>NC_087309.1:108176371-108476371 GCF_015220805.1 Pogoniulus pusillus
GTCCAACTTATCCCCCAGCCCTATCAGGTATTAGAAGATTTGAACAAGACTCCATAACAGAGGAGAGATGTCTGATTTTTCAGGCTTGTCAAAGATGGAGCAGGCCAGGTATTGTGAAATCATCAACAACAAATACATTAAATGCTTAAATAAGAAGTGTAAGTTAAATATTGCTAAATCCCTGCCACTAAATTACATGCACATCTCAGGTGAGAAAGTAATTTTACAGCTGTATAGGCATTGCATAGATGAGGGAGATGGGATTATTCAGCTTGGAGAAGAGGAGGCTCCGAGGAGACCTAATGGTAGTCTTCCAGTACCTGAAAGCAACCTATGTGAAGGCTGGAGAGAGACTGTTTGCAAAGACCTGCAGTGACAGGAACAGGGGAAGTGGCTTCAAATTAGAGAAGAGCAGATTTGGATTGGATCTTAAGAACAATTTTTTTATCATGAGAGTGGTGGAACATTGGAACAGGTTGCTCAGGGAGGTAGTTGGGGTCCCACCCCTGGAGTTATTTGTGGTGAGACTCAACAAGATTCTGGGCAACCTAATCTAGTTGAAGATGCCTGCTCTGATTGCAGAGGGGATTGGACTAGATGACCTTTTGTAGTCCCTTCCACCCTTCCAACCCAGATCATTCTATGACTCTATGATTGTGTATCATTGTCATCCTCTTTTACTTCAAAACAGCCTAAAGATTTTGCCTTTTATAAATCCCTTTCCTTCAGATATTTTCTTTCCCAGAACAAAAATGCCATAGGCGTATTTTCCAATAGTTGTTCAATTTACTGACCTTGGAGCATTTATATTGAATTCTTCTGTTAGTGCCTTTACAGAGAATGTGTTGTATCAGGAACACAAAGTTGGTCACAAGATATCTAAGAAGCATCAAACTGCTGAACTTTCATAATCTGCTTTTCATTGCACATATGGTTTGTTGATAATTATTCCTTTTTTCCTTCTGGCTGAAAGAAGTAAGATGGGAAAGTATTTTCTTGCAGAAAAAAATATGCCTAAAAATTAGAATAGGAATTAAAAGGATTGAGTCCAGATGTAGATTGTCAAAATTAAGTTGAACTTGACAAAAATACTGCTTCAAACCAGAATTAACAGCAATCACAAAGTAATTTCTGGATTATAGTCAAGCAGCGAAATGCCTGCTAGTTGAAATGCTTTATACATGTGTTGATATTAATTTTCTGTTAATATTTCTATTTAAAACTTGTATTATTTTACAACCATTTATAAGAGCTTCATTTTACACTCTTGTTGATGGTGTGTTATTTTACCCTTTTTCACTAGTTCCATAACTCTACAAGCTGCCCTCCTTGCAGCTATGACAGAAATGTGAAGCATCATTGGAAGAGCTCTCATAAAGCTACTTGCAAAAAACCATCTTTTTTAAAACCTGTTCAAATAAAAACAGACAGCCATACGTATATCAGTTTTACCTACATACAGAGTCCGTTTCTCTGCTCTGTTCATCAGTTTCATTTAAAAGATGTTGCTAAAAGGACATTTTCTGGTTTTTACTGAGGAAATTTCTGAGTATACACTGTATAAGCAGACATCTGTATAAGCAAACATCTTGCTTCAGCACTTGGGCTGCTTCAATCTGTTGTGGAAGGCCCATAGGCCCAAAATTGGCTTATACATGCTTTGTCTTGCCTGCCTCTGCCCATACTAGAGGTAAACACATAAACGGACACAGTAGACCTGGCACCATAAAGTCTGGCCTGCCCAGGGCCCAGGTTGTGTAACGTGGTTGTGTAAGATACACACACTTGGCTTGTTCCTGCATAGTGTAAGGACCGTGCTTTTCCCAAATTAGGGAAAAGCAGGCCTGTGACCCTTGCCTATTACGGTATGCTTTGGTTAACTGCCAAGCTGATGGGTCATTCTGGTGGCCAAGGGGCCATTAATCTCAGCCCACATCTGATAAATAGGAGGTACACAGGTAAACAAAGTGCTTATGCCTACTTGCTTGCCTGACTGCCTGCCTGCTCACCCACATTGTTCACCCACAGTGCTCACTCTAATTCCTGCTTGCCTGCTTGCTTGCTTTTTCTTCACTGCTTGCTGCTATTCTCCAGGGAGCTCAGTCTCCCGTGCAGCCATGCACCAAATTGCACACCTGCTGCCTTATTACTGCTTGGTAAACTCCACTGCTAAGAGTTACCAGGAGCAGACCCTGGACTGTCTGCATGCGATCAGCCTGTGTGGCCAGCGTGACACCGTGCTGAGTCTGTACAGCATCCTGCCTCTGACCCTGAAGGTCCTGCCAGAAGAAGCCAGAAGAAAAGTCAGATATCATCTGCAATTTCCCCTGAAGCTGGGAGGATCCCATAGCTTCAAAGTCCACGGGCAGAGTTCCTGAAGATTGGATGTTTGTATAGGCTGTGATGTAGTCCTGGACGGTGATTGATGATTAATAAGAATTTGTGAGCAAATGCTTTAATGCCTCTGTAATTTCTAATGTCTTCTGCCATAGAGCAGAAAGAGCTTGGGCCCATCTACTGGGCAAGCAGCATATTGACCCCAAGTGGCGTTTGGCCTCAGGGAAATTCCTCTCTCTGTTTATTGTTTGAATGTTTGCTAGATAATAATAGTTACTGTTTGATGTTATTCCTAGGATGTCTTCCATAACTGTGTAAGAAGAAATGTTATTATCAAAATTCAGTGGTTGGGGTGGTGAGAGTTCAGAATATTAAAATTAATAAATTATATATTTTTATAGAATATCATCTCACAACAATTAATTTTTCCCCTCTGTGACACAATCACAGTGTGATTTGTTATGATTTAGTGAATAGAAACGTTAAGATTGGAAAAGAATCATAGAATCATTAAGATTGGAAAAGACCTCTAAGTTCAAGTTCAACCATCAACCCAACACCTCCATGCCAACTAAACCATGCACCCAAGTGTCATGTCTACTTGTTTTCTGAACATCTCCAGTACTGGTGACTCCACCACCTCTCTAGGCAGCCCATTTTAATGCTTAATCATCCTCTCAGTAAATATTTTTTTCCCTAATATCCAACCTAAATCTTTCTTGACACAACTTCAGGCCATTTCCTCTTATCCTATCACTAGTTATTTGGGAGAAGTGACTTATCCTCACCTCACTACAACCTCCTTTCAGATAGTCATAGTTTTATTCAGCTGTATTCTGTTACACAAATACTGTGATCCTTCTTTTAAGGTACGTATCCATTACAGGAACACTGCAAATTTAAATATCAAGAATGCAGTGCCTACAGAGCCTCAGTCTGGGTTTCACAGACTGCATGAGAAATGGTTGGGAAAGGCACACAACCCTTTTGGGGGCATTCTAGGTTTTAAGGTTCAGGTTTTATATATTTCAGATTTTTATTATCTACAGTGATTCTTATCCAGATTAGAACCCCTTGTAAGTGTGATAGCAGTAGCATTACTGTCTGTTTTATGAACAGAACATTTAGAAGAAGGGTTAAAATCCTGGTGTGGTGGAAGGCAGTGGTAGACCTGCTGCTGTCTTCACAGGTGATTAGTATATTATTTAGAGACATTGTCTGCCTATGAGATAGCCACAAAAAAGACCATGCTAAGATGACACCTTCACCTAGGTGATACTCTCTTTCTGAAGTCAGAAGAGCAGTATGGAAATTTTCAGTACACTAAGTGAAACTCACCATTTTAGACTTCCATTGCTCTTTGATGTGTCACTGTGAGAGACCATCAACATCCTCCAGCTTCTGGCATTGGAAATATTGTTGCCTAACTGATATTTTAGGAGGTTTAGAAAAAAAAATCACATTCCCATCTTTTTCTCTTGTTTGTTGGTTGGTTTTGTTTTGTTTTGCAGCCTGAAATACACTGATTCAGTATAAAAGATTAATCACAACTGCCCTGATTTTCAACACATTCTGGTCAGCAGGGTGCATGTCTGTTTGTGAACATTATGTTTTCAGAAACGTTTGAATTATTTGCATCTGCTATGTGCATTACTTTCATTAATTAAACAGTTTTCATGCCTTCATTTAATCTATCTTTTTAAGGAGCTGAATCAGTTATCTAAGTGGGTTATCAATTTAGGCTGTCAGGCTTTTTCATAAACCCAAATAAAATCATATTTCCTTAGGTCTTGTGCATCAGACTAACCAGAGAGTGCAGATGGATATAAAAAAACAACATACAGACTAGTATTTAATTAGTCTGCTCCAAAAAAGACCATGAACACCTGGCTAAGGCTACAGTCTCTGCTGATGTGCAAATCTGCCACCAGTAAAAATAAAAAGTATAGATCTCTAAATTAGCAGAAAGGTGGCTTCCTAAATTCTGCTATGGGTGTTAAGTTCTAAAATTTTTGATACAGGGTACATCCAGTTGTAGAAAATTACCTGGAGAAGGAAGAAACAAAGCAAACCAACATCCATCAGGGTCATCTCTATGCCACCTGCAGCCGGTGATTTCAGTGCAATCATAGCAGAGGTCTACAGCAATCAGTGCCCAACCATATTTGGACAACAAGCAGTTGTGATTACTCACTGCCTTAGGTAAGCTGCTGTGGTGTGCAGCTTAAGTATTCTTGCTATTGAAAGTCCCCCATCATAAAAATGGGCCCTAAATTACTACTTCCACCACTCCTGAATGCAATCATACATTTTACTGATGAGCAAAGTTGAAATTACAATCTCATGTAAAAGGTGAATCACACCCAAAATATATTATCAATTCAGTCAGACAATGGGTTACCACTTTCTGAGTTTGAGTTCACAGAATTACAGAACAGTGGAGGTGGGAAAAGGCCTCTGGGGAACATCTACTTCAATTGCTAAAGCAGGGTCACCCAGAGCAAAGTGCCCAGGATCACAACATCCAGGTGGATTTGAAATCTCTTCAGAGAAGGAGACTCCACAACCTCTCTGGGCAGCCTGATTTTGGCTCCAGCACCCATATAGGAAAGAATTTTTTCTTATGTTTAGGTGGAACCTCATGGGTTCTAGTTTGTGTCAGTAGTCCCTTGTCCTGTTGCTGAGCGCTGCTGAAAAGAGCCTCTCCCCATCCTCTTTACTTTTACTGTTTAGATATTGATGAGGTTTAATAAGATCCATTCTCAGGCTGCTCTCCTCCAGATTAAGCAACCTGAGGTCTCTCAGCCTTTCCCTCTCACAGAGGTGCTCTAGACTCCTCATCATCTAACTATCCCTTCATTGGACTCTCTCCAGTAGTTGCCTCTTTGTCTTGTATTGGAGACTCCAGAGTTGGACACAAGTATTTCAACTATTGCCTCGCTAGGGCAGAGCACAGGGGGAGAAGAATATCCCTCAACTTGCTGTCACACTCTTCTTAAAGTACCCATTCTGAATTTTGTGAAGAGAAGCAGAAACATCTGCTTTTCTAAAATCACTCAAATTTTCTGCTTTTAGCAGCCAACAAGAGTAACTTCTGCTTAAAAAGCCAAAACAAGATGAAAATGATCTCTTGATGTTTTAATGTGAGCTCTTCCTATGTCTGATTGAGTTCTGTCTTGTCTCCTTACAAAAACAGCTATAATCAAAGCCATGAAATACCATGTGTACCATGAAATGTGTTTAACTAGGTCAAGAAGCAGTGATCACAGGGATCTCCCACAATTTTGAGGTAGAAGTGAAATATGTAAGGTTGTAGAACAGCAGACTGAGGCAGAAAAATACAAGCAAGCTGATCACCTGCATATTGCGGAGGGATACTCTGCCACCTACGGCAGTTGTGGCAGAGGGGAGAAATTAATTGGTGTGAGACAATATTCTATAAATATATATTTATTAACTTCAATATTCTGAAATCTAACCAACCCCAACCATTGTATTTTAATGTTAAAAGAATCTACATGATCATGAAGACATTCTAGGAATAATATCAAACCATTATTAATAACTAGCAAACAATTCAAACCATAAACAGAGAGAGGAGTTTCCCCAAGGCAAATACCCCTTGGGGTCAATATGTTATTTGCCTATCAGGTGGGCTGAAAGCTTTTTCTGCTCTATGGCAGAAGGCAATAGAAATTACAGAGGCATTAAAGCATTTTGTCACAATTTTTTATGAATTATCAATCACCCTCTGGGGCTACATCACAGCCCATGCAAGTGTCCAAACTTCAGGGAAGTCTTTGCCTGTGGACTTTGAGGCTGGAATCCTCCCAGCTTCCGGGAAAAGCATAGTCTCTGACTTATTCTTCTGGCGAAGGATGCAATCTCTGTCCTTGTCTCCTGGCTTCTTCTGGATGCTCTGTCCAGGGATTTTTAGGCGGGTCCTCAGGTGCAGAAGGAGTACAATGCTGTGCAGTCTGAGCATGGTCTCATGCTGGCTACAGAGGCCAATCGTGTGCAGGTAAGTGGGGTCTGCTCCTGGTTAACTCAGCAGCAGCGGCACTTACCAGGCAATGATAAGGCAGCAGGTGTGCAATTGAGTACACGTCTGTACAGGAGATTGAGCTCCATAGGTAAAGGCAGCCAATACGGGATCTAGTCCTGATAACTCACCGTAGTGGCATGCAGGTGTGCACAGCTGGCTGGGAGACTATGGGAGATCCTGTCTCCATAATAACAGCAAAACAAATAGACATGCAGGCAGGCAGGCATAAGCAAAAAGCAGTGCTGGTGAGTCTAAGCCTAATAATGAGCAAGTGAGTGATCAAGGGAGCCTGAGCACATTGTTTACATTTGTGCCTCTTTATCAAATGTGGGCTGAGATTAATGGCCCCTTGGCCACTAGAATGACCAATCAGGTTGGCAGTCAGGCAAACCTTACCATAATAGACAAAAGCCACAGGCCTGGACCTTCCAAATATGAGGATCACACAGGCCTTACACTAGGCAGGCATGAGCTGGGCATGTGGGGACTTACGCTACCTAAAGTCTGGGCAGGCCAGAATTTATGGCACCAGGCATATTGTGCCCCTTTGTGCTCGTTATGTGTTTACCTCTGCTTATGGGCAGAAAAACATGTCCACACAGGGCAAGGCATATATAAGCCTATATTCAGGCCTGCAGGTCCTCCACTACACTGCATCATTGGTAAAAGTACTGAGAAGAATTGACTTGTGAGGAACTCCTCTGGTGGCCAGTCACCAGCCAGCTGTTGACTCATTCACTGCAACCTTTTGAGCTCTTCCTTTCAGCCAGTTCTTTACCAAACACTCTGTGAACTTATTTAATCCCACAGCTGGATAATTTGTCCAGAAGTTTTACTAAAATCCAGAAAAATTACTCCCAACACCTTCTCTCTATCCAAAAGGTCAGTGATCTTTTCACAGGTTATCAGATTAGTTTTAAAGGACTTTGTGAACTCACATTGACTGTGTCTGATAATCACATTATTCTTTAAATGACTTTCAATAGTTCTCAGTATAATCTCCATAATTGTTCTGTGTTGTCTACTAGCAGGCCTGTGGTTTCCTGGGTCTTCCCTCACCACCTTCTTGTACGTGGGAATAATATTTTCTAGCTTCCAAGCAGCAGGGACCTCCTCAGACTCCCAAAACCTTTAGCAGATGACCAAAAGGAGTCCTGCCATAACATCTCCTCACTCCTTCAGTACCCTGGGATGATAGTTTTATCCATCTTTAATGCATCTGCATTTGCTGAGCCATTTGCTTCAGCTGAATGAAAGAGGTGATTACTATCAGTTGAGTGTATCAACCCAATGGGTAGCAGTTAGTCCTTGAGCTAGTCAAAAGACTTCCTGTGAGCACATTATGTAGTCTGGTAGTGAAATTCATGTTTCATGTGAGTCAATTTTATATCATGATTGCTACACATTTCTAAATGTAATTTCCACTTGTATTCTGATTTAAGTACATGATTGGTGTATCACCCTGCAAAATCATTATGCCATGTAGTTTCAAACAAATTCAAACAAGTGAATTTTATATGATGCATCAAAACCTTTACATGTGGAATATCTTGAAAAAGTTAGACAATGCTGGACTGCAATACAATATACATCCTTCTTGGTCCTTTATTTCCTGAATACCATCATCAGAACACTTGGATAGTATTTCCAGTCTTCTGCTCTGCATAATCACACAAGCATCACAGTCTGCCCTTCAGCTGAGAAGCTACAACTGAATTATTCACAGGAAATCATTGATTTTCAAAGAGCTTTACTTTCTACTTATCCCATCCGCACTAGGACTTTAATTCTTTCTTTGTCACAGGCAATTCTCTTCTTGCACAAATCTGTTTGCAAACATAGGAGTTTATGATTTTTCTTGGTATACAGTTCAAGCTCTAAATGTTGGGGTGTTATTTCTTCAGTTATTCGTTGTCTATACTGTCCCTTTCTCAATATCAGATTGGTTTGATTCTTCATGGTTAATTATCAGGTAAACTGTATGAGAGTGAAGTAAAAAGCTCTGGTACCCAGCTGATACCTGTAATCTTCTGTAGATGATTAAAAGCCATTCTTGCTTTTGTGCCATCTAATTAGAACCTTTCCCCTTGATCTTCAGAGTGTGTTGCAAAACCAAAGGCTAGGCTTATACAATGCACTGAACATGCATTTGGGAGACCATGGAGTTTTGTTAGTAGTGCAGAAATATATTCTGTATGTGTTCCTAAATGAGCTCTGTAAGTTCCCCACACAGTCCAATAGACTTAAAAGCATCCATTTCTCCCTCTTCTGGTATCCATGTTCTCACAGAGTACAAAAAATAATTGCTTTTAATTTAGAGGGGAATTCCTCCTCCCCAGTAATTTCACTTAGTTTTCTGACTTTGGTGCCAAAAAATATCAAGCTGTCTAGAATTATTATGAGATGTTCTAATTTCATGCTAAAATAGAATTACTTTTTTATTTTCTTCTAGCCTTCAAGGAATATTACAATATCATTTTTTTTACCCTGCAGTTAGAATGGTTTAAAAGTAATGTTACCATTTCAGAGTTTCATTTTAAAAAGTAAATAAATTTTAAAAAAAGGAATCTAAAGGGAAGAAATTTACAGTAGTGTCAAAAGTTTGAGCTTTCTGCAATCTTTGACAAGAGAAGGAGTCACCAGAAATATGTACATTCAAATGCTATTTAATTATACTGCTATTTCTCTGTAAGAATGTCAATACACTTTAAATGAACAGAGGTTATTTTTGCAGACAAGTGGACTAATAAAACAGGCATTTGTAGCAGCCAAATGCATCTATCTCCTTTGGTTCATTTCCCATCTTACATTTCTGTCTTTGCATCCTACCATGTAGAAGAGTCAGATATGTGATAGTCCTTGGTTCTTTGCTATGGGTGGTATAACTCCAGTTCTCTTCATTCATGAGAGACTTGAGCCTTTATATGTTATTAGGATCAAGCAGGACAATTACCCAGGAGGAGGGAGAAATAAATAAATAGATAAATAGATAGATAGATAGATAGATAGATAGATAGATAGATAGATAGATAGATAGATAGATAGAGTCAAGAATTAAATACTTCTTTGCACAGTTGACTTGTTTTGTTCTACACAACTTGCCAGAAGGCTTAAGACTCCTTCACCCTCACTTCCCTAATAAAGGTCAATGTGAAGAAGCTTAGCTGAGAAGTTAAATGTGAAAGGGGAATGCAAACAGTAGGGTGCTGACTTTACTTCTGAACAGTGCAATAAAGAGACATATATCAAAATAGGATGCATTGACCCAGCCCCCAACACATCAAAAAGTGCACTACAAAATTAAAAAATACTGCAAAAACTGATAGATCTGGACTGGTTTCCCCAGAGAAGGGTAAAAAAATGGATTAAATTTTTCCTATAATAGAGGGAGAATAGTAGAACACCCCACTAAGGAAGTGCTGTAGCTACTCTTCCATTCCATAGCAGTGGTACACAGACGCTCAGAGAGACAGTTCCTGGGTTGCTCCTCAGGCTAGTTCCTGTGAATCCCTTAAAACCATTTTTTAGAGAGGGATGGAGGAGATAAAGATGGCAGATGGTTGTTCTCAACAACATATGCTACTTCTGCTCCTGCTGTTGGCTTGAGTGGGTTTGGGGCAGGCCATCTGCACAGAAGCAAAGGTTGTTCATGGTGAGCATGTTTAGCATATGTGTCATTCCTATACTGCCTAAAGGACTGGTACAACCAAGGCCTGACTAACTGACTTTTGATAAATGAAAGAAACATCTATTGAATTAAATATTAAGATATTAAAGACCTGGAAAGATTAATTTATTGCACTCAAAATAAATGCAGTGCACTGGGTTTCAGTTTAATGATAATAGATGTTTTAAACAAATTTACAGCTTGTATCCTGTATCAGTTTCAGTGTGTATGGAGGACATTTGAATTAAGAGTCTGAGACTAGTGCCATTGCTCCCACTGAGAAAAAAAGGAATGCATCTCCATCTGAGCCAATTTCAAGTCCCCACCTTCAAAAAATATGTCCCTGCCACACCTCTCTGTGGCACACTTTATAAACTGAGGAATCAGCTGAGGACAATTTCCATTAGCTGGACCGTAAAGCCATTTTATTCCTATGCATTGGTTGCTTGTTTATGCAGTGCAATTTTTTCTGCTTACATCTTCACATGTTTTCTCTCTATCATTCTTTACCTTACGTGAGAACTTGGTGCTGCTGGCTAAGGCTGAAATGAACAGCAAGGCTGCCCACCTAGCTGTACCAACATGCCTGTACTTTCCCTGCATGTTAGCTAATTATCATCTTGGTAAATGATCACGTGTTGCTCTGAGCAGAAATCCAGATTTTCCTTTCTTTGCTTTAAAATCACTATCTCACAGCACAATTCTGCTCTTATGTCTCTTTTGGTCTCTGCTTTTCCTGCTATACTCAAATCACAAAAATTACTGTGGATGTTGTTTTGTTTTTTTTCCAAGACTGCTAATTTCTTCGTTCCCCAGAGCTGCAGCAGACCTCTGAAATGAAACGGTGCTGTGAAAATACTTCTTATTAAAGCAGAGAGGTTTTTCTGCATTTGGTGAACTTAGGCTGTAGCAATCTCAAATACTAAATAATTGATTCTGGAGGTTACTAAAGGTAGAAGAAAGAAGCTTTTCTAAGGTAGCATCTTCAAAAGAAATTGCATTCACAGAGATCATCTCTAATTATGCTGTTGTTATCTCAAACTGATCACTATATTTTTGTTACAGTTCTATCTACAATAGTAAAGAGAAGGGTAAAAAAAAAAAAAAAAAAAAAAAAAAAAGCCCAAATGTGTTCAGTGGTTCACAAAAAGATATAGGGAAAACTTTAGGTTCCAAAACACAATTACTGAATCCCAAAAATCTTGAACTAGAAAACATTTTTTTAAAAATTACTTATACAATCTTTTATCTCAACATCTTATGAAAATGTGGAATATTTAATCTGGTAAAGTATTTTGATTAATAAGTCTGGAAATTATGAGAGTTTGAAAAATCTCTTTGAGAATAATATATATCTATATCTATCTATCTATCTATATAAATATATTGTTGTTGTTGTTCTGGCAGTTATTGCATCCATGTTCAGATACCACATTTGTGTGTTTTTAGCAATAGCCCTGAGACTAAACACCAAAAGAGATCCATTCTCAAGACTTACTCAAACTCACCTTGACTTTAGGTTTTGTTTCTTAGAAACTTCCATTTTCACTTCCCTTATTGCAAGAGTAACTTATTTTGAAAATCTGCTGCTTAGATAATGGAGGATTGCATGTGTTTAAAGTATCCAGTTATTATTGTCACTAATGCAGTTCAGGAGTGGTATGTACTTACAGGAGGAAGATGGGTATGATCATATTAAATGAATATATTTTTCACTTGATTATTCTTCTGTGTTTGTCATATAAATTGGAAGGAGGAAAATTATTTTCTCTGTTGGAGCATAAAATAAATTAGACATAATGGCACATAAAAAGCAAACCATAATCACCCTCTTGAAAACGAATGCATTTTACAGGATATGTAGCCATTAAGGCAGTCACAACATTTTAAACCTACTCCAGTTCAACACACCCGCAATCTATTCACTTTCTGATGGCAGCATTTTGTGAAGCTGGCACAGATAATTAAATAAATTGTATGGTGGAAATCCTAAACTCATCTTGCATGGAAATGTGCCAGATTTCCCTTCCTTTGTCTTCAGTGTTTCACTGAACAGATTTTATTCACTCTACAGTCCTTTGATGGCACTTGCTTTAGAGGTTGTGAGGATTTTTATTTCTTCTTCTGAACACAATATTAACAGGTGAGATTAGGAATACTCTATGGAAAAGGCAGGTGTTATTCTATGCTTTACTGTGGCCAAAGGGATTGGTTGACAAAAACGAAAGCGACCAATATAAATTACTAAGCCTGAATGCCAAGGAAAACACTGCTTCATAGTATACTTTGAGAAATACTCATTCTGTTAGATCACTCCACAGGAAAATACTGGAAAGCATTTCCCTGACAATTTCTTATGCATCACTGAAGCAGTTTAAGGGCAAAAGCCTTTTTCCCCATTACCCCTTAGTACCAAAGGGAACATTTTCACATCACCTCTGAACATATCAGGATAGCGTTCAACAACTACATGTGACCTCTCATTCATCTGATGACTTGCTGGGAGCATGTAAGAGGTTACTAACCATTCAGCAAAAGCAGAGCCAAATGTCTGCTTCTAGGAAAACCACGGTCAGCTCTAGGCTCTGGAGCCCATGTTCAAGCAATTTGCAAAGTAAGCGATGTTAGTAAATGTACCTCTAAGAGAGGACAGAGCACCACTGGAATTCTTTCACTTAAAGTCAGAAGAGTCAGCTTGGACTGCAGTGGCTGGATATGAAGCGCCAGGACAAAGCTCTTGTATTTTAGAGATTGTGCAGAGTGACTATGCTTATATTTTGTTGTCTGACAATCCTTGGGTGGTTAAGGGTTTTAAGTGCCATACACTGTCGTGGAGGGGTTTTCTGTGTTCCTCCTCTGTTAGGGGGAGGTGAGAAATTAATTTGAGGTGGTTTTGATTTTTTATAAAATTATTTATTACAAATTAATATTTACAAATTTCTACCACCCCCAACCACTATGAAATCCAGGTTCATATTGCAAGTTTATGAAAATAGCTTGGGATATATTTAAAGGGATTGATTATTAAATAAAAATATCAAATTATTAACAATTATAGACAGAGAGAAAGATTTCTTAGGCTTAATGCCTCTTAACAACTCTAGTGTTTGCCCAGTAGGGGCTGAAACTGTGTGTGCACTTTAGATAGATGTAACTTATATTACAAAGGTATCAAAGCTTGCTTAGGTGTTGCTCTTAGGTATTAATTATTAATCACCCTCCCGGGAATCTGTCTCAGCGTGTGCCCAGTACTTGGGGTCTTTGCAGCTGGAGTCTGTCCCGGCTTGCAGGGAAATTGATAAGGTGTTCCCAGTCTCTGGGTTAAATAGAGTTTTCACTAATCTTCTCTCCTGGGGTGATCTCTGCCTTGATGCTGCTTCTTCTTCTTCTGGATGCCGTGTGTCCAGGGATGGTCAGCTGGCAGGAATTCCAGGTGCAGGAGAAGGATTTGTCTGTGTAGCCCCTGACACAGTCTCACAGCTAGCAGGCTGTGTTTGCAGGTTTGCAGACAGTCTGAGGGTCTGCTGGGCTCTGGGTCTTTCCAGAGTTACAGGATAGCTGGCAAGCAGTATTTATGCTGGGCCAGCAGGGTCTATGCCGTGCTGCATGGAGACTTATGCTCCATAGATAAATCAAGATAGCTCTAGCCTTGGGCACGGGGCTCTTGGCTCCCCATATATGTATCGTGCAGGCATGAATGTGCTCTGCTTCTCAAAGGATTCTCAGGTAGCTTGACTGCGCCTTGAGATCAATGCATGAGGTCTGAGCCTCTGTAATGCTTGCAAGTGAGTAAGGCCTGATCCTGTGTCTAGGCCATGCAAGCAGGTCAGGGCAGCAGAGTGCTGCTGTGGATCAGAGTTGAGTCTGCATGCTCTAAGCTTCTGAACGGGTTGAACCCGTCTGACCACATGGTGCTCCTTTGCACCCCTCTTTATGGACTCTGAGCTGAGATTCGTGGCTCATTGGACATCTAAAATGACCAATCAGGTTGGCAGTAAGCCAAACCTTGCCCCAATAGGCAGTAGAGACATGCCTGGACATCCCAATAGGAGATTACCTGGGCTGACTCCAGGGGCACACGGGCTGGGCGTGTGTGTGTTACACAACTTGTCTACTGCCTTGTGGGTCCTGGCAGAAAAACATGTCTGGGAATGTAGAGGCATAGTGAAGCCTCAGTTTTGGGGCTGCTGCCCCTCTACCACATACACTGACTTCAATGGAGCCTGTATTTAATTCTGGAGTCATTAGACCCTACACATAACATTCCTCATGACTATCTGGAGGATTCCTCTAAGAGAAGGTCCTTCTCAAGTCAAGAAGGAGGATGGAGAAATAGATAAAAAGGTAGATAAAGTATGATGGTGTATGTGCATCACCATGAAGAAGTTACACTCACATGTACAGAAAACAGAAAGAAGTAGTCACTCTGGAGCAAAGATAATATCTGTGTGCAGTAAAGGATAAGAAAATTGATCCTGAAATTGAAATTCATAGTTAAATATTTTCAGCTCACTGGGAGTAGGATACCAGCAAAGAAGGGCTCCACAATCTGTCTGATACTATGGTTAGCAACTACTTTTCATGTTATTTAGTTTAAAGGTGATCACCTGCATATAAAAACATGTGACCAAACCTCTCTGCTGGTGGTGCAGATGGATCAGTGTCTCTCTGTGGGATTCTGATAATCTCCTTATCTGATGAGAGATACGCAGAAAGTCCTTCAAGTCAGAGTGAGAAACAAAATTCAGAAGTATGAATGTAAAGTGTTTTCTGTCTTTCTCAGCTTCAACTGTGATGAAGATCTTTTCCCATCCAACAAAGGGGTTGGAACTGACCTTTTTTTTCCCTCTCCTTGATAAATTTACAGTGAAATGTCAAGGCAAAATCAGCCTTTCCCAGGAGGTAAAATCCACAGGTCATCTTGAGGAAAAGATTAAAGATGACAATGTAAAACTCTCTGACAACTTTGACTCAAGCCTTGGTAATGATTGATGGTGATTTTTTTCCTCTTCTGATGTTGTTGAATCACCAAGGTGTAAGATGAATGCTTCTGAATAAAAAGTTTCACTCTTTTCTGTTACTAAGGTGAACATTGCAAGTATAGAAATGTTAAAATGCACTTGGTGATTGGTGCTGAGAGAATGCACTTTCAGGCAAGCAGTCTGTAGGCTACCTGTCACCAACGTTTTTACAGCCTGGTAACCATTCTGAGAGAGGAGACACATTCACAAAAGGGCAAAAGGAGCAGCGTTGTGTAATTTGGGTTATTTCTAGTTGCACACAGCAGAAACTCACATCAGTGTGTTGTCTGAGTCCAGGCTCAAGAAGCCCAAACGTTTTTTCAGCCAGCAGGACATTGATGTGACTCTCTGCCAAGCACCCCAGTGCCATCAGGTTGGGCTAAAAAAACTGATTCAGTCACCTCCCACAGTGTGCCCATGAGGGAACATCTGAGTGCTAGTCCTCCACCCCATTGAAACGAGTAGAAATTTGGACACACAGATAAATGCAGTCACAGTTTAAGGCCCCAAAACTCCAGTGATTTTGCTAGGAAAATGGCTTGTAAGAACAACTATAGCTCAAAGGCTGTTTCATGTAGATGTTCTGCTAGCAATGTCTCAGAAGGAACAAGACTGATGATACTGGCTGTGATCTGTCACTGCAAAACCAGATTGAATATTTCCTCTGATACATTTTGCAATTAATAATTATTTGCTCACTTTTGATAAATCAATACTTATTATTTTCTACAGTCTTTTTGACCACACTTTTTTGTTTTATTCCGATTCCCTGCTTTCTACTGTTGTCACCCTGAAAGATGTCCCTCAAGCGTTGCTTTTGTTTAACCATTTTGATGAACCATTGCAGGCAACATCCAGAACAGCATTTACTCCTCTGCAAAGACAGCTCAGCTATAGCTCAGTTCCCACACTGCTCTTTAGTACAGGACAATGGAATGATTTACAAACTGTTTTCTACTGAATTCTTTACTGCATTTTCTACTCTTTCTTGCTTCTTTTTTTTCAGTCTGACAAAGAGGATTTATACGTGGTGAATTCTTGCTCTGGAACCCCAACACTCTTTTCCTACACCCTGTAACCACACATTTTTCTCTCCTAGGACTGCAGGTTTCAGAAGTGATGTGTTTGAAGTTAGTAATCTCCAACTGCTATTCAGTTGGAGGTGTACTAACTTTGAATTGCTTGGAATACAAAGTTTCCTTTACATCTGCATGTGTTTTCTTTGCTTTAAGTTTAGTCTCTTTAGGATAAGTGCTTCAATAGCAAATTAACCTGCATTTCCTCAAGTTAAAAAAAAAAAAAGGTCTTTAATAAAATGGGAAACAAATAGCCCTAAACCCCTTGTGCAGTAGGCAGAGACAGTCACCTGCAGTCCACACTTTGGTATCAACCCTAAAATCTGTCAGATCTCGACCAGAAATGTGTTTTGAGACTGCTCTCCCAAATTAGGTGCTGAAAATTCAGAGTAAGCAAATACAAGACAGCAGTTAAACAAGATTTCAAACATTGTGCTTGCAACCCAGAAGGAAAGGTTAGGGAAAAAAAAAAAATCTATCTCAATAGCAACTGGTAATGCCAGGGAGCAGAAAGTAAGTTTAGATCTCAGAATTGATTTTCCCCTAAAACAAAGCACAATTTATACATCACACGAATACTAAATATTTGCAACAAAGCATATTCCAAGTCATGTCCAGACAGCCTAAGAAAGTCAGCCCTGTAAAGTTTTCTATTCACCTGCCAAAGCACACTGCTTCATGCTTTTTGTGTCAACTGCAGAAATTTAAGCAGGACTTGATCCATCACAAACATCTCCAGGACAAAGCCACATTTTGACAAATATCCAAAGGCAGCACACAACAGTATTAGCACTTTTTGTAGTCTGCACAGCAGTGATTTTTATCCTGTACCTGGAGTACTAAACTGTGTGTGACCAAATCACAGTCCAGGAATAGTAATGCATGACAGTTTACCTGCTGGCACACATTGGCAGAGTCCCACTGAACCCAGACAGTTTCCATTTGCAGGCAAACATTAGAAAAATAACCAATGCATTGTCTGTCACTAAGCCTGAGAGACACCTGGAGAGAGTGTATATTACCCTGGTTATCCTGTATGTCACACAGGGAAAAAAAGCACACCTTTAAAAGGGATGACACTGCCTGGTGAGAACTGTCTGGTGCTCACTGTTGGTCCACCACTGGGTGCCAATCCACAATGAGAAGAATCAGCCACTGAAATAGTCTACTGGGGAAGCAGTGGATTTTCCTATGTTGAATGCTTTTAGAATGCAGCTAGACAGGGTGCTGGACCATTTGGTCTAGATTTGGTTTTTGGCAGGTTGAATCAAATGATCCTTGAGGTCCCTTCCAGCCTGGTACTCTATTACTGAAATGGAAAGATCAGTCTATGGTTGGAAGGATTGGAACTGTAGAATCACCAGGGTTGGAAGAGACCTCTAAAGGTTGCCTAGTCCAACCCCTCCAGCAGTGAGCAGGGATATCTTCAATGAGACCAGGTCACCCAGAGGTGAAATGAGAATCATAGAATCATGGAATCAGTCAGGGTTGGAAGGGCCTGCAAGGATTGTCTAGTTCCAACCCCCCCTGCCATGGGCAGGGACACCTCACACTACCTCAGGCTGTTTAAAGCCTCAAACAGCCTGGCCTTAAACACCTCCAGGGATGAAGCTTCCACCACCTCCCTGGGAAACCCCTTCCAGGCTCTCGCCACTCTCATGGTGAAGAACTTCTTCCTAACATCCAGTCTGAGTCTACCCAATTCTAGCTTTCTTCCGTTCCTCCCAGTCCTATCAGTACCTGACATCCTAAAAAGTCCCTTTCCAGTATCTTAAGATACTGAAAGACCTCATAGGCTTCTCCTATCCAGATTGAACAGCCCCAACTCCCCCAGTGTCTTCTCATAGGAGAGACGCTCCAGCTCTATGATCATCCTCGTGCCCCTTCTCTGGACACCTTCCAGCACATCCATATGCCTCTTGTAATAAGGGCTCCAGAACTGGACACACTACTGCAGATGAGTTCTTACCTGGGGTGAGGAGTAGAGGGGGAGGATCACTTCCCTCCACCTGCTGGCCACACTTTTCTTGCTGCAGCCCAGGATCTGGTTGGCGTTCTAAGCTGCAAGAGCACACTAGCAGCTCATATTGAGCTTCTCATCCACCAGTACCCCCAGGTCCCTCTCCTCAGGGCTGCTTTCAAGCCAGTCACTGCCCAGCTTATATTGGTGCTTGGGATTGCCTTGCACTTGGTCTTGTTGAAATTCATGAAGCTCGCTTGGGCACATCTCTCCAGCCTTTCAAGATCCTTCTGGATGGATGCCTTTCCTCCAGTGTGTCAGCTGCACCGCATGGCTTGGTGAAGTCATCAAACTTTCTTAGGGTGCACTTAATGCCTCTGTCCTTATCACTAACAGAGATGTTAAATGAGGTTGTAGTGAGGTTGGTGCTGGTCTCTTCTCCCAGGTGACTAGTGTCAGCACAAGAGAAAATGGGAGTAACTTGTGTCAGGAGAGGTTTAGACTGGACAGCAGGAAAAAAATATTTATAAAAAGAGTGCTGAGGCATTGGAACAGGCTGCCCAGGGAGGTGGTGGAGTCTCCATCTCTGGAGGCATTCAAGTGTGTTGATGGAGCACTCCAGGATATAGGTTAGTGGTCATGGTAGTTGGGTTATGGTTGGCCTCAATGATGTTAAAGGTCTTTTCTAACCTTAATGAACTTATGATTGTATGATTCTATTGTGTAATGCTATGACCTTTCTTTACTGAGGAACCTGAGTTGAGGCACAATGCTGGAGAACCCACATGCAGAGCGCACACATTTATCTGCACACCTTGGAAAAAGCGTGCCATGGGCTTACTTCTGAGCAGAGCTCTGGCTTTAAATATCACAGTAGGTCAGACTGTAAGTCCCAGTTTCACTGAAAGAGAAATAAAATCAAATAAAAAGGCAGCTTTACTACAGCCATCAGTGGGGCTGTATTTCATACAGAACTTTGTCACATCTCTTGCTGCAAGAAGTGTGTACTCACATTTACAGCTGCCTTCCCAGCACCCCTGCCTATAATTTCTCTTTGTGTGTTTTGTAAATATAAGTAAATAAGGCATCTACTGGTGGCCCCTCATACAGAAATGCCTGGAGCAAGAATTTATGTTGTCTATAAAACACAGCTCAAAGGTTGCCCCCAAACCAAACTCACACAAGGCATCTTGTCCCATCAATACCCAGATTAAAAGGAATATGTAACCTCAGTTTTTAGAAGTCCAAAAGCAGTTTTACACTGTCTCCCTCTGGATATGCAGCTGCCCAGTATCTGCACGCAGCCTGGTGCCACACAGACTAACCTGCAGCCAGATGGCCTCTGTATCTCTGATATGAGTCTGCTGTTGGGAAAGCATCAGCAATCACAACAGTGCTGTTGGACAGTGCTCACCTCACTCAGGAAACAGCCAGACTCTCATTCCACACACGTACCTCTAGATTAGACGGAAAGACACTCTGGGGATATGATATACTGAGATCTGACTTCTCCCTTTTTTTTTATTTTTTCTTGTAGCTGGAGAAAGAGCAGGCATAAAACTTTATGTTATAGTAGAAAAAATGAATAAGGTCACTGTCATTTAGAGTAACAGAGGTTTATTTTATTTGGTTTTTAAAATCACCTTCAGGATAACCTGATAAACTGACTTCTTCTACAAAGTTATTTGCTAAGGTATTAAACACCTGAAAATAGTAGAAAATTCTTCAGCTGAACAGATAAGCAAAACAGTGAAAACTTGGTGCAGGCTCCAGGAAAAAAAAAACCAAAAAAACAACCCCCAAACATTTTCTGGGGGGTTGTTTTGTCTGGTTGTTTTACCTTTTTATTTTTATGTTCCATAATCTTTGAAAAAAAACAACCACTCTTTGTGTTAAATTATTTAAATATATATATATATCACTAGAATCATAAGAAGTACAGGAATGAAAATATTCTTATTCCAGTTTTCAAGCACAATGCCTTCTAAATTGCACTGTCATACATATTTTATCGAGTCCACTGTATTATTTTCACATAACTGTTTACCAAAGTCTCTTCACAGGAATCAGTTTACCTGTTTATTATTTTATTGCTTTGATTTCAGGCAGTGAGAATAAAAAATGAAGACAGAAAATTGTGGGCTTAGGGTTTGTTGTTTTTTTTATGAACGTTATGTGTCTCTTCGAGGGAGTCCAAAGTCACATGAGCAGACCCAAACAACATCTTACAAACCTTCAGTTTCAGGTTCTTTGTCTGAATTTAGCTAATACATAGATACATTGTAAGAGCAGGGGTGCTAACACACATGCAATTAATGCTTTAACTCCTCAGTGTCGTGATAGGCCTGATAGGCAAAAAGTGGGCTTAACCATGCCCTGGCTTGCCCAGGCATGTTTCCCTGCACCCCTTCCTTCTGTTCTGGGAAGAAGCAACCAGTGGGAAAGAGAACAAAAGAACCTGGAGCCATTGAGTCTAAGAAGTCTGGCTTTCTGGCTTGTCCAGACATGTTCCCCTGCTCCCCCTCCTTCTGTGATGGGGGAAGCAACTGCAGGAAAGGAAAATGAAAGCCCTGGCTTCACCTAATATGGTCAAGCTTGGTTTACTGCCATTTCAATTGGCTATTCTGTGTCCAAAGGCCCATTAGTCTCGGCCCACGTTGATAAAAGAAATACACAGGTAAACACAGTGTTCTCTGCTGTGCTCTGCCATGCTGTTTGTGGCTGCTGCTGCCGCTGCTGCTCCTGCTGCTCCTGCTGCTCCTCATTGCATCCGGAATTTACCTGGAAACTCCACGCCCTAGAGAGTTTACCAGGAACAGGCTCTAAATGCCTGCACACAATCAGCCTGCATAGCCAGTGTGACATTGTGTCAAGACTGCACACCACATTGCATCCTGCCTACCCCTCTGCAAGGCTTCTTCTGAGTTGGGAATCAAGAGGAATCAGGTCAGAGACTATATGACAGACTCCCAGCTTCTGGAGAAAGGAGCTTGGTGAACTCTGACAGAAACCTCTCCACGTGCTTTGGGTACTGTCTGATAATATTTTGTGAGTAAATACTTAGAGCCTCTTCTAATTCATTGATTGCCTTCTGCCATAAGCAGAAAGGCGCTTCTTGTGTCCTCTAGTCAATAAGCAGTATAATTAACTGCAAGAATTTTCTCTTCCAGTATAATGTTTGCATTTGCCACTTAAAGAAATAAGTATTCTAGTTTTGTCTGTTCCCTATCTGTATAAATTTCCAAACTACATTTTTAAACCTTGTGAATAAGTTTCCTGGTGAGTTTTAATGTTAACAAACAGTGTTCATAGTTATTAACAATCACTACCTGGATATCAAAGTTAATACAGATTATTAATTTCACATAATCTGCCACATTCAGTTCCTTCAAAACCAGCAATATGCCTGTGTTTGTATTCCATTATCACACTGTATTCATTTTATAAGCATATCCTTCATGGTTGTTTTCTGAATCACCTCTTCTGATTCTCTCACACTGCTTTAAATCCAGATAATTTAGGAGGTTTGGAGGTGTTCAGTTTGAGTCTTTTTTCTTTTATTTTAATTGTGTTTTTTTCCTTTACTGTTTCAAATTACAGTGAATGGAGGTAAAAATCAAACAGTCCCCTACAGAGGTCTAATTAAGCTCACTTTAAAATCCATATAATTTGGCAGCTACTGCTCCTGTATGGAGAAGAGATACTCCCCAGTTGTGTCACCTTATTATAGTTACTGTGTAATAATAGCTTCCTTACATACCATGAGCATAAAAGACTTTGTGCATCAGCTAAATCTTTTTATGTCAATGACATTATGTGGGAAGAGCTTTGCTCCATCTGTTCAAGACAAAAATATACACACAGCGAGCATATTCACATTTATTTGTGTCTGTGCAATAACCTCTTTCAATTATGCACAATACTCAATGGAACAACAAAATGCAGAGGTAGTAGATACACGAATAACATTCCAAATGCAAAGGTGATAGATGCTTTGCATTCTATCTGCATTCAGGATTACAAAGGACATTTTCAGGTCTGAAATTTTCTGTTAAGATCTATGGAATATCACAACTTTTGGCATGTATGCTGATAATAATTTCAGACAGGATTCAGCCTGTTAATACTCAGGAAGTCTTGCTAGATTCCCAGGAACCTTTTTTAAACTCTTTTCCCCACATGGTATTGAGAGACCTTTATATATATATATATTCTTTTTTTTTTTAATGTAAAAAATATATTCTTTAAAGTGATATTTTAGATGAACTTAGCTTGTCAGTATCTTCAGAAACAACTCATCTTCTTAATCCCTAAGCAGATACCAGGAAAATTTAGGCATGCTATAGAATGGGAATTTAAAGATGCTTTGAATGTACAGTTCTTTCTGAACCCCCAAAGCTAAGAGATGAAGAGTTTGTCATGCAAAATAACAAAGATGTGTCCTTAAGGACACAAATCTGTAAATAATGAAGAGAACAGAGAAAAAATTTCCCTGATACAGAATGATGGAGTTTGAAGTAATTCTGGAGTGATATGTTGAAGTAAAAGATGTTGGGCTGCGAGGCCTGGACAGGGTCAGTTCTCTGTAGAAGCTGATTCGTTCACCAGTGACCCAGTCCCTGGTGTGAAGCTAAGAGACCTGGAAAAAGAAATGCCTGTATTCTATCTCCTATAGGGCAATAACCCAAACAGAGCTAATTCATTTTACATAATACCCAAATTCTATGTAACTATATTCTCCTTCAAAAGACAACCTAGTAGGACAAGGAATTCCATTTCCTTGGTATGGCTTGACAAGTATGAAGGAGCGCAGCCTTCACTTGTGCTACTGTAACCAGTTGCCCTTGATCTCCTGTGTCCTACATTATTAAACAAACAAACAAACAAACAACCCAACCTTTAAAAATTAAAAAAAAAAAAAAAAAAGCAAAGAATATGCAAGGTTTTCAGATAATTCTTTGACTAATACAAAAATGACAGGAAAGGAATCCAAGCTCAAGTGGCTAATACACAGGAATGTCTCCTGCTGGTTTTAATTCTGAGAATGAGGACTGAGGTTTGGAGCCAAGGACATAAAAGGAATAACTGAGGGATATGAAATGGTTCAGATTGGGGAAGAGAAACTGAAGGGAAAATCTTTTTGATGCTTCCAACTTTGTGATGTTATATTGCGAAGAAGGTGCAGGTGCATTAAAGCAGAACAAAATGCAACAGGCACAAACTGAGAGATAGGAAATTCCACTTGATGTGAAGAAGAGGATTTTTATCACAAGCATTGTCAATCACTGAAGCAGCTTGCTCAGAGATGCTGGGGAACTCAGCCCTTGAAGGCATTCAGAATTGAAATGGATACACCTCTGAACACCATGCATAGTCCTGTCCACCACTGCTGATCCTTTTACACTCACCTGAATGTTTTCCATGATGCACCTCTTTGATTTGGAATTTAAATTGCTTTCTTGTTGCGTGCCTGGAGAGTCTCCAATATCTGAATAGCTGATGACCTATTGCTTTCAAGACACTCTGAATCAAGACTAAATATGTGCCCATAGTCTAAAAACCCTTAATGAGATGCAGGCTAATCACAGTTTCCTGTTGTTGCATTAAAACATTGTCCTATCTGGTGCCTTAAATCCAGTAGAAGTTTTAGAAACAATAGAGACAAAAACCATTATCAGCTTAAACAATGACACAGGTAGATCTTCATAGTGTCCTTCATGTCATGAAGGGAGTTTTCCTTTTAATTACTGGTGGGACTAAAACACCTTCATTTTTTTAGAAAATTAATCTTAAATACTGGGAAATAAGATTTAAATAACTTGAATCCTGCCTCAGGAGGTGATTCTACAAGAGACTGCTTTCCAAAATGGGAGGTGCTTTGGGAAAGTATTTTCCATGGTGCAGCCTACAGCACAGCCTTTCAAATGTCTGATCTAGTACATCTAAGAACTGATTAGGAAGGAGAGACAAAATATAAGGGGAAGGATTTATTAAATATTCTTCTCTTCAGAGAGTGCTCTCTCAAAGCTTCAGCAGAATTTCCAGCTGGACTTCTGCCTGCTGTTTTCCACAAGCTGTTTCTGATTCACTGGTGGTACTAGTGCTGACTTTTGATTGAAAGTTTTTATTGGGAGGAGATGGGGATTGTTGAAATCTTTTCATGTCATTATTTTTTAATTTAAATGAGTGAAACATATTCACCTGGGGGTTTAAGCTTATTCCTTATTTTCTTAATCCATTAAGCTCTTACACTCAATGTCTTCTTGGGCAGCTTTTCACAAACGCTCACTAGCAAGAATTTTTCACGTCCTCTCCTTGCCTGCTCTTAGTTGACCAGTCTGTCTGTTCCTTTCCACCAGTTCTCATGTTCATCAGTCCTTTCTCCAAGGCTTTTCAGCTCACTGACATAGCAGGAAATGATTAATCACCAAAGTATGTTGACCTTTCGTATGCATCACTAAGCAGGTTCACCAAGGGACCCAAAGGCTTCAGTAGGTGAAATATTAGATCTGTTCCACCCATCTCACATGGGCCCCATCTATTAAAAACATGGGTTATGTGAATGCTGGCCACAATTACCTGTGGTGTCATGCTTTCTGCCTCCACTTGCACATTTGCTGCTCACACTCACCACTTGTTTTGATACAGACATTACAGTTTAGTTGTTTTTCGTTGTCCTGCTGACCTCATTGCAAGCTCTTTAGCAGTCACTCTTGTTCAACAGCAACTAAGCTGTCAGGAAACATGAACTGCTTGGAGAGAGATGGAGGCTGACAGCAGCAGAGGTTGGCAGTGCTCTTTGAGCCTGGGTAAACATTTTCCATCTACTGGCTATTCTTTCCTGGCTCAGCAAAACCACCACCACCATATCATCCTGTCAATCTTTTTTGCACAAAGTGGTCGTATATTGCTGGTATTAAAATGAGGAAGATGAAGAGCATAAGCTGAAAATTTAGAGTAGCCAGGAAATGCTTTAATTTGACTCTGATGATGAAAGACTACATGCAGGGAGACAAGGCATCTCTTCAGCTGAAATCCAGCTTTCAGCAGGAGTATTTAATTAACTGTCTTATTCAAACACTGTTTGTGAAACACAATATTTTGCTTTCACAGACTGATCTCGAAAATGAAGATTCATCACACCACCCTATAACTTCCTACTCTGAGGATCAGCCTCATCTTGACAAAACAGGTCCTGCCCAAACTAGAGAATTTTAATAATCCACTTCCCAACACAAGTTACAGCTAGTGGGATTTTCACTAACCATTTCTAAGCACAGAACCATGGCAGTGTATGACCAGTTTATTCTATATATTTTTGTTGACACTAGCATAGCTGCTTCAAGTTTATACTGAGTTGAGAATAATGCCATGAGGTCATCCTGGGGTCAGCTTCCTATCAGCAATCCCACTGTGGAAAGTTTTCCACAGCTGTAAGGAAATTTCATGATTGGAATAGAAATTTAAAGAGAACAGAGAGAGCACACACAAAGAAGCTCCTCAAGGTTACAGTTTCACAGTCATTAATATTGGATCAGCAGAACTGTGGGGTTTTCAGCAATACAAATTTAATACAGGTCAGACAAGAACACAAAACTGCTTTTGTGACAAATTAGCTAAAGGAAGCATTATGGAGCTTCTACAGGATGCAGGAGAATGGATGAGAGCTGATCTGGCAGAAAGCCTGAGGGAATACAGCAAACTAGATTTTTGTTGCTCTTGTTGTTTCCTTTGGGTGCTATGACTTTGTTCTTTGCTTCAGAGGGGGCAAGAAATCTGAAGCAAAGAGAGAGAAGGGAAAAAAAAAACTGTGCCAGTTTGTGCTATACCAGCTTGTGCTGCATCAGCCTTTTGTATTCTGAATTTCATGTGGTTTTGGCATCTTAAAGCTGGATTTGCTGACAGATCAACCTATGGCTTCAGAGTATGAGCACCACCTGGTGAAAAAAAGGGACTGTGCCTTTTGAATATTAAAGAATGTCCCCTGGGCCACTTCATAGACTGTCATGCAGGGGGAACAGCAGCATAAGCAGCTGTAAAACTGCCTGGCTCTGTATCGGCAGATCTGGCACTGGGTGAATTGTGACTTAATTTTTAAACCTCATTGTTCTGTTGCTGCATCTCGTGGTCTGATTCTTCATCCTGTAAATGACAAAGATGCATCCACACCAGGTGGATACAGCTCGGCTTTTGCAATGCTTTGCATAAAAAAAGGAACAATTTCTTTTGGTAATTTTCACAACTACTCACCAAAAAAATCTTAAGGTTTTGTTCCTACATCACACTGAAAGTGCTGAAAACATGAAGAGAAAAAACATAACAGATGCATCACAGTCAGCAATGCCACAAGTGCCATACTCCAAGGATAAATCTTTAAGTTGCTCACCAAAGTATCCCAGACAAACCCCACACAATTATTAATCAATGCCTGTGGGAAAATAAACAGACTTGTTTAGCATATTTTAACCAGTCTAATTTAATCTTTCTCAATGATCTAGATGAGAAGATTCAGTGTCCCCTAAGTTCTCAGATAACACCAAACTGAATGGGAGTCTTGATCTGGTTTGATGTAGGAAGGCTCTACAGGGAGACTTAGTCAGAATGGATTGATGGGAT
Source organism: Pogoniulus pusillus (assembly GCF_015220805.1). Taxonomy (NCBI): domain Eukaryota; kingdom Metazoa; phylum Chordata; class Aves; order Piciformes; family Lybiidae; genus Pogoniulus; species Pogoniulus pusillus. The sequence continues at coordinate 108,203,094 of NC_087309.1, forward strand.
GAGGTTGATTGTATGAGGTACAGAAAGACCAGGAATCAGGTCACAACAACCCACTGCAATGCTACAGGCTTGAGGCAGAGTGGCTGGAAAGCTGGTCATGGGTTGTTGCTAGACAGCTGTCAGCTGAACATTAGCCAATGTGTGTCCAGGTGGCCAAGAAGGCCAACAGCATTGTAGCCTGGATCAGCAACAATATGGCCAGCAGAACCAAGGAAGTAATTCTAGCCCTGTACTTGGCACTGGTGAGACATCACCTCAAATACTTTGTTCAGTTTTGAAGCCCTCACAAAAAGAAGGACACTGAGTTGCTGGATCATCTCCAGAGAAGGGCCAAAAGCTGGTGAAGGGTCTAAAGTACAGGTCTCCAGAGGAGACCAGAGAAGCAGCTGAGGGATCTGGGGTTATTCAGTCCAGAAGAAAAGGAGGTTAAGGGGATACTTTCTCACTGTCCACGACTCCCTGAATGTAGGTTTTAGATCTCCCAAAAGTAACTAGCAACATGACAAGAACTGGCCTCAAGTTGCACTAGGGCATGTTTAGACTGGATATTAGGAAAAAATTATTTACTGAAGAAGTGGTCAAGCGTTGGACCTCAAAGTGGTGGTGGTGTTCAGAAAACAGACAGATATGGCTTACTGGACAAGGTGCTGTTGGTTTAACTGTTGAGCTTGATGACCCCACAGGTCTTTTCCAACCTGAACGATTTTCTATGATTCCATGAGCATTAATTTTGCCAGCTACCAATGGCACAGTGTAACAAATATGAATCAGAAGCAATTTCAAAACTTGACAATGCTCTGAAAGGAAGTGCAAGCACTGTAGCCTTCACTGACAGCCAGGCTTGATAGCTTTAAACCAAGCATAGATTTGAGAAGTTATAGTTATGTGAGAAGTTATAGTTAAAAAAAAAAAAAAAAAAAAAAAAAAAAAAAAAAAAAAAAAACCAGAAAGGAATGTTTTAAATGCAGTCCAATTCAGACAAATGAAAGTGCTTGGAAAAATGCTTTATATCCATGTCTCCAAAAGACAGTTGTGAAGTCTCTAAATAGCAAGCTGGGTCCCTTTGTTAATAGGGGTAGAGAAGAGAAAAAAAAGGCAGAAAAAGCAGTAGCAGATAACAGAAACTCAGATGTCACTGTAAAAAGAGATAAAGATGAAAGAAAATTCTGTGAAGCTTAACATGTAATATATGCTTTAGAAAATTCTGCTGAGGATGAGCAGCAACATCCAGGGTCACCATGACAAAAGTATTGCTGTTTATTTGGATTTTAGCTTTCTACCTTAATAAAGGCCTTGATTGGTAACAATTTCCTTTTCCTGCTATGATAGCTTTACATAATTTTAACAGACTACCACAGCAATTTTGAAGCACAACCACTGAATGACAGTGTCTCTTCCCCTTGTCCCATGACTGTGTTCTGACTTACCTGCCAACTCTGCAGCCTCTATGAGTTGAAGTGGCAACCTTGAGCATTCTATATTTCTTCCCCTAGATAGATTTCTCCCCATCTATGCATGCTAAGGTAGGCTGAGATACTTTAATTAAAACATAAGAAGATAGGGTGAGAAATTACCTTCAGGAAGCATCTGACCCTTGCTTGCACTATGACAAAGAAAGTTCAAAGCAAATTCATATCATTACAGAGGTCTAACATTAAAACAAGAGACTACAACAAGTTATTTTTGAAGTGGGCAATAAACTCTAGAAAACTTTTATTTTATAATTTCATAGCTAGAATATTTTGTCCCAGTTATTAGCAAAGACAGACTATCAAACTAGAACATCTCTCTTATGGATATGAGAATATATGGATTTATCCCAGGACACAATAATCACAAAAAAGTACATTTTCTCCCTTCCTGTGGTTTGTTCCATTTCATCTACCACTGCATTTCCAGGGTTCTTCTGAAACTCTGAAGCAGAGATATTTAAATGCTATCACAATTTCAAAAACAAGAAGTAATGTGCCTTCACAAACAAAGCAGCTTAGTATTTATCTTGAGGGGAAAAAAGCTTAGTATTTATCTTGAGGGTTCCGTCAGGCTTCAGTAAGCAGCTAAACCCATTGTTTTCAACTAACTTTTCCTCTCTGAACAGGATGCTGAGAACCATCCACAATAAAGGCCACCACACATTAGTAGTTTATCATCCATAAATGCAATATGCTAAACTGGAAAGAGCAGGAACGAATGTCTTTAATAAATAGTTTCCTACATGTAGTCCTGTAAGCACTTGCAGAAGTCTCTAATGAACTGCTATGTTTTCAAAGCTGCTGAGCTCCAATGAGGTGTTCTCTGTGTAAACCATTTAAGCAAGCAACAAAAACTTAGTGGCTTAATCTCTGCCTGTTTCTCTCTCTCTCTCTCTCTTTTTTTTTTTTTTTTTAATTGTATGTTTTATCTTTTATAGAAACATTAAAAAGTGATGATAAATACCACTAGCTGATGTGACTTGCCACAGTTTTTAAGACTTGCTTGTCGGTTTTATAGTATGCAAGACTGAGAAAGAGAGGGACAGAAAAACAAAGAGAATAGCACAAAACAATGCAGCAGTAAGGGGAAACACAGCTGTAACCTGCTTGAGGCTCTTACCTAATTTGCACCTACTCAGTGACGGTTTTTTTTCCTGAATATTTCACCAATTGATGTTCCCTAGATACAGAGAGCAGGTTCCAGGATTAGAATCACTCCACTGGGTTTTTTTGATATTTTTGTGTTGGTGTTTTTAATGTACACAGAACACAGAAATCTCACCTGTTTTGATCATTTATCCAGAATTGAGGCCAACTGACTTAACTAAACCCTGACTCACCGTTGCCATTGCAAATATTCCCTTAAAACAGTTTCCTTTTTTTTCTGTTGGTTCTGACCAAAATATTGAATTTTATAAGGAAAATCTTCTGTTTGTTGCTTTCTTTGTATCAGTGGGCTACAATAACCATTCAGCAAGTGCTTTCACTGATGTATATCTGTTTAGATAAAGTTGTTTGGCCTTAAATTTAGCTCTTGTGGCTTCTCAGGAGCTGACAATCTCCATTACCTGTTAGCAAGATTTACAAAGCAGAAAACGTTGTGATATTGCTGTGTAAATTTGCAGCTAAATCTGCTGGCAACAAGAACAACTCAGGGAAGGACTACATTATAATTTAATATAGAGTATCATAATTCCTGACTGGTTTGCTTTCTAATTATTATTCATACATGCATTATGAGATATTATTTAACAAGGACATATTTAAGGTCTAATACTCACAAAATTCACACCTTGCTGTGCAGAATGCAGTATTCTTCAGATGCATCATGTCTAACTACTGGCAGATACTGAGAGGAAAGTGAAATGGAGCACTCACCATGGAAGAAAACAGCATCACAGCCTCTGAAACATTAGGCTTGGTAGCATTAGCTAGAAAAACTTGGTTAACTGTTACTGTGACCTCCTTTATGAATTATTTAGATGAATTTGTACTCAGAAGCACAGATTTCATTGTGCATTCCCAGCTATCTACTCAAGGTAAGTACAAGCAAGCTAAAGGAAAGAAGAATTGCTTAAACAAAGAAGGAAGAAAATGAACAGTGGGAATTTTAGAAAGGTTAGGAATAAAAAAAGGAATTAAGCAATAAACCTTGTAAAATCTATATTTTCTGTATCAGCACAAATGGATTACTTTCTATTTAATTATTTTCTTTATAAGAAAATGCTTCCCACAGAGGTAATTTGCCAGGGAGCTTTAGGAAAAGTGCACTTCTGAGAAGGTGGAAGTAGAAATGCAAATGCACATAAGACAAAATTAAGAGAATGGAATAGAGCAACTGAGAGACTAGCACCAAATGAGTCATGTTAGACACTAAAAAAAAAAAAAAAAAAAGAGAGACCAGGCTGATATTGACTTGCTTTGTCATGAGTAGTATCTGAGCACTTCAATTCACTTTTGGCATTGGAATAACAGGAAGAAGAGATGATTCCTTTAATACTCGTTCAGATGGCATCCCCTACCCACAGGTTCAAGAACTTCTAGGAGGCTGCTTTTTTCCAAGCTCTTGCTTTCTTAGTGCTTTTTGTTCACTAGTGTCTACAGCAAGGGAGGCAATCAACACCAGTATGGATTTGTTGCATACCCACTTACAGAAGGCTTCATGGAAATTTAAAAGTGGCATCTGCTAGTATCTCTAATAATAGTCCATTAAAAAGCCTTGGGGATAAGCATCATGTTCTCATGGCTTAAGCTTCAGTCAGTATCACAGCTCTTTTCAAAACAGTTGTCTTTGTAGACCAGTCTCTCATATTATTCTCAACTATTTCTCTACAGATTCTGCAATTATTTTTAAGAAAAAAAAAAAACATGAGAGAAAGTCATTCACTGTAGTACATTTGCCATTAAAGTTCCCACAGGAGATTTATGTTTTCCTAGAGTAGGAGTTTTCATTTAGATGGTTTTGCTGGGGAAGCTGTAGCTTACATACTTGTCTTAAGACTCCTTGCCCCCATGTACCCCAGCAAGTGAAGAACAGAATTTGGAAATGAGAAGAATTTGTTGTATTTTTCAATTATTTGGTGAGTTCACAAAGCTCAGATGTGATAAAACAGCCAGACATTCAATACAGCTGTGCAAGATGAAGCTGCTTATTAGCATCCAAATGGCTATGACAGATCTGTTTTGCTTCTGAAGTTCTTTTCTGCTGCACTGTTCCAACAAGCAGATATTTTATTGATCGAGATATTTATAACTACATAAATAATTTAACTAATAATTGCAAGTCTCCATTCTGCTTTCTAAGCCTCAAACACAGTAAGTGCCATGGCTAATGCACAATTCTTAGATAATTCATCTATCCTAGAGAATACAATTAGTATTCTTATCATTATTCCTATTATTTAATCAGTTTCTAAGCATTTACAAAAATGAAAAAAAGTGAATAAAAAATTCAAATTAATATAATAGCATAGTTCATAGTAAATTTTTATTGATACAGACACAAATCTGTTTGCTGACTACAATTGGTTCGAGCAGTGTTTGTTTAGAAAAAAGGGTAAGGATCAGATGACAGGAAAACCAAGGGTATTCAATGTTCATTAATTTAATTTTTTCCTTTATAGTATGAGTCAGACTACAGAAGATACTACCAAAAGGTCAAAAGATTAAAAAAAAAAAAAAAAAGCAATATGCTATTCTAAATGCCTAGGCAACCTATTTACAAGATTATTGTTTTTGCAACAAGACTTTCCAAATTACCATCATAAAAATATTTTCATTTCAAATCTTCTTCCCCCTTTCCCCCCCTCCCCCCCCCTACATTCTCAAAACTCCACAGTGAAGTATCAACTGTACTTCAAGAATTTTAACATCTTGGCCTTTCCCTAGGGAGAAAAAAAGAAGAAGAAGAAATATACTTAAAAATACATGTGTGCTTCAATTCTGAGTCCAGTTTTCCAGCCTTTTGAAGCTATAAAAGGCAAATACAGAAGTCTCCACAAATATTGGTGGAGAAATGTTCAACTATCAAGCAACTAGAGAGCGAAATGTGAACCTATGTACTCAGTCTGACTTGGATATATTCAAGCTGAGGGAGCAGAATCACAGAATTATAGACTCACAGAATGTTAGGGACTGGAAGAGATCTTGGAAGATCTCCAGTCCAATCCCCCTGGCCAGAGCAGGATCACCTATACCAGGTCACACAGGAATGCAACCAGGTTGCTTTTGAATATCTCCAGAGAAGGAGACTCCACAAAACCCCCTTGGGCAGCCTGTTCCAGTATTCTGTCACCCTCACAGGAAAAAAAAAATCCTCCTCATGTTTAAATGAAACTTCTTATGCCTCAGCTTCTACCCCCTGCTCCTTGTCCTGTCATTGGGCACCACGGAGCAGAGTCTGATTCCTTCCTCTTGTCACTCATCCTTCACATATTTATAAACATTAATAAGGGGCATTTCTCAATCTCCTCCTTTCCAAGCTAAAGAGTCCCAGCTCCCTCAATCTCTCTATGTAAGGAAGATGTTCCACTCCCTTCATCATTTTTGTGGCTCTGCACTGGACTCAAGAAGTTTCCTGAGGTTCTTCTTGAACTGAGGGGCTCAGAACTGGACACAGTATTCCAAATGTGACTTCAACAAGGCAGAACAGAAGAGGAGGAGAATCTCTCTCTATCTACTAATGACACCCCTTCTAATACATCCCAGAATGGCACAAGAGCACATTGCTGGCTCATGGTCAACCTTCTACCCACTAGGACAGTACTGTCAGAAGAGTGAGCAGCCAGGGTTCATTCCTGCAGCTGCAAAGCCAAAGTTGGAAACTGTGATGAGGTGGGCACAAGGCTTACTACCAGCACTAAAACCACACCCTGTGCTAATTTTTCTTGCAAAAAGAATTAAATGATCCTCAAATTACAGAGGCCAATTCCAAAAGTCAGGACACAGAAAACCTTTGTGCTGTCTGGGAATGAAATATGTTCCCTAATAACTTCTGATGATGAAAAGAACTTTTCCAAAATCAGAAACCAGAGTCGTTGTGAGGGAGATGGGGAAAGAAATCAGAGCTACAGACAGCAAATGAATTGCTGAAATAAGAAAAGCAATAGAAAGCAATATCTCAACAGCAGACACAGCAAAAAGCAGTTTTGGTAGCACTTTACTCTGAAAGAGAAGGAAAGGAAATCCTTCCCAACTGCTGATAGATTCAAACCATTAACAGAGTATTTTAACAAGGGTTTTGCAACTATTGCAGCAACTCTAAAGGTGGCTTTGTCCTATAGTGAAAAACTCCTTTGAAAGCAAAGCATATGGCAAAGGGGAAAAGCTGACAGAGCAAAAGGCTAGAGTATATCCAGATCACAGGCAGGCCAGTTACTTCCCCCAAGGAATACAGCAGAACTGCAGAAGACAGCTGTTTTTTCATATCCTCAAGAATTGTGACCTCCAAACAGCATTTAAGAGCCTTCCTCAAGTTTTAGTTTTGTAAGGTTAAATATCGGGAAAGCAGAATTCCCCAGGTTAAACATTTTGGTTATCACATGAATCAAATACGTTCTCTGTACATATCAGGTAGAAAATAAACAAACGAAGATTCAAGTTGTGAGTTGTATGACTTAACAAAATCATCTGAGGGGAAACATCTCTCTATGACTTGCCTCTGGAAGTCTTTAACCAGGCTTAGAATCACAGAATCGTGGAATCATTTTGTTTAGAGAAGACTTTGAAGATCATCAAGTCCAACCCTTATCTAACTCTACCAAGTGCGGTAAGGCAGATCTCGCGGAGAAGGGCTAATCTCAAATATGCAAGGACACCGCACAATCCAATGTGGATCAAAAGCGAGTGACAACTTTATTTAGTAGCCGCGTGCTTATATGTGTTACAGATAATATATGCATACATGTAAAGAGCTAAATGGCTGAATCTCTAAATACCCCATTTGCATGGTGCACCTACTTGCTACGTGCAGCTGAAAGCAGCAAACTACTTCTTATCTTATTCAGAGTTAGCTGTATCCTGCTCTGCTTGAGTTGTCCGCCGACTCATCAAGGACAGCGCCTCCCTAGCTAGCTATATTAAATGCTGCCTTTGTTTATTCAATATGTCTTTGTTTCTTCAATGTGGCCTTTGTTTCAGTGTGGCCTAGCACAGCCTTAATTTAGTTCCATATACTCATCCTGCTTGCCCACCTCTAAGTCATGTCCATTTTCCTTTAGCCATTCTGCAACAATTCCCCTCTTCTCTTTTTGGGCAAGCAGGGCTGTACCCCCAGTAACTCGATCCACACCCCTCAGAATGCATCCATACCCTATGCGTAGTAATATAAGCGTAAGCAGTACTATTCCCAGCAGGCGGAGGCCCTCCTTGATAAGCTGTAGTATCCAGGGAGACAAACCTCCAAAGGTTGATCTTAGCCACTGGTCAAAGGGATTTTCATTAACAATAATGCGGTTAGTATGATTTTTCAGCCAAGCAAGCTGTTTATGGATAGACTCCCCATGGTCCGAGAGGTTAAAGCAACACATTCCCTCAAAATCGCTACAACCATGGCCTTGTGCTAATAACAAGAAATCTATTGCTGCTCTGTTCTGCAGTAGTGCATGCCTTAAGCTGTTCTGATCTAGTAGTAATTGCTCTAAAACCTGAGTAGTAGCATTTGCTTCTTTGACTGACCAGCATGTCAGTCGTTCTAACTGCTTCACTGCTTGTGCTACAGCAAGATGCGGAATAAATGCAGTAACAAAAACATTTGCAGTTATTGACCATAACTGTACATTGTCATTGCAGTCTGCTTTCAGATTGTGCCACTTTGTAGCTCGTTTTTGGCGTGATCCCCCTCCTGGAGAAGCAGCTTGTATCATGTTCAACCAATCTCTTTTATGTGGTGCGAATAGAGTGAGTTTCCCCAGATAGCAAGGACCCCCTATAACATTTTTTGGGATCCCTTGCCAGGCACGATCACCACAGATAAGGAAGGTGTTGTTAGGAAGTGCTCTGGCTGACCCATTATTCCACAAGGTTTGCCCTACGCCCGCACCATACACAGCATCCAGTGCCGGCCTCTTTTTCTCCTTTTCGCTCATCCATGGTGTCACGCCACAATATTCCCTACCATTACCCCAAGTGTAAGGTTTTCCTGGTGATACGTCTGTCCACTGCTGTGACATTTTCCGATAAACCCAATATCCTAAATTTCCCTGATATTTTGTCCCAAAAGCAAAGCAAGTTCGGGTCCAATTAGTTGTGGACAGATTCCCTATCTTTTGACTCCCTAATAACTCTAGTTCTTGTGGGTCCCAGGGCAAGATTACATTCAGCCCTCTTATCAGTAATGCAGCACAATCTGAAGCATTTTGGATCCCATTACAATCATAATTGTCCACATAACCCTTAAAGTCTTCCGGGTCGAATCCTGGTAGTCCTACCAGACATGTTTTAAAAGGCTCAGTAGCCGATTGCAGGCTCAGACAGAAGTCCATATTACCCGTCTGGTTCGCCCATGTCACCCACATGTTCGCTCAGGGATTCACTCGATCGATCGCATTGGCCACCGCTCCCAGAAGTAGCGACAGGATCAGTGGAAGGAGCAGTCTTTGTCCATCGCGCTGGAACCCAAAGCGGACCTGTTGATGTAGAGACAGAAACGTATCCTCTGCCCCAATAGAGTACCTCTGCAGGTCCCTCCCATATACCTGTCTTAGGATTTCTGTACATCACCCGGACCTTTTTGTGTGGCTGTTTTTCTACTGTACCACCATGCACCTTTGCTGGAGGCACATCCTGATCAGAAAAGATGCATAGATGATTAAGGGTAAAGAGGGTCATTGCTAAACGCTCAACTGGATCAGCAATTTCTGGGTACTTCTGAAGGTACCTTTTCAGGGTCTGATTTGCTCTTTCTACTATTGCCTGTCCCGTAGGTGAATTCGGGATTCCTCTAGTATGCTTAACACCCCATGCTTGCAACATTTGCCTAATCCTTTCACTGGCATATGCTGGCCCGTTGTCAGTCTTAATCTCCTTTGGTACTCCCATCACTGCAAAGCAAACAGTCAAATGTCTTTGAACATGCAATGCCTTCTCACCCGTCTGAGCTGTGGCCCAGATGAACTTACTATAAGTATCAATCGTAACATGGACATACTTCAGCCTTCCAAATTCTGGAACATGTGTGACATCCATTTGCCACAACTGCAACACTTCCATTCCCCTGGGGTTCACCCCAATACCCAAACCCGGACCATGATGGCTGCACTCAGGGCAAGCCTGAACTATACCCTTAGCTTCATTCATCGTGATTTTGAACTGGTTGTGCAAACCCTTTGCATTTTGGTGAAACCTCTGGTGTGCTTCTCGTGCAAGTGTGAACTCACTCAGGGGAACAACCGTGGAAACTAACTCATCTGCTCTTGCATTCCCTTCTCCCAAACCTATGTCCCATTTATGACTACGTACATGGATCACGCAATACTGTTCTGTTCTCTGCTGCACTGCACTTTGCATAGCTCTCAAAAGCTGCCCTAAACGAACATTTGATATGTCCTTCACAAAAGCACTTTCTATGCGCTCCAAGATTCCTGCTACATACAAAGAATCAGTCACTATGTTCAGTGGTTCTTGCATCCATCGTGAAAGAGCCCAAACTACTGCTGCTAATTCCAGTGTTTGTAAAGAGTCCCCAGGTTGGCCTTTTAATAGTTGGTGCTTCCAGGTTTGTTTCTCACACCACGTAGCTGCGGCTGTTTTCGATTTCTTCCCGGCGTCGGTGTACACAGTGATGGCATCTGGCAGTGGTCGTAGTGATCTCTTCCCCTGGCGTAACCATTCACCCTGGCTCATCCATTTTAGCGTGGGAGATGAAATTTGTTGTGTGGATAAATGTGCAGGACAGGATAGTAGACTCAATTGTAACGCAGGAGTTTGCCAGAGCATTTGCTCCAAGTCAGTCCTTTTGATAGGGAGAAATATGGTGTTCGGCTCTGTGCCACTAATCTGCAGTATACGACGTCTTCCTCGAATTATCAACTCTGCCAAATTCTCAACTTTTTGTTGAATCGTTGTCTTTGGTTGTAAGGGCGTAAAAATCCATTCCAGGATCCTTAGACTCTCCCCCTTTTTGTTTTTGTCTGGCAAACTGCGCCCATGAGGGTATGGGTTGATGGTAGAATAAGCAGGTCTATAGGTTCCCGTGGGTCTAGGCGACTGACCCATCTTTGGGCAATTTGATCTGATAGTTTATCAATGATGGCTTTCTGGTCTGAAGACAGATGCACTGTAGCTGCAGGGTCACGGCCCTGAAGCAAAGGCCTAAGTTTTTCCAAGTCTTCTGAAGAAAATCCAATAACTGGTCGGAGCCATTGTAAGTCACCCATTAGTTTTTGTGCATCTGTAAGTGTCGTAATGTTTGTGTGTAGAGTGAGCTTTTGTGGCCGGATTTGTGAATCTGAAATCTTCCATCCGAGGTACAAATATGGCGATATTCTTTGAACTTTATTCGGGGCAATTTGTAATCCATGTTTGCTCATTGCTGCTGCAATTTGTGATAATTGTCTTTCACTAAATGGAGCTTCTTGACAAAAAAGAATGTCATCCATATAATGATAAATAGAAGTAGTCGGCCACTGTACTCGCAGTGGTCGCAATGCATTGTCCACATAATGCTGGCAGATTGTGGGGCTGTTCTTCATGCCTTGAGGTAACACAGTCCATTGATAACGGTTCGCTGGTGCCTGCCTATTCAGTGATGGCAGGGTAAAGGCAAAACGTTGACAATCATCCGGGTGTAGTGGAATAGTAAAAAAACAGTCCTTTAGGTCTATGATCAATAAGTGCCATTTTTCAGGAAGCATAGCAGGAGTTGGCAAGCCAGGCTGTAGTGCTCCCATCGCTTGCATCTGGTCGTTGATTGCTCGAAGATCATGGAGCAGTCGAAACTTGCCTGATTTCTTTGGAATGACGAAAATAGGTGTATTCCATGGGCTAGTGGAAGGAATCAAATGTCCTGCTGCCAGCTGTTCTTGGACCAATTCGTGTGCCTTTTGCAGCCTCTCTGCTTTAAGCGGCCACTGCTCCACCCATATCGGTTTATCTGTTAGCCAATTTAGTCGAATGGGGAAAGGCTGCTTCTCAGTGGCCGCTAATAAAAACAACGCTCGTTTGTAATGACCAGTCCAAGCTGAGAGAGAGCATCTCTCCCTATTAGTCCGTTGACACCACTGGGTAGAGGCATTACAGTCACATAGAGGTTGGCAGTTCGGTTATCAACGGTGAGCTGCAGACGTTGAGTGGATCGTCGTACTTCGGCTGTACCACCCACCCCTTCAACCCCTTTTACGCAGGGTTGAGTGGTCCAGTGTGTAGGCCATTGATTTCTGTCAACAATGGTAATGTCTGCACCTGTATCCACAAGCATCGGCAATTGTAATCCATCAGGTCCATTTGATAAGTTCGCTGTCACCACAGGTCTTTGTCCCAGTTGTAAAGTTAATAGTGCCATACCTCCGGTCGATCCAAATCCCCTTTCTCCTCGATGTTGTGGTGAGAGAGGAGTTACTGATTGTAGCAGGCATGGAATTGGGACGAGCTGAGCAATCTTGCTCTCTTTAGGAATATGTATTGGTGGAAAGTCCGTTTGAACCATAATTTGGATAGTTCCTTCAAAGTCCAAATCAATAACTCCAGGCAAAACAAACAGTCCTCTTATGGATGCTGATGATCTCCCCAGAAGTATACCCCCGCAGGCTTGGCCGTTAATAGTCACTGGTCCCTTTAAGGTGGACGGAATCTTTTGGGGCTTATTGTCGATTAAGGTGGTTTCTACTGCTGTTGCCAGGTCCACGCCGAGGCTTCCCCTGGTGGCTGGCTGTAGGTTACGGGAGCAGCCATTTGTGTCGGCGCGCGGTTGCTCCTCGCGCTCCTCCCCCCGTTTCCCGATCGCCGGCAGGCAGCCGCCGAGTGGTTTTTCACACCGCATTTGCTACAGCGTATGCTGGACAGTGGGCATTGAGAGCGAAGGTGACCTATCTTCCCGCAGCGAAAACATCTCATTCGGCTCACAGAATAGTGTGCTCCTCCTGCCGATCCAATCGGGGCTAAAGCTGCTAATGCCTGTGCCTGTTGTTCAACAATCTTTTCTAGCGGGTGCCTAGTGCTGTCCGGTGCGGGAGAGGCTGCGACATAAGCCCTAGGTTCTAGGGGTGTGGTTTCCGCTCGCTGCGCTCTTTCTAACATTTGTGCTACTGTGGCATCCCAAGGCAGAGTTACTAATATACCCCGGGTTTTAGCATTTGCATTATCAAAGGCAAGTTGTTGTAGAAGGGTGTATTTCATGTATTCTGGCAAATCAGAATTGCTCAACGCCTCATGAAGCCGGTCGTAAAAGGAGCCAAAAGGCTCATTCTCCTTTTGTTTAACCGACGTATAAGACGGAGCAATCGGGGCTGCTTTTACTCCCCCCAGCGCTACCTGAGCTAACCTCATGCTCTCTCTTAGTATCTCCGGGGCCATATTAAGCTGAGCATCCACCCCAGCCCATTGACCTTCGCCTCTCAGCTGGCTAACGCTGACTCCCAGCAGAGGGTCACCTTCCGCCCGCGGCAGTGAAGCAGAGCCCTGACACAATGCTTCCATTTCAGTGTTAAACTGCATCTGTTGCGAGGGGGTTAGTATCATTCTCAGCACCTGTTTCCAGTCCTCTTGTGCTAGCGTCCCTGAGGCAGAGAAAATGTACTGTAGCATCTGCCGAGCAGGGTCACTGTGGAGTCCATATTTAGATACTGTCTCTCTAAGCTGGGCTAACAGTTTCCAATCAAATGCCTGATGCTCCCCAATAATCGTCTCATCTGCTCGGTTATCATAAACTACTGGACATACTTTAGATAACATACTTGCAGCCTCTGTGTCCCCATCTGATAAGGCCTCCCTAGCTATCTTTCCCCACGGCTGCCGCCTGGGAGGTGGTAGTCGCGAGCCGGACCTCTCATCTTTCTTGCCTGCATTGTTAACTCCTTCCTTGCTCGGGGCACTCCCTTCAGCCTCCTGCTGACTGACTGCAAGGGCTCGCTGTCTCGAACTTTTTCTCTTAGCTAAACGCTGTATTATTCGCTGTGCTGCCTCATACAAGGTATCATCATCGCTATCAGCCTCAGGTTCGCTCGATTCTGAACTGGAGGACTCGGATGGTGGCACAGAGGTCTGTACCGCGGTCTCAGTAACGGCTGGATTCTCAGAAGCAAAGCGCGGCAGAGTGGGCTCGCTCTCTCCCTCGTCTTTGCTGGATTCTGACGAAACCTTTCCCAAGTCCCCCATGTCCTTTACTGGTAATGCTGCCGGAGATGAGGAGAACTTGGGAAACTTTATAGACCAAGAGCGTCCCGTACTGGTCTTTTCCAAGCGCCGCTGTGCATCAGTGGCTGTGGGACTGACTACGACAGGAAGACCGAGCCCTGGCGGTCCGGGTGCGAGAGCATTAAACACAGAGGATGCCTTTTGTCCCCCATCTTGCTTCTCGCCGGAGAGTTTAGTGGTAGCCACCGCCGCCACATCCTTCTCCATTTTGTACTTTTTTATAGCATTAACAGTCTCTCGCCAAGGCACTTGAAGCTTCTTAGCTGCTGGATCCCCGTCTATTACTGCATCCCACAGTTCACTGCCGAACGCCCTCCATTCTGCTTCATCAAAGTATGACTCGGGGGTTTTGAAGAAACCCTTAGCATAGCCATATGCACAAAGTCCTGGCAAATACTTGGTATTAAAATTCACTTTGCGCTTTTCTAAGAAGCAAGATAGCAAGGAAAGGGCTACCTCTTTATCCATGCCGCGGCGTCCCGCTTGCCCTCCTTGCAGCGACGAAGGCTGGCTCTCTTGTCGTCAGCCTCAGGCCCACCTAATTGGTCCGCCACCCCGTCCTAGCTTTGTCCTGCTAGCGGGCGTCGCTCTCCTCCGACGGCCCACTCCGCCGGCCTGTCCTCCTCCGTGTTTCCTAGGGTCCCCCCAAATCGGGGTCCCTGTTCGGGCGCCAATCTGCGGTAAGGCAGATCTCGCGGAGAAGGGCTAATCTCAAATATGCAAGGACACCGCACAATCCAATGTGGATCAAAAGCGAGTGACAACTTTATTTAGTAGCCGCGTGCTTATATGTGTTACAGATAATATATGCATACATGTAAAGAGCTAAATGGCTGAATCTCTAAATACCCCATTTGCATGGTGCACCTACTTGCTACGTGCAGCTGCAAGCAGCAAACTACTTCTTATCTTATTCAGAGTTAGCTGTATCCTGCTCTGCTTGAGTTGTCCGCCGACTCATCAAGGACAGCGCCTCCCTAGCTAGCTATATTAAATGCTGCCTTTGTTTATTCAATATGTCTTTGTTTCTTCAATGTGGCCTTTGTTTCAGTGTGGCCTAGCACAGCCTTAATTTAGTTCCATATACTCATCCTGCTTGCCCACCTCTAAGTCATGTCCATTTTCCTTTAGCCATTCTGCAACAACCAAGTGCTAAACCATATCCTTCAGTGTCGCATCTCTGCATCATTTAAACACCTCCAGAGATGGAGATTGAACCACCTTCCTGGAGAGTCTGTTCCAATGTTTGAGAATCCTTTCAGTGAAGAAGTTTCTTCTCATGCCCAGCCTAAATCTCCTCTGGTGCAACATGAGGCCATTTCCAAAGCCTACCACTCTACGATTCTGTGATTTTCTCTTGTCTTATCACCTGTTACTTGGGAGAATCCATCCAAATACACCTCCATACAACCTCCTTTCAGGGAGTGAGAAGGTCTCCCCTCAGCCTTCTTTTCTACTTTGTCACTCCTCACTACACCTGTTCTCTAGACCCTTCATCATCTTTTTTGCCTTTCTCTGGACATGCTCCAGCACATCAATATCTTTCTTGGAGTGAGGTGCCTAGAATTAACACACTACTCAAGATCTGGACTCACTATTGCTGAGTAAAGGGGGAAATCATTTCCATCATCTTGATGGTCACACTATTCATGATAAAGGTCAGGATGCTGGTGATCTTTTTGACCACTAGGACACACATTGGCTCATGTGCAGACAGCTGTCAATCAACACCTCCAGATCGTTCTTTGCTGCGCAGTTGTACAGCCACTCTACCCCAAACCTGGTTTGTTCATGGCATTACTGTAACCCAAGTACAGGACACGCCCTTTTCTCTTGTTAAATCTCATTTAGTTGAAGTCAGCCAATCAATCCAGCCTGTCCAGGACCTTTTGTAGAACCTTCCTATCCTCAAGCAGACCAACATTTTCTCTCAGGTTAATGTTGCAGAATTATAGAATCATAGAATGGTTTGGATTGTAAGAGATCTCCAAAGATCATCTAGTGCAATGCCCCTACAGTAAGCAGGGACATCTTCCACTAGACTAGGTTGCTCAGAGACTTATCAAGCCTGATCTTGAATATCGTCTGGGATGGGGCCTCCACTACCTCTCTGAGCAATCTGTTCCAGTGTTCCATCACCTTCATGGTAAACAATTTGTTCCTAATATCTAATCTAAATCTACACTTTTCTAGTTTACCTCTCTGGATCTGCTGGTCAAGTATCTTTTGATGCAGTCCAGGATGCCATTGGCCTTCTGAGCTGCAAGTGCACACTGTTGGCTCATATCCAGCTTCTCATCCACAATACCCCCAACTTTTTTTTCTGCAGGACTGCTCTTTATTTCATCACTCCTCGGCCTGCATTGGTATCTAGGATTGTTCCACCTTAGACTTGGTCTTATTGAACCTCATGAGATTCTCCTTAGTACACCTTTCCAGACTGTCTAAGTCCTCCTGGATGTCACTATATCCTTCATCTGCACCACTCAGCTTGATGCCATCAGCAAACTTGCTCCAGGTGCATAAATTTCACAGTCAATATCATTGATGAAGATATTACAGGATCACAGTATCACAGTATCACCAAGGTTGGAAGAGACCTCACAGATCATCAAGTCCAACCCTTTAACACAGTGCCCAAGGCTAGACCATGGCACCAAGTGCCACGTCCAACCTTGCCTTGAACTGCCCCAGGGACGGCGACTCCACCACCTCCCCGGGCAGCCCATTCCAGTGTCCAATGACTCTCTCAGTGAAGAACTTTCTCCTCATCTCGAGTCGAAATTTCCCCTGGCGCAGCCTGAGGCTGTGTCCTCTCGTTCTGGTGCTGGCCACCTGAGAGAAGAGAGCAACCTCCTCCTGGCCACAACCACCCCTCAGGTAGTTGTAGACAGCAATAAGGTCACCCCTGAGCCTCCTCTTCTCCAGGCTAACCAATCCCAGCTCCCTCAGCCTCTCCTCGTAGGGCTGTGCTCAAGGCCTCTCACCAGCCTCGTCGCCCTTCTCTGGACACGCTCAAGCATCTCAGTGTCCTTCCTAAACTGGGGGGCCCAGAACTGAATACAGTACTCAAGGTGTGGTCTGACCAGTGCAGTGTACAGGGGTAGAATGACCTCCCTGCTCCTGCTGACCACACCATTCCTGATGCAGGCCAGGATGCCACTGGATCTCTTGGCCACCTGGGCACACTGCTGGCTCATGTTCAGGTGGGTATCAATCAGTACCCCCAGATCCCTCTCTGTCTGGCTGCTCTCCAGCCACTCCGACCCCAGCCTGTATCTCTGCATGGGGTTGTTGTGGCCAAAGTGCAGCACCCTGCACTTTGAGCTATTGAATGCCATCCCCTTGGACTCTGCCCATCTGTCCAGGCAGTCAAGGTCCCGCTGCAGAGCCCTTCTGCCTTCCAACTCAGTCACATCTGCCCCCAGCTTAGTGTCAACTGCAAACTTGCTGAAGACTGACTCGATGCCCTCATCCAGATCATCTATGAAGATGTTAAAGAGGATGGGGCCCAGCACTGATCCCTGAGGGACACCACTAGTGACAGCCGCCAGCTGGATGTGGCACCATTCACCACCACTCTCTGGGTCCAGCCCTCCAGGCAGTTCCTAACCCAGCACAGAGTGTTGCCATCCAAGCCATGGGCTGACAGCTTAGCCAGCAGTTTGCTGTGGGGGACAGTGTCAAAGGCCTTGCTGAAGTCCAGATAGACCACATCCACAGGCCTCCCCACATCCACCAAGAGGGTCACCTGATCATAGAAGGAGATCAGGTTAGAAAGGCGGGATCTGCCCTTCCTAAACCCATGCTGGCTGGACCTGAGCTCTTTGCCATCCCTCAGGTGCGCAGTTATTGGCCCCAAGAGAACCTGCTCCATCAGTTTCCCTGGCACTGAGGTCAGGCTGACAGGTCTGTAGTTCCCAGGTTCCTCCATCCGACCCTTCGTGTGGATGGGGACCACGTTGGCCATTTTCCAGTCTCCTGGAACCTCTCCGGTGAGCCAGAACTGCTGGAAAATGATGGAGAGCAGCTTGGCCAGCTCAGCTGCCAGCTCTCTCAGCACCCTGGGATGGATCCCATCTGGTCCCATGGACTTGTGGGTGTCCAGATGACTCAGCAGGTCCTGAACTAATTCTTCATGAATTTCCAGGGGAACACACTGCTCCCCGACCCCATCCCCCAGTTCAAGAGGCCACTTGCCCTGAACTCCTCCCTCCTTACTGTTGAAAACTGAGGCGAAGAAGGCATTCAGGACCTCTGCCTTTCCTTCATCATCAGTTATAGTGTTCCCCTCCTGGTCCAGTAAGCAGTGGAGGCTCTTCTTGCCCTTCCTTTTAGCATTGATAAATTTATAAAAGTGTTTTTTGTTAACTTTCACGGAAGTGTCAGCCTAAGTTCTAGCTGGGCCTTAGCCTCTCTAATTTTTCTCCTACATAGTCTGGCTACCTCCTTAAACACATCAGGAGAAGCCTTCCCCTCCTTCCAGAGGCGATACACCCTCTTTTTCTCCCCCACTTCCTTCAGGAGCTCTTTGCTCATCCAGGCTGGTTGCCTCCCCCTGCGGCTCATCTTTCGGCACGTGGGAACTGCCAGTTCCTGTGCCTTCAAGAGCTCCTGTTTAAAGTAGGTCCAACCATCCTGGACCCCTTTGTTCTCAAGGACTGCTGCCCAGGGGACATTGGAAATAAGTTCCTTGAGCAAATTGAAGTTTGCCCTCCTAAAGTCCAAGGTGTAGGTTTTGTTGGAGTGCCTCCCTACCTCCCTGTATATTGAAATCTCCACTATCTCGTGATCACTACACCCCAGGCAGCCTCCCACTATCACATCTCCTACCAGCCCTTCTCTGTTGGAGAGCAGCAGGTCAAGCTGAGCTTGACCCCTAGTAGGCTCGCTTAACAGTTGGGTCATGAAGCTGTCCTCCATGCACTCCAGAAATCTCCTGGACTGCCTCCTCTCTGCTGAATTAAGTTCCCAGCAGATATCTGGCAGGTTATTGAACAACACTGGTCCCAGTACAGACCCTTGAGTGACACCACTTGTCACTCATCTCCATCTGGACATCCAGCCATTAACCACTACACTTTGTATGTGATCATCCAACCAATTCCTTATCCACTGGACAGTTCATCCATCAAATCCATCTTAGAATGTCTTTCCCTTCATCTTGGAAGCTACAACAACTCTTAGTGCATTGTTACAGTTCTATAAGACATAAAATGATTCTGAGAGACAGATTAATTATTGGTTGAAATCTATGGTAACTTCTGGGGCAGAATTAACACAATGAAATTTTCCTTCCAGTCTCCTAACATTTTATATTGCCCTCTAGTTGTATTCATTATTAAGAGAAAGTGGTAAACAAAAATACTTGATGTAAAATAACCTGATCTCATCTTTTTATGAACAGAGACACCTGTTTTGAGTTTGACAGAGTGATGCTGGTGTTGGAAAGCAAGGTCTTCTCTTTCTTTTAACTTATAGTAGCAGCATGTTATTGTACTGTACTTTTTTCCTTTAATTTCCTCCTGATCTGGTAAACTCTTATCCAGAGAAAATGAGGTACTCCTAAGTGGTATCGTAGTGGCTTGGACCAGGAAAAATAGTCAGTGAATCTTTTTCAAGCAAAGAGGCATTTCTGTGGGCAAGCTGTAAGTCAGGAGCTGAATCAAAGAAATTTGAAGCCTCTTTCCCACATTCACCTGAAGAAAGCACAACACATGAAGGAACCACATCTAACCCCTTCAAGCATAAGACTATCAACCTATCTTATAACTCCCCAAGAGTCCCCTTTTCTCTGAGGCTTGTGCTAGGAAATTGCTGCCCCTTAGTGGTTGTTTTGCTGTTCTCTGCAACCCTGACATTCTCAACAAAAACTAAATTAAGGCCAACTTAATTCACAGAGCTTACATAAGTGGCCAGCAGCTGCCAATAGTTGTCAGACATTACCAAAGAGGGATAGATTTGAAACAACGTTGGACAATGGCAGGTCTCTATATTACATTTATAGTTTCCTTAATAGGGTATTGCTTTTACCAAAGTGACACAATGCAGTACCACTGCACATTTCCCCCTAGCTGCATTACTCCTTCACACGAGAATATCTGGGAGCTTCTGGTTCCCAGTATTCAAAAGCACCAAACCAGTTTGAAAGACCATAGAAGAGAACATTTGTAATTAACATACTTTGCACACACTAGTATCTTCAAATAAGGTGCAGCAAACTCTGAATGGATTAAGACTCAGGATAATTTTCCACTCTCTCTGTATTCACTTGGTGCAGCAGCCATTCTGGTTAAATTATCCTTTCTGGTGTTTTTAATTTGAATCTGACGGAGCTGTGAGCTTTTGCCTCTGTGTGTGCATGAATTATGTCCATGATAAGTGTATCTTTTCCTCACAAAATTAGGAGGCTGAATTAATATTCATTGGAAGGTAATAGGAACAAATGGCACAAAATATTTTAGGACGATGACTTAGTGCAGAGTTCCATATATGCCACAAGTTGTAGCTACAAATTGGTCCTTTGTTTTCAATATGTGGTGTCTTTGGAAGAGAAAAAAAACCCCAAAACAACCCTGTAAACAAACAACTCAAAAGTTCCACAGAAGTAGTGAGATTGAGTTTGCCCATTGCAAGACCTTTAATTAGTCTGTGCAACACTGTCAGCATGAAGGCTGTTGAAAGAAATATAACACAGTAGGCCTTGATGGAAGCTCAGAAGGGACTTTCTCATTATCTATCAGGGTGAAAAGCACAAATGTACCATAATTTCTGTCTTTTATTATTATTACTATTATTATTTCTTGTGATTAATATCCTACCTTTTCAAAGGCAATTTATTTTCCTGGGGCTTCATGTCTTACATAAAGCAAGATTCAGCAGGGAAACCTTAACTTAGAGAGAAAACAAACAACCAAAAAACCAACAAAAAATACCAAAGGCAAAGTGGCTTCATTTCACAGCAGCACACACACACATACACACATGTCAGTTTCATTACCTGTTTTTATTTTCCTGAAAATCCTCTTGGCAAGCATCATAACAGAGAGAAAATAAAAATGATAGCAGCCTAAGGCTTTTATTTTAAGACAAAAAAGCCCAAATAGTTCAAAACAGCTGCCATTTATAGTCTTTTTTTGCCTTTATTATTTTGTAAGAAACTGATGCTGGGATTATCATTTTTAGTGTAGATCTGAAACAGGCAGGCATGCACACCGATCAGAATCAAGAGAGGTTTGACTGGGCACAGGCATCCTGGGTGTGATTGCAGTGAGTATCCAGGAGAAATGAGCTATGAATGCCATCTGCTGGAAGAAAGCTTTGCCAGGCCAAGAAGTGACGTCTCACAACAGCTTTGGGCTGGGTGACAAACGTCCTTGTCAGTGAGACCTTGCAAATCATTGCAGTTTTAACCTGAGTAGCCAGTCAGCTCTGTTAGGAGAATCACAGAATCACAGAGTTGTTTCAGTTGATTTTAGGACCTTTAAAATCGTTAAGTCTGACTGTTATCTAAATCTATCAAGTCTGGCGCTAAACCATGTCCTTCAGCACCACATCTCTGCCTCTTTGAGACACTTCCAGGGATGGAGATTCAACCACCTCCCTGGGGAGCCTGTTCCAGCATTTGAGAACCCTTTCCAGTGAAGGCAATTCTTACAGTGTCAAACCTAAATCTCCCCTGGTGCAATTTGAGACCAATATTTTTCACCCTATCACTCCCTATTAGGGAAAAGAGACCAAATTGCCCTCCTCTTCCAGCAACCTCCTTTAAGTTAGTTGTAGAGAGTGAGAAAACCTCCCCTCAGTGTCCTTCCATCTTTATTATCCAAACCCTTCACCAGCTTCATTCTCCTTCTCTTTCTCTGGACCCACTGCAGGGCCTAAATGTCTTTCTTGGAATGAGAGCCCCAAAACTCAAACCAGGACTCAGGTGTAGCCTCACCAGTACCCTGCACAGGGAAACAATCACTTCCCTGGTTTGCTCATTGCAATATTGCTCACACATTTCAGGATACCATTGGCTTTCTTGGCCACCTGAGCTCATGATGGCTCCTGTTCAACTGATTGTCAGCCAGCACCCTCAGGTCCTTTTCTGCTGAGCAGCTTTCCAGCTACTCTTCCCCAAGACCAGGGCATTGCACAAGATTGTTGTGTCCGAAGTGTGGGAGCTGGCAACTGACCTTTGTGAACTCTGTGCAACTGCCCTCATCCCACTGATCCAGTCTGTCCAGAAACCTCTGCAAAGCCATCCTACAATCAAGTAGATCAACACTCCCTCCCAACTTAGCATCATCTGCAACCTTACTGAGGGAGCACTCAATCCTCTCATCCAGATTATTGATAAAAATACAAAACAAAGGTGGCCACAAATACTGAACAAATACCGGGAAGACCAGCTGTGACCAGCTGATGACTGAATTTGAGTCCATTCACATCCACTCTTTGGGCCTGGCCATTCAGACAGTTTTTTGCCCAGTGAAATATCCACCATCTGAGCCATGAACAGTCAGTTATCAACCACCAGAAGAAATATAAGGCTCATTTTGAGGGTAGAGGTCTGTTCCCCTTAATTTTCCCATCCTTGCTCTTGAATCCAACACTGCCCAGTGGTGATTCCACATATCTGTTGTTGTATGATGGAAACAGATTGGAGTAATAAGAAGGGAAAATGAAAAAAAAAATAATAAAAGGAAACAAAAATATATTACTTAATTGTGAAAATCTCCTCTTTCATGCCAGCATCTTTCTGGTGTCATCACACTTAGGTGGCAATCGTGAAGAGAACCAGCCTCTCTGGATTTACTGAGTAAATCCAAGTTAACCGCTAGTCCAGGATGCAAAGGGCTGTTAATGTGGTCATTAAAGCCTATAAAGGCCACTTTAAGACTTGCTGCTTTCTCCAGGAGATGATCCAAAATACATCATACTGGAAATTTCCAGGAATTAATTTGATCTAGTCAGCCAGAGTAATTTTAAATCAGTGGAGAAACTTTGATTTTACATAGAGAGATAAATCCAAGCTGCCATAGGATGGGACAAGCAGCCCTGCAGAGCATTGACTTAAGCAGCAGCTGTAAACTATGAAAGTTGCTTAACTGGTCTTGGCTGTCTAGTTAGTACTCTAAAACAAATGCCACTAATTTCACTCTTATAAAGATATTTTTGTCTCTCAAACAAAAATTACAAGAGCCCCATGGGGTAACTATTACATCACAGCTAATGGGGGGGATTTGAGGTCTCTATTCAGCCCAAGTGCCTTAGTCACGGAACACTCTATTAGGAGATAGATCCATTTTATACCAGTAAATCCATATTCATTCAGTCAGAGGGGAGAGAGAAGAAGTCCAGGCACTCCACTATGTTAAGAAAGATTCAGACTTAAAGCTCGTCTCCGAACTTGGCAGACCCAGAACTTAGTAATTCTGACCTTTCTAACCCATTGCAGCTCCCTCTTCCTCCCAGTTTTTCTGTATTTCACATCTTCTCAACCAAGTGACTTGAGCTCCCCACAACCCCAAATCCAGTTTGGATCACACAGGTCTTCCTAAAGTATGTTGTTCAGGCAAAAAGTAATTCTAAGATACCTGGTTACCTTCATGTAACTATGGATCAAATGGTAACTAGCCCAAAGTAGGAAAGCTTTAGTGACCTCACCAATGGTCCAGTGGATTTCAAAACATAAAGGACTGTTTAAATCTGAGTGTACAATGACAGAAGAGAGGAAGGAGTGATGAGTGCATTTCATCTATTTTCTTAAGAGCAGAAGAGAGCTGAATATCCTCCTGATGTGCTGTAGTGATTGTTTGCTCTAGCAGAAGGTCTCAAGGGTTGTATAAAATAGAGCAAAATGTCCCAGATAGAGGTGAAATTCAGCTTTTCTTGAATTAAAGGTGGGGAAAAGGGAAAATAATGGCTTGTAGCAGCTTTACCAATAAAGGGAGGAGCAGGAGAGAAGGAGAGAAGAGAGATAATTAAAAAGAGAAAGAAAAAGAGAAATAGAGTGAAAGAGAGAGAGAAAGAGAGAGAGAGAGAGAGAGAGAGAAAGAGAGAGAGAGAGAAGAGACAGAGAGAGAGAGGAGAGAGGAAGAGAGAAGGGAAGAAAGAAAGAAATAGAGAGAGAAAGAGAGAGAGAAAGAGAAAGAGACAGAGAAAGAGAAAATGAGAGGGAGAAAGAGAGGGAAAGAGAGAGGAAGGAAGGAAAAGAAAGAAAGAAAGATCTGAAGGATTAAGAATGCAGATGAAAAGTGGGATTCCCCTGGAGATATGAAGCAGCATATTAATCTTACCTATGCTAAGCCAACATGGGTATCTTGTTCAGCCTACAAATTATCCTCAGGTTTGGTCTGATGATTGATGCTTCTCTGCTGCTCTCCCAATCAACAACCCACCATCTTCCTTTCAGTTCCCATTTTGGGGTAGTTCAAGAGTTTTTCACCATCTACTGTTATGCAGCAAGGCTTTCCTAAAATGAATCCATCCAAAGATAAAGTGAGTTTAATGAAGGCACTGGATACTTTTTCCCCCCCAGATATTCAGATTCACTGAAAGAAACCGGTCATGCTCTTTTATGGATTTAAGAGAGCTGAAAACATAGAAGGTGCCTGAGGCTGATGGAAGATCAGAGCTAGGTCATGCAGAGTTTGAACTATTTCATTGATTATAAGCAGGCAGGCCAAGCTCTGAGTTTCATGGCATGTATATTTTAGCTAAGATAAAGTACAAAGCAAGAGTTACAAACCAATTTCTTTTAGGTAGCATATTGCCTTCTGGACAACCATTTGGATTAAAGGGGACCAATGTTATCTGTTTCTGCTGAAGTAAAGGTTTTATACACAGTTTACTAATTACACAGGAATACAAAGAATATCCGTAAATTATTTAGACATGATTCTCATCACAATAGAAGCAAATAACTCCTTGAAGTCTCATGTAATGACTATCTCATTTTGTTACCAAAAACTGCATTAAGAGCGAAATAGAAAATAAAAATAAAGAGACCACACACTGAAAATAATGTCATTCATTAAGAGCAGTTCTTGTTACACAGACTGCAGACTTTTATGATCTTGTGATCATAAAAACAGACTCATTGTTGAAGGGTAATGACCAGTCAGCACTTTTCATATAAGTATTTTAATATACAAGCAGGGTTTTGGGTTTTTTTTTTTTTTTTTCCTTCTACTTTAGAAAATGATGTTCTTTTCAATGCAGAAACAGGGAAAAGTAATGCAGAAGTTCACTTCTGATGATACTCTTGATGGTTTTATAGTGTGTGCATGATCTAGCTGTGAACATTCTCTACCTGCCACTGGTTATTAGCTGATCTATAGTTAGTAAATGAAGTGATTAAGTCTCTAATTATCTACTGTGACTGAGTTTGAGTCAGTACATATGTGTATGCACATATTCACACTTCACTTTTATCTCACCTGATTTTATTATTGGCTCTTTAATAGCTGTGACTCTCAGTTCAATTCTCTCTACTCTCTCTCCCACGAAAGGTCTATGTAGACACAAGGTTTAAGTTCTTTGTTGTCTATCACTACCTTCATTTAGTCCTTTCTTAGTAACATATTACCATCAGAGGATTCACACAAAATGGCTGTGAAACTTGGCAGTGAGATGTGGCTGAAACACATGAAGAAAGCAAGGTGTCTAAAAACTATTTTTCTTTAACCAAGGTGTCTGAAAACTATTTTTCTTTTGCTCTATGATGACCTAGTCTGTAACATCAAACTTAGCTACCTAACCATAAAGCTGACCTGACTCTGCCTCTGCATATAAAATAAATATAAAATCAAGCTGCCTAACAAGGATTTTTTCCCAGTTTTGGTGAAAATTGATGACAGGCAGACAGCAAGATGTAAACTCATGCTGAATGGAGATCAGAAGTTAAAGACTGCACATGAAAAAGCCTTCGGATGAAAAAGAGATTAAACAAAATATTCTGTTGACACATCACATCAAAAGAGTCATCATTTAGACCAGAGGCATGCCTCTCATTTTGGTCTCTGCATAAACACCTTGGTAGCTGTGTTTTTTAGTTTGCCAACTGATCTGAAATGGCTCAGGTTATTGGCCAACCACACACATCTGACAGCTCTTGTCTTTTTGTTTCCATTATGGGTTAATATGGAAATGAGAAGGCTAAGGGGAAACCTTCTTGCTCTCTATAGCTCCTTAAAGGAGGCTGTAGTGAGGTAGGGGTTGGCCTCTTTTCCCTAGTATCAGGTGAGAGAACAAGAGGAAATGGCCTGAAATTGTGCCAGGGGAAATTTAGATTGGATATTAGGAGAATTTTCTTTATGGAAAGAGTGGCCAGGTATAGGAACAGACTGCCCAGGGAGGTGGAGGAGTCACAGTCCCTGGAGGTATTCAATAAATGTGTGGACTTTGTGATATGGTTTGGTGGCCATGGTGGTGCTGGATTGATGGTTGGACTTGATAACCTTAGAGGTCTTTTCCAATCAAAACAATTCCATGTTTCTAAATTTTTATAGTTATATGATTTGAAAGGTATCTGTAAAATCCAAACAACAGAGGCTAAAGCAGAACTCGAGTAAAAATTCATGTATGCTTCCATGAAACTGCTGCTAGCTGCACTATTTTTAAACAAGAGGTGATTTTTTTTTCCCCCTAACTGTATACAGAATAGTAAAAGCACCCAAAAGTAAGGTATTATCATTTTGGTGTAGGCAATATTAAAATAAGTTTCTCAATGTAGCAAGTAAGTCAGGAGTCCTAATATCAGTACTCAGAACATCTAGTAGAAATTACATGCAGCCAGCTTTTATCAAGTGCAGCTCCTCTTCTTGTTCAAGTAATTCTCCCAAAACTTTCTTCCCCAGTTATTGTCTCATAAACCACAAATTCACAAAATACAGGCTGGGGACAGAGTGGCTGGAGAGCAGCGAGGCAGAAAGGGACCTGGGGGTACTGGTGGATAGTAGCTGAAGATGAGCCAGCAGTGTGCCCAGGTGGCCAAGAGAGCCAATGGCATCTTGGCCTGTATCAGGAAAAGTATGGCCAGTATCACAGTATCACAGTATTATCAGGATTGGAAGAGATCTCACAGATCATCAAGTCCAACCCTTTACCACAGAGCTCAAGGCTAGACCATGGCACCAAGTGCCACGTCCAATCCTGCCTTGAACAGCTCCAGGGACGGCAACTCCACCACCTCCCCGGGCAGCCCATTCCAGTGTCCAATGACTCTCTCAGTGAAGAACTTTCTCCTCACCTCGAGCCTAAATTTCCTCTGGCGCAGCCTGAAGCTGTGTCCTCTCGTTCTGGTGCTGGCCACCTGAGAGAAAAGAGCAACCTCCTCCTGGCCACAACCACCCCTCCGGTAGTTGTAGACAGCAATAAGGTCACCCCTGAGCCTCCTCTTCTCCAGGCTAAACAATCCCAGCTCCCTCAGCCTCTCCTCATAGGGCTGTGCTCAAGGCCTCTCACCAGCCTTGTCGCCCTTCTCTGGACACGCTCAAGCATCTCAACGTCCCTTTTAAACTGGGGGGCCCAGAACTGAACACAGTACTCAAGGTGTGGTCTAACCAGTGCAGAGTACAGGGGCAGAATGACCTCCCTGCTCCTGCTGACCACACCATTCCTGATGCAGGCCAGGATGCCACTGGCTCTCTTGGCCACCTGGGCACACTGCTGGCTCATGTTCAGGTGAGTATCAATCAGTACCCCCAGATCCCTCTCTGTCTGGCTGCTCTCCAGCCACTCTGGCCCCAGCCTGTATCTCTGCATGGGGTTGTTGTGGCCAAAGTGCAGCACCCTGCACTTGGAGCTCTTGAACCCCATCCCATTGGACTCTGCCCATCTGTCCAGGCGGTCAAGGTCCTGCTGCAGAGCCCTTCTGCCCTCCAACCCAGCCACATCTGCCCCCAGCTTAGTGTCAACTGCAAACTTGCTGAAGACTGACTAGATGCCCTCATCCAGATCATCTATGAAGATGTTAAAGAGGATGGGGCCCAGCACAGATCCCTGAGGGACACCACTAGTGACTGGCTGCCAGCTGGATGTGGCACCATTCACCACCACTCTCTGGGTCTGGCCCTCCAGTCAGTTCCTAACCCAGCACAGTGTTGCCATCCAAGCCATGGGCTGACAGCTTAGCCAGCAGTTTGCTGTGGTGGACAGTGTCAAAGGCCTTGCTGAAGTCCAGATAGACCACATCCACAGGCCTCCCCACATCCACCAAGAGGGTCACCTGATCATAGAAGGAGATCAGGTTAGAAAGGCAGGATCTGCCCTTCCTAAACCCATGCTGGCTGGACCTGAGCTCTTTGCCATCCCTCAGGTGCGCAGTTATTGGCCCCAAGAGAACCTGCTCCATCAGTTTCCCTGGCACTGAGGTCAGGCTGACAGGTCTGTAGTTCCCAGGTTCCTCCATCCGACCCTTCTTGTGGATGGGGACCACGTTGGCCATTTTCCAGTCTCCTGGGACCTCTCCGGTGAGCCAGGACTGCTGGAAAATGATGGAGAGCAGCTTGGCCAGCTCAGCTGCCAGCTCTCTCAGCACCCTGGGATGGATCCCATCTGGTCCCATGGACTTGTGGGTGTCCAGATGGCTCAGCAGGTCCTGAACTAATTCTTCATGAATTTCCAGGGGAACACACCGCTCCTCGACCCCATCCCCCAGTTCAAGAGGCCACTTGCCTCCTCCTCCCTCCTTGCTGTTGAAAACTGAGGTGAAGAAGGCAATCAGGACCTCAGCCTTTTCTTTGTCATCAGTTATAGTGTTCCCCTCCTGGTCCAGTAAGCAGTGGAGGCGTTTATTCTTCCCTTTTACTCAGCACTGGTCAGGCCACACCTTGAGTACTGTGTCCTGGGCCCCTCAATTCAAGAGAGATGTTGAGGTGCTGGAACGTGTCTAGAGAAGGGCAACAAGGCTGGTGAAGGGCCTGGAACACAAACCCTATGAGGAGAGGCTGAGGGAGCTGGGGTTGTTTAGCCTGGAGAAGAGGATGCTCAGGGGTGACCTCATTGCTGTCTACAACTACTTGAAGGGAGGTTGTAGCCAGGTGGGGGTTGGTCTCTTCTCCCAGGCAACCAGCAATAGTACAAAGGGACACAATCTCAAGTTGTGCTGGGGGAAGTATAGGCTGGATGTTAGGAGGAAGTTGTTGGCAGAGAGAGTGATTGGCATTGGAATGGGCTGCCCAGGGAGGTGGTGGAGTCACATCCCTGGGGGTGT
This sequence comes from Pogoniulus pusillus, assembly GCF_015220805.1. Taxonomy (NCBI): domain Eukaryota; kingdom Metazoa; phylum Chordata; class Aves; order Piciformes; family Lybiidae; genus Pogoniulus; species Pogoniulus pusillus. Next base: position 108,232,119 of record NC_087309.1, read on the forward strand.
TCAAGAAAAGCCTGGATGAGGCACTTAGTGCCATGGTATATATGACTGGATAGGGCTGAGTGCTAGGTTGGCCTGGATGATCTTGGAGGTCTATTCCAACCTGGTCAATTCCATGATTCTATGAAATTCAAAGCTTTAAAAATACTTTAAAGTCTTTAAAAATATTTATAAGTATTTAAAGTTCTAATTTGTTGAAAACAAAGCAAAGCAAAACAACAGAAAACAAACAAACAACTTTAGTAGCATTAAAAAAAAAACTCAACTGAAGCAATTAGCACAGATAATACAAGGTTTATATTTGTAGAGTGATTTTAACTGAAAAGGAGAATGACTGAGACTTGTAAGAAAGCAGGTAAAGACAGCAGCTTATCTTCTGATTAACATCAAAGAGCAGAAGCCGGGTGAATTCAGCAGAGCCACTTCACACCTCACCAACTGAGTTTCCCTCTCTAGCCAATATTATAAAAGTCCGTAGGGCAATGATCATTACAGCAGTTGATACAAGAGTCCCTAGAATGATGTAGTATCTGATCTCAGATAAAATGTAGCAAAATGCTGCCTGAGGAAGAAACGGCTGGGGTTCCGTTTGTGTGTTGCCTTGCACGACAGCCAACATTCATTCCCAAATGCATCGTTAGCTAAGTTTGCTCAGAGCAGTAAAAAAAAACACCATCTTCATTTTAAGAGTGGAACCAGTCTTTTAAACAGCGTCATGAAGGCTTGGTTTGACTTTGTCAAGCATTAGATTATGCTTGTCCCTGACTGAGGAATCCAAATGGGACATACTATAGCAAAGGCAGACCTCATCCGAAGATGATTGCTGCCTCTGGTCCCCCAGAGTGATACACATTTTGTTCCAAGGGCTGCTGAAAGGCAACATCCCTTCCAACACCCTTTTGCAGCCAAAGCACCACATTCTCACAGCTAAATCAGAGGCTGCAGTGTAACTGATGCCAACTGATTAAGATATTTATTGATTAATGAGCAAATCATGAGCAAATTGGTAGAGCAGCAAAAGAATAAATGATCTCAGCAATCATAACAACTATGTAATAATGCAGACTATTATACTTGACTATAAAGCTGTTAATTACAGCTCTTAAGTCTAATGAATCACATACCTGAGCACTACTGAATTACAATTGAGTTAAGTATGGAGGTGCAAATCTATTTCCCTCTACATCTCTTCTGGACAGCATGTCTGTAGAGCAAGAGGTTGCTCTGGCATTCTGATGAGCTGAGCGATGCAAGTCAGTATCACTGCTGCCTGCTGCCATCCACATTCCTGCCAGTTAAGGATCCACACTTTCAGTCTTTTTTCCCCCTTCTCTGTTTAATTTTTGAAATTATTCCATATTCTTTAATGAGGTCAGACTCACTTTTTTTTTTTTTTTCCCATCCCTGCACACTCACTCTCCTTCCAAGTTCCTCCCAACAGCATATTCTCATTTGCATTTTCCTAGTTTCACTACAATGGTTTTATTGCCATTTTCTTGTCAACATTGACCTCATTGTCAGGATTGTATCAGTAGGAGTGGCTTTGTAGCCAAAATTCTCCCACTGTTGTCCATCTCAGACCAATCAAATGCTGATTGACTTCTTCAGTCATTGAACAATTACTTTTCTTCAGCCTTAATTCTTCTGTTAAGCAAGGCAGCTTCTCACCATATGCATGTGCTAGACACACAGACACACATTCTCCAATAACCACCTTGCATTTAGGGGAAGCAACAACATTTTCAGCTTATTTCTGTCACCATAATCAACAAGAGGCCTTTTGGGGTTTTTGAGCTGTGAGTTCAACTTAGCATGGGCACAATAATGTGCCTAACTCAGACCTTCGTTGTCACCTTCTCCAAGCAAGTCTCAAGCTGTCTCCACCTTTTAAGACGATCTTCAGAGACTAAAGATAATTCTCATTTTGCCCCCTGTGAGAGGATTTTTCTCCTTTGCTTCACAAGAGGTAGACAAATCAGTCTCCTTTCCACCAGTTATCTCAATTTTTCCCTGGATCAGTAACTCACTGATGAATTATTTTTCTTTACAGCCTTCTTTCACTCTAAAATTGAGATGATCAAGCTTTGCATTGTTTGATTGAAGGCTTCTTTGGTTTTTTTCCTTCTGAATTTATCTTTCTTAAGCATGCAGGCTTCATTTTTAAAATAGGATTTTAAAGTGCTCATTTTCCTAAAGGCATCAGTAAATAACAAAGTATTATTTCATGGTCTGGTTTGCTCAGATTGAGTTTTGGAGTTGGAAACTGCCTTATGCCCATATGCTCCTTGAATTACACTTTAAAAACCTATTAAAGTTATTTGATAACTGTGCAGAAGAAAAAGTCGGCTTTTTAAAATGGAAGAAAAAAAAAAAGACCTTCTGGCACAGTTTTTCCTTACAGTCAAGATAAGTTCTTAGTGGACAGTGCAAAACAATATAATTAGAATGTCCCCCTTTCATGTGCAGTCTCCTTCTTTAATGCTAGAGGAAAACATTCAGCTTGGAAATATTCTTTATCTATTACACATATTAATCAGAGTCCTTTTCTCTCAGGAAGGCATTTCATCCATGTGATAATCTCTGGCAACATTCTGGGTTGTGTGTGTGCCAACTTCACTGTGACAGGGCAAGTTGCTGCTCCTCTGCCACAAGACTTCGAGCCCATAGAAGCTTGATTTGCAGGTCAGAATGTCCAGGTGATCAGTCCCTTCAGCCACTCAAAGTCAGTCTTTAAGCTGGCTGAAATCCAGAGTATCCAAAGCAACAAGCCTGAGGCAGGTGCTGCCAAATCTGGGAACATGCCTCACCTATGTCCCAGATCTGAGGAGGAAATACTCTATTGTTGTATGTTACTGGTTCTTCTGGAAGGATGTACAGTCTGTGTGGGGACCATTAATGTTTTAACAAGTCTTTCAATCATAGAATCAACCAGGTTGGAAGAGATCATCAGGATTATCCGGTCCAACCTATCACCCAGACCTGAACAATCAACCAGACCATGGCACTTAGTGCCTCATCCAGGCTTTTCTTGAACACCTCCAGAGATGGTGACTCCACCACCTCTCTGGGCAGCCCATTCCAATGCCAATCATTCTGTCTGGCAAGAACTTCCTCTTAACATCCAGCCTAGACCTCCCACACCCACAACTTGAAACTGTGTCCCCTTGTTCTGTTGCTAGGAGAAGAGGCTACAGCCTTCTTGTCTGACAAAACCAGAGCTGAAGGTGCATTATACAGTAAAAACTTCCATGTTTGTAAGTCTCATCTATGAATTGGGATCATGCTAGCAGGCTGGATTAGCCAGGACTTTGAGACTGATTTACATAAACTTCCTTCTACAATCTGCTTCCCTCAAAGCACACAATGCTTTGCAGGTCGGTCAGCCAGATCTTGTTAAAATCTGACTTAGGAAAATTCACCTTGTAAGGAAAGACAGAATGATTAAGTCACATAGCAGAGTTGCAAAGGGTTCAGATGTGTCTCCTCAGCCATGACTGTGAGCAGAGCCTTGCTCCACCAGAAGATGTATTGCAGGTTTGAATTAGGTCACAATGCTCACTTCATTTTGATGTCTGCAGAGGCCCTACCATTCCTGGCCAAGACCTCTACAATGTAACTCACAGTCTGTGACTGCCAGAAATCTCCCTTATCTGGCTTAATTTGTTTCCTCAGAGAGCCATGGACTCCTTCCCCTGGCAATTGCCTTTTCCAGATCCAGACATTTTTTCCTAGAGGAGCACAAAGTGCAACTAAAACTGAAAAAAGAAGTATTGCCATTAGCCCCAGTGCTTCTGCAGGTCTGCCAGGGCTGCTGAGGCTTTATTAATTTCTTCTGAACCTATTTTAGACAATGACCACATGCAGCTCAGTTGCACTCCATGGTTGTGTAACCATCACTGAGAGGAGGTGCACATGACCTTCTTGGCCTTTGTTGTATCTTCATCCCTAAATGTCCTATCTGAAGTGCAGAGGGAAATATTTTTCTGAAGATTGGAAACTGGGAGTTAAGTTAGTTTAGTTCATGGAAAGTCAGACCTTAGCAAGCAACCTGGTAACATAGAACTTGTGCAGGACCATGTTCTCCTGCTCCTGTTGCATTATTTGAAAAGCCACCTCAGTTCATAGTGACCCAGGTTGCTCACACTCAGATTTCCCTTCTGTTGCGTGTATAATCCCCTCCTGGTTTCTCAATCTACCACTGATAGATTGTTGTTTCTACAAGATAAACCACTGGAGTAACTAGCCCCTTCCAAAACACAGGTGAACAGGTACAACAGCATTAACTAAGAAGTCATGGGACTGTGGGAAGCGCCATGAAGACAAACACTCAGTCCTCTGTTCAACTATTTCCTGCATGTCCCGTTATCTCTGTTATCTCCATTTCCTGATCATCTGAAAGAAGGCTTTTCTTTTCATCTTTTAAAGTTTCTTTCCTCTGGGATACTTGTTTTGTACCTGGAAAAGCTCCACCATCTAAACAATCACGGTAAACTAACCTCAGATGAGGATTTTGGTAGTAGGGTAGAGGACGGTTGACAAAGAAATGGGCAGTACAAAGATCTAGCTAAGGAGCAGAAGAAGCACAAGAGCAGAACTTCCCTCCACTAGCAAGGTTTGATAGCTACAGAGTCTGGTTTCCAGAAACAAAAGATGACAAGAGGAAGGGTGACTAGCAAAGCCTTCTGCAGTAAGCAGTAAGTTTCAGTTTTGTTTAGCAACAGAAATACTCAGCTCTGCAAGAATTACTGAAAGCACTTTGATATTTTGTCTCAGTAGGTGGAAGCATGAAAGTGTCACTTCACACAAAGAGCTCGGGAGGACTAACCAGCCTAATGGTAATTGTTACTAGCTCCACACAGCTGGAGAGAATGTTTTTTTTTACCAGTATATATATGCAGAACATAGGAATGAGGTTCTCTTTATTATATCAGAGCTCTTTATTCAATTGCACCAGTAATTAAGGCCAACATCTGACAGAGCAGCCAAGCAGCAGGCTTGACATGCCACTGTTTAGACAGGAATCTGTTTCAGGAGCGATACTGCATGAAGGCATGAATTGCACTGTCACAGTATCACAGTATCACCAAGGTTGGAAGAGACCTCACAGATCATCAAGTCCAACCCTTTACCACAGAGCTCAAGGCTAGACCATGGCACCAAGTGCCACATCCAACCTTGCCTTGAACTGCCCCAGGGATGGAGACTCCACCACCTCCCCGGGCAGCCCATTCCAGTGCCCAATGACTCTCTCAGTGAAGAACTTTCTCCTCACCTCCAGCCTAAATCTCCCCTGGCGCAGCCTGAGGCTGTGTCCTCTTGTTCTGGTGCTGGCCACCTGAGAGAAGAGAGCAACCTCCTCCTGGCCACAACCACCCCTCAGGTAGTTGTAGATAGCAATAAGGTCACCCCTGAGCCTCCTCTTCTCCAGGCTAAACAATCCCAGCTCCCTCAGCCTCTCCTCGTAGGGCTGTGCTCAAGGCCTCTCATCAGCCTCGTTGCCCTTCTCTGGACACGCTCAAGCATCTCAATGTTCCTCCTAAACTGGGGGGCCCAGAACTGAACACAGTACTCAAGGTGTGGTCTAACCAGTGCAGAGTACAGGGGCAGAATGACCTCCCTGCTCCTGCTGACCACACCATTCCTGATGCAGGCCAGGATGCCACTGGCTCTCTTGGCCACCTGGGCACACTGCTGGCTCATGTGTCATCTCTGGAAGAAATGTGACTGAAAGGACTATGTGCCTCAAATACAGAAACTATGCTCAAGAGTAGTTTCAAGGTGTGTGTGTGGAAAAAAAGGCATAAGCAAACCCAGTGAGATATTTTATGAAGACTTTTACATTATCTCAGCATTTTTGTGTTCTACCTCCTCATTCACCAGTTTATGCACCTGTTGTGGTAGGCCTGATAGGCCCAAAATAGGCTTATACATGTCCTGCCTTGCCTGGACATGTTTTTCTGCTCCACCAGAGAGGCAAGCGTGGGAAACAGACACAAAGTACCTGGAGCTGCTGAGTCTGGCCTGCCCAGGGTCCTGTGGGGTAAGGCACACACACTGAGCTTGTACCTGCCTAGTGCAAGGCCTGTGCTTTTCCCAAATTAGGGAGAAACAAACACATGGCTTTGCCTAATATGGTTTCCTTTGGCTAACTGCCATCCTGATTGGCTATTCTTGGGTCCAAAGGGCAATTAATCTCAGCCCACATTGATAAAAGGAGGTAGGCATCAATGTTCTTTTGCTTCCCTGCTCTTTGCTTGCTCTCTCTGCTGTGCCCAGCCCTGCTGCTATTGCACACTGCCTTATTGCTTGCCTGGTGAACTCCACTGCTGCGAGTTACCAGGAGCAGACCCTGGATGCCTGCGCACAATCAGCCTGTGTGGCCAGCGTGACATCATGCTGAGACTGCACAACATCTGCCTTCTGCATCTGAAGGTCCTGCCTAGAATTCCTGGACATGCATACAGATCATCCAGAAGAAGCCAGGAGACAAGGGCAGAGATTGTCTGCGTCCTTTCCCCAGGATCCGGGAAGAATCAAGTCTTAACGTCCAACAAGACAGAGTCCCCTGAAAGGTAACAATAATAATCTGTGAGTAAATGCTTAAATGCCTCTTTGTAATTCTCTACTGCCTTCTGCCATAGAGCAGAAAGAGCTTGAGCCCATCTACTGGGTAAGCAGCATAATGACCGCAAGTGGCGTTTGATTGTGGGAATCTTCTCTTCCAGTTCAATTATTCTGTTCAAATGTTTTGCTGGTTATTACTAGATCTAGATATTATCCATAGAATGTTTCCAGGACTGTGTAAGAACTGAAATATTATTAAAATTATTGGGTGGGGTGGTGAGAGTCCTGAATAGCAAAATGAGTAAATGACATTAATTTTGGAAATTATCATCTCACATTAATTAATCTCCTCTCCCCAACAGCACCACAAGGATTTTTTTCATCATCCAGGGTCTGCACAAATCTTGTAACCCCATCCAACTTGTTTTGTGGGGTTTTGTTTGGTTTTTGGTTTGGATTGTCTGTTTCCTTTTTTTTTTTTTCCCTAGCCAGTTGAGAACCACAGCATCACAGAATTAATAAGCAAGCAGAAAGTTTTTTCCCTGGAGGAACACCTCTGGAGAAGAAGTACAAGAAAGGGTTTGCACATAGATTTACCTTCTTCTATGCACTGGGGAGGCATAATCCACTTGTAGATATTCCCAGACTTAAGCTTACTCAAAGCCAGACATTAGAAAAAAACAAATATGCAGCTTCTGGCCTAATGCAGTTAAGATATGAAAAGCAAAACAGGTACAAAATCGATGGATAAAAAAATATATACTTCAAGGATTTACAGAGTTTAGTAGATATTGCAAAAAGCTTCCAGATAAGGCACAGGAGGAGCCTGACTCATGTTTTTAATGTCAGTAAGAATAGCTCTCTTGTGAATACTGAAGTGAAAGACAATTTGCTGAGTTTTTCTCATGTTTGCAACCAAAAATTTATTTGCTGAAAACCAGTAAGTTCAGAGTTCTAAAGCTTAGGATTTTTCTATTGCCAGAGCCTTAGGGGGGTCATGCAGCTTGGAGAAGAGGAGGTTCAAGGGAGACCTTATTGCTCTCTACAACTATCTGAAAGGAGATTGTAGCCAGATGAGGGCTGATCTCTCCTCCCAGGTAACCAGTGGCAGAACAGGAGGACACAGTCTCAAGCTGCATTAGAGCAGGTTTAGGCTGGGCACAGGAAGAAGTTCTTCACAGAAAGAGTAATTGCCCATTGGAATGGTCTGTCCACGGAGGTGGTGGAGTCCCTGGAGGTGTTTAAAAGACTGGACAAGGCACTTAGTGACATAGTTTAGTTAACCAGAAGGTGTTAGGTGATAGGTTGGACTCCATGATCTTGAAGGTCTTTTCCATCCTGGTTAACTGTGATTCTGTGAAACAGAAAACTGAGAAGAAAAGAAGCCACAGAGTATCTGCTACTCTGCTTACATGATCAGTTGCTATTTCTTTGACTTTGGAGAAGCTACCTAAGTCCATAGCAGCTATGAATCTACAACATGTTTTTTCAACAGGTCTCTGTTCTTATTTACTTTTATTCATTTACTGCTCTCTACCAGGGAAACAAGGAGCAGATGTGAAGGGGCAATGTAGCCTCAGGGCACCATGGTGGACTTCAGACAGATTCACTGATTGTACTAGGTTGGAAGCTACCCTCAAAGGTCACATCTTCTCCAGCACCCCTGCAGTGAATGAGGACATCTCCATCTAGATCAGGCTGTTCAGAGACACATCAATTCTGATCTTGAATGTCTTCGGGGGCAGGTCCTCAACCACATCCTTGAGCAACCTGTTTCAGTGTATCACCACTGTTACTGTAAAGAATTTCTTTCTTATGTCCAATCTAAACCTACCCTGCTCCAGTTTAAAACCATTTCCCCTCATCCTGTTGCTACAGATCTTTCTAAACTGTCATTTCCTGGGCTTCCTGTAGTCCCTCTTCAGATATTGAATTGTGGTTATAAGTTGTCTCTGGGGACTTCTCCTCTCCAGGCTGAACAGTGCTAATTAATTTCAGCATGTCCCCACAGAAGAGGTGCTCCAGCCTTCTAGTCATCTTTCTGTCCCTTTTCTAAACACATTTCATCAAGTCCACTACTGTCTTGTGCTGGGGGCCCCAGAGCTGGACACAGACCTCAAGGTGCAGTCTCACTAGAGAAGAGTAAATTAGCAGAATCACCTCACTTGACCTGCTGCCCACACTTCCTCTGATGCATCCCAGGCTGCCACTGGCCTTCTGGGCAGAAATGCTGCTGGCTCATGTCCAGCTTCTCATCCACCAGCACTCCAAAGCCTTTTTCTGCAAGACTGCTCTCAATTTCATCAAACCTCAGCCTATATTGGCATTGAGGGTTTCCCTGAGCTAGATGTGGGACCTTGTACTTTGCCTTGTGGAACCTCATGAGATTCTCCTCAGCCCACCTCACCAGTCTCTCTAGGTCCCTCAGGATGGCATCTCACCCTTCAGTCATATTAACTGCACCATTCAACTTGGTATCATCCACAAACTTGCTTGGGGTGAATTCAATCCCACTCCATACAACACTGATGAAGATATTGAACAGCACTGGTCCCAGTACAGACCCAAGGGATATCACTTGTCACCAATCTCCATCTGAACATTCAACCATTGACCACTGCTATCCAATCAATCCCTTATCTACTGGACAGTCCACTCATCAAATCCATATCTCATTGCTGTCTACAACTACTTGAAGAGAGGCTGTAGCCAGGTGGTTGTTGGTCTCTTCTCTCAGACAACCAGCAACAGAACAAAGGGACACAGTCTCAAATTGTCCCAGGGGGAGATATAGGCTGGATATTAGGAGGAAGTTCTTCACAGAGAGAGTGATTGGCATTGGAATGAGCTGCCCAGGGAGGTGGTGGCGCCTTCTGGAGATGTTCAAGAAAAGCCTGAATGAGGCACTTAGTGCCATGGTCTAGTTGATTGGGCAAGGCTGGGTGATAGGCTGGACCTGATCACAGGATCACAGGATCACAGGATGTTAGGGGTTGGAACAGGCCTTGAAAGTCTCTATAGAAGGAGACCATGCAACATCTCTGGGGAGCCTGTTGCAGTGTTCTGGGAACCTTACAGTAAAGAAGTTCCCCCTTGTGTTGAGGTGGAACCTCTTTTGATGCAATTTATACCCATTGCTCCTTGTCCTATCACATGGAGCAAGTGATAAAAGCCTGGCCTCCCCTCCTTGCCAGTCTTCAGATACTTATATCTTATACATTATCCCCGCTATGTCTTCTCTTCTCTTGACTAAAAAGCTCCAGGTCCTTCAGCCTATCCTCATAAGCCATGCCCTAATTGTCCTTGTAGCCCTCCACTGGATGCTCTCCATCAGACCCCTATCCCTCTTCAACTAGGGAGCCAAAACTGAACACAGTATTCATATGGATGATCTTGGAGTTCTTTTCCAATTTGGTTGATACTATGATTCTATGATCCAATTTAGACAGAAGGATGTTGTGGGGAACTGTGTCAAAGGCTTTACTGAAGTCCATATATATGACATCTGTTGATCTTCCCTTGTCCAGATGAAGTTGTAAATTCTCAAGGTGTACCCTAATACTTGGTGTGCTTTCCAGCAGAACTGGCGTAACTGACCAGAGAGGAACTGAAGGGAACTGACACTACAGTGAACAAAAAGCCATCACTGTCCTTCCATTCCCAACACTGCCCATAAAATGTTGTTGCTATTAGAATGCATGTTCTCTATCCATTGTAACACACTACAGCTGACATGAGAAGAAAGATCTTAGATAACATAGTGACGAAATACTACAATCACCAGTTGTAATCACACCCTCAACAGCACCATTTTGAAGAAGAAATTCATGTAGAATGGAACAGTATTTCCCCCCAGTCTTGGCTTTCCTCTTGAGACAATATACACCTTCTGCATGCTAAGCATGGATCAAGGAACTATCATGAAAAATAAAGGTAGGTGTCATGAATGGTTAATACATGTTTTTATTCACCTGCTAAGAGGAAATACAATCTCTAGAAGTTTGATAAAAGGCCCTGAGAGTTAATAACAGCTAGTTTGGTGCACACTTCTTGGGGTGGGGGGGAAGTGTTTTAGGTATAAATTTCATATATATATAGAAATATATATGTATATATATATATATGTTTGTCACCATCCCTGGAGGTGTTGCAGAAAAGCCTGGATAACGCATTTAGTGCCATGGTCTAGTTGACTGGATAGGGCTGCATGCTAGGTTGGACTGGAAGATCTTGGAGGTCTCTTCCAACCTAGTTGATTCTTTGATGCTATGATTCTATAAATTGACAGGTGTAGAATAAAAATGATGAGAGCTCAGTTGTTGAAAGATCAGATGATGCCTTAGAAATATTGGTATGCTGGGACACAAAAAAAAAAAAAAACCCTTACATCTTAGTTGATCTACCTCATGCCATATAGACTGTTCAGTTTGAACTCCCTCTTACTGTTTCTTCAAGAAAAAAAAAAATCACGGACTGGATGATACTAGAGTATTTACTCTGTCAGATCCTCTTCTCAGTATAGCTGGCCTGGAAATGTTTGGCAAGCTTTTCTCAGAAAGTGCAGCTATAAAATGCAGTTATTTCAAGCATTTTTATTCCTAGAAATATGAAATTTTGATTAGATGTCTGTGATTATATAACTTGTGAAAGCAAGTGAGCCATTTTCTTGCTACAAGAGACACCTCAACACAATCCAAGATAAGAGAATACCTCCTACAGGTCCTTCAATGAAGAGCATTCTAATCTCTTAGCCTAGGTTAAACGTCAGCAGAAATTCAGGAAGGAAGATAAAATATATTTAAAAAAAAAAAAAAACCAACACCAAAACCACACCCCCAAATCTTGAAAAGTTTTTGTACTGTTCCAGTGTAAATCTGGAAATAAGTGTCTTTGAAATGGGAAAGTGCAGTTCTGTTAGAGTAAAAATCTGCCCTCTCAACCAGCTCCCTTCAGGAGAAAGCACCGAAACAAGAGATATACCAAGCATATAGTAAAAAGTGAAGTTTGATTCTTTTTCACAAAGTTTCTACCCCACTGACCTATATTTGTGATTTTATATGAATCCAAATTTCCTATCTCTCTTCTGCTCTATTCACTAGTCTTTCTTGTTACTTATGAGACGATTAAGGGTAATACAACTCAACTTTTTCTCTCATGCTTTCTGTAGGAATAAAGAGACTCACATTTTTTTCATCAGATCTCTCAGTCCATTAAAGGGTTAGATCTGTCATTATGGGAGACAGAAGACTTTAGTATTTGCTTTCAGCCTTCAAAGGTCTCAACAAAATCCATAAATAATGGATAAATTAATTAATATTGTCAAAGGATTCAGATATGGTGGTGATAAATGCTTGCAGAAAATCTCATTCGTTAGATTGTGTTTAGAGCCATTAATCCAGCTTTGGAGAGCAAAATGTGCCTTGAAAGACAAATAAGAAACAATACACATTTCCACTGGGCTAGTATAAGGAGGGGGGCAAAAATCATATTTTTCTACTAAAGGAAGATTAGGGTTTTTTTATAGCTGTAGAATCATAGAATCATGAAATCATTTTGGTTGGAGAAGATTTTTCAGATCATTGAGCTCAACGCTTATCTAACTCTACCAAGTCTGGCGCTAAAACAGATCCCTCAGCACCACACCTCTGCATTTTTTAAACACCTCCAGCAACAGAGATACAACCACACTCCTGGGGAGCCTGTTCCACTGTTTGAGAACTCTTTCAGTCAAGAAGAAAACTCATCTCAAAGAAAACTGGGTCGATCTTTGAGAAGCATTGTACTTTTTTACTCACATATTTTTCATAAACTTAGTGCAAAGATTGTAACCTTAACCACCACCATCAGAATTACAAGGGTTAAAAATAAAATAATTGAGCAAGATGTGATTCTAGTAGAATATTTTCAGCAATTTCTAGTGAGCTGATAATGTACCATTTCAGTTATTATATAGAATACTGGTCAGATTCATTGCACTTAAGGTCCCAAGATAGCATTTTTTTTTTTCTGGGGATGCAGAAAATATGTAAAATGCAATCAAAAGATTTATAGTGAAATTTTCTCCATGCTCTCAACTGCTGACTTTACAGTGAAATTTCTGAAATGTCTTTGGAACCTGGGGAGAAAGCAGTTACTTTTGAAATATATGGTCAAGATGCAATTAGGAGGCAAAGATTAACCACCTACTGAAGCTATAAATCAGCACATGAGGTTATATTTCTAGAAAATAAAAAAGAAGGACAAAAAAGAACAGTATGGGCATAATTATTGACCAAGAAGATAATATGCCAAAAATAAATAGTAATCTAGATTTAGAGTGCTGTGAGGTTTGCATTCTTATATGTCACTCTATGCTTCTTCTAGCTTTATTTTTGTAAGTATAAAACATCCCAATTACAGTTGGTATAAGATAAACTATTATATAATAGCATATATTTATTTATATGTGGTTTTAGAGTATTAATAGGACCGCTCAGGGAAGAGTAGATTGTGACACAAAGTTATGCTTAAAACATTGAAATCTGAAGTAAAACAACAACACACAAAGATATTAATGATTAAAATCAGACTAATTTTATGGAACTACAGCACACAAAATTGATCACAGGGCTGGAGCACCACTGCTACAAGGACAGGGTGAGGAGGTTGGGATTGTTCAGCATGGAAAATAGAAGGCTCTGGGGAAACAATAGCACCTGAAGGGGTCTACAAGAAGGCTGAAAAGGGACTGTTTACAAAAGCCTGCAGTGTCAGGGTGAGGAGGAGTAGTTCAAAATTAGAGAAGAGTAGGTTTAGATTGCATGTTAGAAACAAGTTCTTTACCATGAATGTGGTGGAACAGAGTGCCTCGGGAGTTAGTTGAGGACCCATCCCTGAAGATATTCAAGGTGAAGCTTGACTGGGCTCCAAGCAACATGATGTAGTGGAGGACATCCCTGCTTAGTGCGGGAGGGTTGGGCTAACTGACCTTTGGATGTCCCTTCCAACTCAAACCGTTTTATGACTCTATACCTCTGTTTTACCTAAGGTGTCAGAAGTTGCAAGAACTCTAAATCAGACAAGGCATGCTTGAATGCTCTGACAGAACAAAGTCATCTTCATTTTACCAATGCAGAAAACAGATCAGTTTAAACAAGTGAAGAACTGGATAAGGAACAATCCCTGATTTTCAAGGGAGAAGCTGGTAGTAATGCATGAAAAGCTGAAGAAATAAGAAACTAATGCATCTACCTATGTATGCTTTGGCAGAACAGGAGTACACCATGACATAAGTTATCACAAAAGGTTTTATCTTGTAGTCTTTCCTCACGGTCTATAATTTACTGCTAAACAATACTACGCTTTCTAGGTATCTCCGTACACTACAGCCAGACAACTGTAAAATGCTTCACTAAAAGGTAGTGACCTGGGAGTGCAAATACAAATGGGGATTGAAACCTCACATTTTACTTGCTTTTCCAGGGAAAACCACAAAGAATAAAGAAAGGCATCTTTCCAGTTCTGTGTAGTTTTACTGCGGTGAAGGGCCTGGAACACAAGCCCTACCAGGAGAGGCTAAGGGAGCTGTGTTTGTTTAGCCTGGAGAAGAGGAGGCTTGGGGGTGACCTCATTGCTGTCTATGACTACTTGAAGGGGGGAGGTTGGTCTCTTCTGCCAGGCAATGAGCAACAGAACAAGGGGACACAGTCTCAAGCTGTTCCAGGGGAGGTAAGGAAGAAGTTCTCCACGGAAAGAGTGATTGGCATTGGAATGGGCTGCCCAGGGAGGTGGTGGAGTTGCCATCCCTGGAGGTGTTGAAGAAAAATGTGGATGAAACATTTAGTGCCAGAGTATAGTTGATTGGCTGGGGTGGGTGCTAGGTTGGACTGGATGATCTTGGAGGTCTCTTCCAACCTGGTTGATTCTATGATTCTATGATACTGTGAGCGATCTCCAAAAATAAACTGTGAGGTGGTTTGTTACTGAAAGTTGTTTGTGTATTGGTTTTCTTTCCCCCCTAAGAAGTAAATTCCTACCTGCTGAAATAAAGAAATCTAGGAATAAGGAGACCGAGTACAGGATGAATATTTTGGGAAATGCAGGGATAGCCTCCAACAAGTCTCTGTCTGGAGCCAATCCAAGGAAAATGAGATTTTAAGATGCCTGTCTTCTCAGATCATAGAGATGCAAGCATACTGGGACTTTGTATCTTGCCATCAGATTGAGGAGAAGCTCTTTCTCCACTTCTCATCATCTCAAGCTTCTTCTCAGACTTATTTGTCCCTGAGAAAAGTCATCAATGAACATGAAGGAGCAGCCTGACAAAGAGTGACCCTAGACAGAAAGGAGCAGTAGACTTGAAATACCTATCTGCTTCAGAATTCATTGATGCAGAGAATGAAGAAAGGTATCTGCTGCTCACATGCAATACATACTTTCTAGTGGACAGCAATAAACCAGAACTTGCTTCAACTCAGTCATCAAATTAGGAAACTGGAAATGAGAATCAACACATTTTCCACGTCATGTTCGGGTGAAGAAGACTGATTTGTGCATCCTTTAGAGTCTATTTCTCCAATCTCCTGATGAAAATTGCAGTAGTCTAGGGAATCAGATGCTTCTTTTTTTCAACTCTGCTTTTTAAAACTCATTTACTCAGACCTGAGAAGGAGCATGGGGTGATAAGGCAGAAGAAGGGATGGAGAGCCCCTGGGAGAGATGCAGTTATGTGGAGAAGTTCTACTGTACAGTCTGACAGCGACAAACATTGTGCATCTCTCATTATGCCTGACATTTCACTGTTTGGTTCACATCTGCCATATGCAACCAAAAAAATATTAATTGTTAGAAAACAAAAATTCTCCACATGAATTCTTCATGAAATAGAGAACACAGTAATGGATAGTGGTTAAAAACCTTTGCCAAGCATCATATTTTGTGCTTTCTTATTGCTTCCGTGGGCATTTCTCAGCATCATAACTCTGGGAAGCCCTCACTGGCTGCATCCACAGATTACACCTTGCCTGTGTCTGAAGAGTATCAAGGGAAATGTGAGGATTTAAACATCATTCCCACATCTGTCTTTCAAACTGAGTATTCTCCTTCACTCAGACCACTTTGTCTGCTTTTCACTTTTATTGCAACTGCTATGTTTAATGCTTTTTATCTGCTGAAGTTGGTTTTATGATAGTGCAAGCCCAGGTTTCAGCTTTTTGGTTGAAGGAATTATTTTTATTTGTTTTTCATTAGTCATGCTGATTTTTTTGTTTGTTCATTTGTTTCAAGTTGTCATGGTCCAGAGAACAGAGATGAACAGTATCTCTGTCCAGAGGAGCAAGACCAGTTCTTATGGATTTCTGTGTTATGAAATTAAGGTGCAAACAAGACCAGATATCACCACAAAAATTACTTATTAAAGGATAAGGTTGGCCAAAACAGAGGAAGAGAGGGGAAAGGGGGAGAGAGAGAGATAACGAGAATGATGGAGAAGAGAAGAAAGAGCAGGGAAGGAAAAGAGCTGTGATCATATTATCCTCAGCCGCAGATGGTGGAGAGAGACAGGTGCGTGGCCCAGGAATGATCTTCTGTGGAGTTCATCAGGTGTCCTTCGGGTGATGGTGCAGCTCTGGTGCTCTGGTGGTGGTCCGCCCTTGGTGGTCTGGTAGAAATGCACCCTTGGTGGTCTGGTGGAAGTGTCACTGGTGGTCTGATGGGAGTGCTACCCTTTGGCAGGCATTTCTCCTGCCTTTTATACAGTTCTCTGCTCAGTGTCCTGCTGCAGCTCCCCAGGAAATCTTCTGTGTATTCTCATGCATCCGCAGGGGTCCAGCGCCACCCGGGGGGATTGCCTCTGCCCCCTCCCTGGTTGTACCTGTCCATACCCTGAATACACATAAACCTTTTCCCTTGGGGGTAGCTGAGATAAGATGTAGGCATCATGGACATTCCAGCCAGGCTGTGGTCCAGGAACTTCCAAGGCTTTATCTGTTGATTTGCATCCCTGAGCTTTAGCCCAAGCATCCAGTCTGAGTCCCCGAAGTTAACAAAGGTAACCTTTATCTTTGTTGATTAGGGAGAGACAATGCAGTCTTTATCTTGGTTGATGAACACGAGAGAGGATTTAGGCTCTCACACAAGGTAATCAGGAGAACATCCTTCCTGGCAGCTTCCATGCTTGCTGTGAGAAGTAGCTGCCAGTCTTTGAGACTCAAAAGGAATTTCTTGGCTATGTTAGTGTAGACTGCAAAGAGGATAGGAAACGAAACTGTGTCACACAGGCGATGCTGCCTTCCATTTCCTTCTTTGCCCACAAATAACTCTCGGTATGCTGATGTACACTGCTGTTTCCTCTGACTCAGTCAAAATCCCACAGAACTCATGTTTCTGCTAAGTTTAAAGATCTGCCTCCTTTTTTACTGAGTATTTCTACCCACTATGACAACAGGTAGACTCTTTTGTACATGGAATTGACTCTCCTTTTTCCTTCATCGCTCAAATCCATGGGTCCCCCAGGCACCAGGGAACAGCTCTTTGTGTTATGTCTTTCTTCTTTGCGCCTCAAAGGGCTTTAGCTCAGATTTCAGACTCTCTGGAGCAGGCACTGTCTGGTTTTGTGATTGTTACAGGCTGCCACACAAGGCTTTCACTTACCAGGAATGCCTCCTGGACGTTGCTGCAAAACAAGTGCCCTCAGATGAAAGAACAAATTCTGACTTCTGACACTTCTGCTTTGTCCTTCTCATACAAGATGACCCAGGTTCCAGTCACTCTACAAACCACCGAATGGTTCCACAATTTCTACAGCTATTCTTATGCCTGAAGCTGGTGTAAAGGTTGCAGAGTGAGAATTTATTCAATAAGAACTTATTAAATACCTACAGTTTCCCACAGCTGATCAAAAATAACTACACTGGTTTAATGGAGGGGTGAGTGTGTGTGTGTGTGTGGGGGGGGGAAGTATTTTCATTAAATTAATTAGTTTTAAAAAAAAACAAGCAAGCAACCAAACAAAAATCTTACTAATTCTACTGATTATAATTATTATTATTATTATTATACATTCTAAAATCATCAAAATGAAGGGTAATTTGTGAAGGATGAAAACGAGAACAAATATTTCTTTGTTTTTTTAAAAGATGAATTAAAAAGAAGGTGAGTTTTAAGGTTCCTTGCCAAAAATACAAAAAAGACCAAAGTCCACAAAGAGTTAACCTATGCTGTGAACTTTCAGAGGGGCTTTGGAGAAGATGCTTCATGAGGTAGAAAATTAAGAGCTTATATGTGATCCATTGCCTTTGATAGTGTGCAGGGTCAAAAAGCAGCCAAATACCTGCTGTCAAGCAGAGAGCTCTATTTCTGGCTCACAGTTGCCTCAGACAAGATAATGCGTAAAAAGTTGTCTGAAGTTTTTAGGAGCATAAGACAAATTTTTGTAAAGCCAGCCCCAGCTTTTGACAGGTTGCATCTCAGTGATCATTTGAAACAGTGTTGCTTCTGACCCTAAAATAAAGTCAGGGTAGACCCCTTTTCTGTACCAGAATGTAACCTGGACAAGATTTTCTTGAGGAAGAATTGTAGAATCAACCAGGTTGGAAGAGACTTCCAAGGTCATCCAGTCCAACCTAGCACCCAGCCCCATCCAGTCAACTAGACCAATGCACTAAGTGCCTCATCCAGGCTTTTCTTCAACACCTCCAGGGATGGTGACTCCACCACCTCCCTGGGCAGCCCATTCCAATGCCAATCACTCTCTCTGGGAAGAATTTCCTCCTAATATCCATCCTAGATCTCCCCTGGCACAAATTGAGACTGTGTCCCCTTGTTCTACTGCTGGTTGTCTGGCATAAAAGGCCAACTCCCATCTGGCTGCAGCCTCCCTTCAGGTAGTTGTAGACAGCAATGAGGTCACCCCTGAGCCTCTTCTTCTCTAGGCTAAACAACCCCAGCTCCCTCAGTCTCTCCTCATAGTGTTTGTTTTCCAGGCCTTTCACCAGCTTCATTGCCCTTCTCTGCACACATTCCAGTATCTCAACATCTTCCTTGACTTGAGGAGCCCGGAACCGGACACAGGATGCAAGGTGTGGCCTAACCAGTGTTGAGTAGAGGAGAAGAATACCCTCCCTTGACCTACTCACCATATTGTTCCTGACACAAGCTAGGATGTCATTGGCTCTCCTGGCCACCTGGGCACACTGCTGGCTCATCTTCAGCTACTATCTACCAGTACCCCTAGGTCTTTTTCTGCCTGGCTGCTCTCCAGCCACTCTGCTCCCAGCCTATAGTGCTTCTTGGGGTTTTTGTGGCCAAAGTGCAGAACCCTGCACTTGGCCTTGTTCAGTCTCATCCTATTGGCCTCTGCTCACTCATCCAGCCTGTCTAGGTCCCTCTGCAGGGCTCTCCTACTTTCCGATATATCAACATCTGCTCCTAGCTTGGTGTCATCTGCAAACTTACTGATGCTGGACTCAATGCCCTCGTCCTGATCATCAATAAAAATATTTAACAGGACTGGGACCAGCACTGACCCTTGGGGCACACCACTAG
Organism: Pogoniulus pusillus; assembly: GCF_015220805.1. Lineage (NCBI taxonomy): Eukaryota > Metazoa > Chordata > Aves > Piciformes > Lybiidae > Pogoniulus > Pogoniulus pusillus. The sequence goes on from NC_087309.1 coordinate 108,251,202, forward strand.
TGACTGGCTGCCATCTGGATGTGGCACCATGCACCACCACTCTCTAGACCTGGCCTTCCAGCCAGTTCTTGACCCAGATCAGAATGAATTTGTCCAAGCCACGAGCTGCCAGCTTTGCTAGGAGCTTCTTGTGGCAGACAGTGTCAAAGGCTTTGCTGAAGTGCAGGTAGACTACATTCACAGCCTTTCCCACATTCACCACACAGGGAACCTGATCATAAAAGGAGATGAAGTTGATCAGGCAAGATCTGCTCTTCCCAAACCCATCTGGCTGGGCCTGATCCCTTGACCATACTGTAGGTGCCTTGTGATGGCACCCAAGATGACCTGTTCCATGACCTTGCCTGGCACTGAAGTCAGGCTCACAGGTCTGTAATTTTCCAGTTCCTCCTTCCAACCCTTCTTGTGGATGGGTATCACATTGGTAGCTTCCAGTCTTTGGGGACTTCTCCAGTGAGCCAGGACTGTTGGTAAATGGTGGAGAGTGGCTTGGACAGCTCATCTACCAGCTCTCTCAGCACCCTAGGATGGATCCCATCTGATCTCATGGACTTGTGAGGATCCAAGTGGTTCAGCAGGTCCCTTATTGCTTCCTCCTGGATTACAGGGGGACTATACTGGTCCCAGACTCCATCTGCCACTTCAGGAGACCACTTGTCCTGAGAACAACCTGTCCCACTATTGAATATTGAGGCAAAGAAGGTGTTAAGCACCTTTGCCTTTTCCTCATCCTTTGTCACTATATTCCCCTCCCTATCTAATAAGGACTGGAGGTTGTCCTTCGACACCTAGCGACATTGCCCCTTCTCTTGCCATTAATATGTTTATAGAGACATTTTTTATTCTCCTTAACAGCCATGGCCAGCCTCAGTTCTAAATGGGCTTTTGCCTCTCTAATTTTTTCCTACAAGATTTAGCAACATCCCTGAACTTTTCCTGGGAAACCTCCCCTTTTTTGCAAAGACAACACACTCTCTTTTTTAATTCCTCCAGCAGCTCCTTGCCCACCCAGTCTGGCTGCCTCCCTCCTCGGCTTATCTTCCAGTACAATGGCACAGCTGCTCCTGCATCCTCAGGAGTTCTTTCTTGAAGCAGGTCCAACCTTCCTGGACCTCTTTGTTTTTAAGGGCTCTTTCCCAAGGAACTTTCTGGGTTAGTTCCTTAAATAGGCCAAAGTCTTCCCTTTGGGAGCCCAGTGTGCAGGTTCTGCTGATGCCCCTCCTGGTTTCTCCATATATTAAAAATTCTATAATTCCATGGTCACAGGACCCCAGGCAGCCTCCAACCACCACATCCCCCGACCAGCCCCTCTCTATTTGTGAGCAGCAGGTCAAGCAGGGCTGCACTGCTGGTAGACTCATGTAACAGCTGAGAGAAGAAGTTGTCCACACACTCTAGGAACCTTCTAGACTGCTTCTTCTCTACAGTGTTCAAGGCCCAGCAGATGTCTAGCAGGCTAAAGTCACTCACAAGAACAAGGGCAGGTGATCCTGAGACATCCTTTAGATGCTTAAAGAATAATAAATCAACCTCTTCTTCCTGGTTGGGTGGTCTATAACAGACTCCAACTAGGATGTCAGCTCTTTTGGCCTTCCCCTTAATTCTCACCCATGGGGCCTCAACCTTATCATCCTTAATCTCTACCTCCACAACATTCAGAGCATCCCTAATACACAGGGCCACTCCTCCACCCCTTCTCCCTTGCCTGTCCCTCCTGAGGAGTCTGTAGCCATTGATTACAGCACTCCAGTTGGGCGACTCATCCCACCACATTTCTGTGAAGGCAACGACATCATCGCTTTCCTCTTGCATCAAGGCTTCCATCTCCTCTTGTTTGTTACCCATACTGCATCCATTAGTGTGCATACACTTCAGCTGGGCTGCTGTTTTTACCCCTATCTCTGATCTTTCACCCTCAGTCTCCTTTGGTTTATCTCTAGTACTGTCGTGTTTAACCCCCTCCCCCTTCCACTCTAGTTTAAAGCCCTCTCAACAAGCCCAGCCAGCTCATGTGCCAGGGTCCTCCTCCTCCTCTGCATCAGTTGTACCCCACCTGTTGCTTGCTGACTCGTGGCCATATAAAGTTCCCCAAGATCAAAGAATCCAAACTTTTGTTGGAGGCACCAGCCTCTGAGCCACTTGTTAATCAGTACACTTTCCTGTTCCTCTCTGCATTCCAACCTGTGACTAAGGGTATAGATGAAAAGACTACCTGTGCTCCTGCTCCCTCAACTGTTTTTCCCAGTGCCTTGAAGTCCCTTTTGATAGCTTTGAGACCTCTGGTATCAACCTCATCATTCTCTGCCTGTATAACTAATAAGTGATAGTAATCAGAGGGCTGCACTACTGTAGGCAGCCTCCTGGTAACATCCCTGACCCAAGACCCAGGGAGGCAGCAGACCTCCCTGTGAGAGGGGTCTGGCCAGCATATGGGGCCTTCTGTTCCCTTCAGAAGGGAATCACCAATTACAATTACCCTCCTCTTGCCCAACTGGCCATAGAGAGGGAACAACATGGGGTTTATGTGTAAGAATCAGGAGAGGAAGGTAAAAAAACTTAGGTATCATGGTGGGAGTCTGTTATAGACCATCCAATTAGGATGATAAGACAGGTGAGATATTCCATAGACATCTAGCAGAAATCTCACTACAGCTGGCCTTTGTTCTTATGTCAGACTTCAGTTTCCCTGGCATCTGTAAGAAATAAAACACAGCAGAAAGTGGAGTGTGTGGAGCAGAACTTCCTGACACAGCTGGTGAGGGAGCCAACTAGGGAGGGCACCTGCTGTTTGTGAACAAAGGAGGACTGGTGGGTGATGTAAAAATTACAGGCCACCTTGGGCACAGCAATCATGAAATGACAGAGTTCTCAAGTTATTGAATCATGGAATTCCGGAATCACAGAAAGCTGGCCAGCAGAGAGAGACCTGGGGGTGTTGGTCGACAGCCACCTAAACAGCAGTGTGCTCAGGTGGTCAAGAAGGCAAACAGCATCCTGGCTTGGATCGGCAGTAGTGAGACCAGCAGGGCCAGGGAAGGGATTTTCACCTGTACTGGGCACTGATAAAGCCACACCTAGAATACTGGGTTCAATTTTAGGGCCCTCACTACAAGAAGAATGCTGAGGTGCTAGAGTACATGTAGGAAATGGCAATGAAACTGTTGAATGGTCTGGAGAACAGGTCTGTGAGGAGCTGCTAAGGGAACTGGATTTGTTTATCGTAGAGAAATGAAGGGTGAGGGGAGACCTTCCTGTTCTCTTCAGCTTCCTGAAAGGAAGTTTTAGCAAGGTGAGTGTGAGTGTCTTTCTCCAAGTAGCAAGGATAGGATGAGAGAAAATGGCCTCAAGCTGCACTAGGGAAGTATTAGGTTGGATATTAAAGGAAAATTCTTCACTGAAAGCCTCTCAAGCACTGGAACAGGCTGCCCATGGAGGCTGAGGCCCTCTCCTTGAAGGTATTTAAAAGATTCAGAGATGTGATGCTATGGGCCATGGTTTAGCACCAGACTTGATAGAGCTAAATAAGGGTTGGACTCAATGATCTTAAAGGTCTTCTCCAACTGAGGTGATTCTGTGATTCTATAATATTCTCCATCTGTCTCCAGGTCTGGTGAGCTAGAAACAAGCTTTAATGACATATCATAAAGTACACCTGCCCCACTGTGTAAACTCAAAAAAAGCAACAGTGGTCTAAAGTTTCCTCAGCAGCAAGAGTCTAGACTGTAACACTTATTTAAATGTTTAAATACAGTTGAGAATAATATTCTAATTTAATTTTGAAAACAGCACTTTGCTATCCAACAATACACAAACACCACAAAAACCAATTCATAGTCAACCCCCTTTTCTCTCTGCACACATTTCTGTGCAAATTAAAAAAGAAATAAGAAAAAGAGAAAACTAGAGATCTGTCATCTCTCCATTCTGCTGAGCTCCTTCTCTGTTGCAGCTCTTTATTCTCACTGTGTGTTTTGGGGAATTAATAATTCTGCTTCCTCAGGCCTTCACTGTAATTAATTTATAATTGACCCATCAGTTTAACATGTCATTGGCCAGAGTTATAAATATGTATACATATATATACACACATACCTAAATATATGTACACTATATATAAACTACATATAAACATATAGTTATGCTTCATATAGATATACATATATAGATATACTTTTTCTATTAACATATGTGGTGTGTGACCACACAAATTTTACTTTAGAAAATTAACCTTTTTGTTTTGTTTTGTTTTGTTTTGTTTAAAATAGACTGTGAAGATTTTGGACACACACACAGCTGCCCATATCGTGTCTCATCACATGCATTTTAATTAATTTTAATTTTAAATGAATCTCTTTGAGGACTGGGAGAGGTGTCTATTTAAAATGAGGCAGATAACCACTTTTTATCTAGCAGTTGCATTCCTCTTTTCCTTTAACCTGCAGAGCTCTCTTTAAAGTAAGAGTGTGGGTAGATATTGTTCCTTATTTTAGCTCCTGCTCCTTTTATGTTCTTGGCAGAGGAAAAGAAATCAGCATATTTGGAGGAACAGCTGCAAGATGCTGCTGTGGAAAATGGATGCTTATCTGTAGTTGCAAGCAGATTCTATTATTTGATTAAAAAGAAACTGGTTATTCCTTATCCACGACTGACTGCTCACTGCAGACATCATTTTGGGCAGAATGGTAAAACAAGTAGAAAAGAAACTGCACTCTTGTTGTGGCAAAAAGGCTGGGAAACATTTACAAGTGCTGCTGCTCTTTTTGTGGCATACAGTATCTTTGCATTTCTTATTCCACAGTTTGCTCACTGAATCTGCTTACCCTTAAATCCCTTAATCACAAGCACTTATGCATAAGGCAGTGGGAGATGGAGAGGAAGATGGGAGGGAGAAGGATGCTTTAATCTGAGTATTTCTTAGGCATCACATCTGAACAAGCAGAAGGATGATACCTGGATTTGCTAGTGATCAACCACACTGCAGACAGGCAGCACACAAATCAGAAGTGAGAATGACCCTTCATGGCACATTGTTTTCTGCAGAAAAATAGACTTGTTTTTAAATTCTCCTCTTCTTTTCATCCATCAAAGGACAAAATCAGGAGCTCAGGAAAGAGCACAGCCCGAGTAATTCTTACAGCTGAGCAGACATCAATACTTATAGACCTACTCAGGGTTTACAAACACTGCACAGTAGGGCATCTCAGAATAGGGTTGGCTAAGGATCGAAACAGATTATAAGACATAATTGGTCAGGAGCATCGATGCTTCTGGCAATATGGAATTACTCAACAACACTGATCATTGCACACACCAAAGGGTGCATAGGGCTGCGTTGGATGTAAAGAGAGACAAAAATAAAGTGTCAGGGAACAGCATGGATAACAACCTCCTCTTACCAAGTCACACATGCTGGCTGGATAGTTATTCTGAGCAGAGGCACTTATCTGTGCACATGGGGATTTGTTGCAAGGGCTTTACAAACTTTCACGCACCAGATCTCTCTCATGCTGGCAAGACCCAGGTAGCTTTCACCAAAGCAACTTGGACTCTATCACCCAGCCTGACATCTACTCAGGAAGAGCTGTGGATTGATTTTCAAAATGGAATGTCCTCCCTTCACGAATTATCTACTTTCAGGCAAAGTATGCCCCATACTAGCAAATGTCTGTAATCAGGAGGATTCTGGTCAAGTGTGTCTTTTAGTACAAGCCAAAGCAGGAATAATGAGCCCAAAATGTTCATCTCCTGATATTCACAGAATCACAGAATGTCAGGGGCTAGAAGGGACCTCAGAAGCTCATCCATTCCTACCTCCCTGCCAGAACAGGATCACCTATACCAGATCACACAGGAATGCATCCAAGTGGGTTTTGAGTATCTCTAGAGAGGGAGACTCCATGATCCCCCTGGGCAGCCTGTTCCAGTCTTCTGTCACCTTCACAGGGAAAAAATTCCTCCTCACATTTACATGAAAATTCCTATACCTCAACTTCCAACCCATTGCCCCATGTCCTGTTGTTATATCCTTTCCTGGCAGTGTGAGAGATTCTGGGGAGCGAAAACAGATTTAAAAAAAAAAAAAAAAAAAAAAAAAAAAAGAGAGAGAGAGAGACTTATTCAGAATATCATGGAATAAAGTTTATCTCAAAAAAAAAAAAGTTCACATTGAGGATTACATGTAGAAATAAAATTATAAAAGCTTTGCTGTCAAAAAATATATGGACTTCATGTCAATGTACATGTCCAACTACATCACAATATATTCACTAAAAGATAAAGTATATATACACTAGCTTTCATGTCCCAAACCTACTTCTTCTATAAAAACTTCCTTGCTAGTTCTGTTTATGCAATAGTCCATACTCAATCCTAATAGCATAGCAGTATATTAATAAACTCACACAACTGAGCAAAACTTGCACAGTTTATCCCCTCCAGGTTTACGGTTAGTGAGGGATGTATGCAATGGTAAAACACTGCATTGATCACACCCATACTGCCTCTTCTTGAGTTCTTTGAGTTCATCTTATCTTTGAATGTTACCATGGACCAAACACAAAACTACTTTACAATAGGAGCTTGAATATTCCATGCCTTCTGTGGATTCTCATGTTGTAGAGTAAAAAAAAACAGAGCCAAGAAAGAAGTAAGGAATTCAAGCCCATTTTCAGCATCCCCATACCAGGATGCATGGGTGTTGAGAACTTAATGAGAATTAAAGTGAAAGTAGATAGCCATATTAGACTTATTTAAAATGTGAGTGATCACTATATGGATTGTGGCTTTGTGTCTTCCTTTTAGGAGAGCAGCACCATTTGACTAATCGAAGACAGACTACGATGTTAAAAGTAGCTACTGTAACTGAAGCGACAGCATATTTTATTGGAACAGATGTTCTGCAAACGAGCAGGGAATAAGGAGAGCAGTCGTTGTTTTGATGCTGTTTAAAGGGCAAGAGTGATGCCAATCATAATTACCATCTGCTTTAGTACATAAAATATCCATATGCTCTTTGGATGGCCCCAAAGTTGATTTGAACTGTCATACTGAGATTTCTCATTTGAGGACAAGACAGCTCTAAATCCCCTTATTAGCTCCTGACTGACAAGAGTCCTGAGAACAGTTAACACAAATGTCTCAAAATCCTGGCTGAAGTAGTGACTGATTAAATCTAGAGTAGATCAACCTTTGCCACTCTCTTTTCTTGAATCTTCTGTCATGATAGTATTTACCATGTGAAGTCTAAGCATGCCAGGAAACTGTTCAAAAACATATACCCAATACACAGTTTTTTGTACCCATATTCTGCAGGGATTGAGATGTTTCTCATGTTTCTACAAATGCTGTCTTGCATCCCACATTTTCCTGGGCATCATCTCAGAATCCATCCGTCATCTGCTATCCAAAAAGTGTTTCTTCTTTCAGATGAGTACATTTACACCAATGCTTCACATAGCAAAAAGAGAAACTTCTCGTATCCACCCAACACATAGGAGAGAAAATACTTTTAACCTTGCATATTCATTGTCATTTTTCTACTTTGCAGCTAGAATTGTACATGAAGTTCATGAGCTTTCCAGCAAAATTTTATGTCAGTGGTGTTAATAAATGTTTATCATTAATCCAAAGAAATAAATTCAAATTAATATGTAAGAATAAAATGTTGGGCTTTGCTTACTTTTTAGTTTAAATAATGAAACACAACATGGGAGTTTAGTGGTGATTCATTCATTCAAAAGTTTCTCTGTAGCAGAGCAAATAACAGATGTTTGAAAGGATAGTGCCATAACTAGTAGAAAACAGCAGTGATTCAAATAGCACTTGGTTGCTAATCCCAAACAGCTAGTGACAGTCTTATTCTCCAAAGGAGTTCATCTTATGTGTCTCTCTCTTTTTCATTATATCTTATGTTTTTTGATCATCACATGATTCTCTAGTTTTGGAATCCACCTATGATGAAATTGGCAGCAAAACTTATGGAAGTGGGTTTCGGAGGTTAAGAGGTTTTGTGTGACTAGATTTCAACACACTTCAAGGTTAGCTTTGGATGTCTTCCTGCTGTTGACTTCACGAGAATGCAAGGAAAGGAGTTTGGTTTTACATATATATGTATAAAAAACTTCCCTTTTTTGACAATTTCTTCATATGGTGCTAAAAGTAAACTATGAGGTTTGCCATTTCTGAGCTGCTTCTACCTGGACTTAGTTCCATCAGTGATCATAGAATCATAGAATCAACCAGGTTGGAAGACACCTCCAAGGTCATCCAGTCCAACCTAGCACCCAGCCCTAGACAGTCAACTAGACCATGGCACTAAGTGCCTCAGCCAGGCTTTTCTTCAACACATCTAGGGACGGTGACTCCACCACCTCCCTGGGCACCCCATTCCAATGCCAATCACTCTCTCTGTGAAGAACTCCCTCCTAACATCCAGCCTGTATCTCCTCCTGGCACAACTTGAAACCGTGTCCCCTTGCTCTGTTGCTGGCTGCCTGGGAGAAAAGACTGACCTCCACTTGGCTACAGCCTCCCTTCAGGTAGTCATAGTTTAATGTCCAGGACTTAAAGAATTTGTGCAATTATTTTTCTTTGCAGTGTCCAAGGATGGAGAGGCTTCTTTGAGGTTAACCTGGCACAGACATATTTTTTTCTGGTTTCCAGGGAGTGTCAATGAAGCAAACTGCCTTCTGGGATACCCTGGGCAAAAAACATCTTTCTGGATTTCTTTCTTTTCATTAGCTCCTCATAAGGGGATATCACAGCTCACATTTTGTGGTTTGTTTTTTTTTTTTACATTAGCTGTTTCTCTCTTGAGCAGAAGGATGATTATAGCATGATGCTGGGGGACATTTCACTGGGAAATGGTTCCTTTTAAGACAGGGATAAAAGACCATGACAACAGGTAAACTGTTTCTCTCAATATCTTCCATAAGTAGCAGCAGAGCTGATGCATGACCTTCTATGTTCTGCTCCAGTAGCAAAATGCACATTAATGACACAACTCTTATAACGTGAACATGCAGAAAAATGTGTGTACTAATGGAGAATGTGAGGGATGAAACCTTGCAAATATAACAGTGCTATGAACACGATTACTCTCTTTCTGGAAAGGATGAGAGAAAATTAATCTCAGGTGACAGATTGTTAGTCACGTTGCATAATGCTGGAGGGCATTCAGCTGCAGTGGTAATCCAGTGATGGAACTGGAACAGAGAAATTGCAGATAGTGCAGTGTATGCATACTTGTAATATAAAAATAAAATAAAATCCTAAACTGAAGAGGAGAAAGATCAGCTCCTGTCATAACTCTTAACAGTGTAGCCTCCTCCTTTGAACATTCATGATACTCTGAGCACACACCATTTTGTTATATTTTTGTTTTATTATTCTGTGAGTAATAAGCTATACATTTAAGTGTGAGAGGTTTTAAAAAATCTTGGTCTCATTTTATGTTAACATAGACACCCATTATTAGGAAATTGCCCATTGCTAAGTTTTATCTCCAATATGGCTCACCAAAAGCTTAATTAACATTCTTTGCTCTGCTGAAATACTGTGTGATACTGTTCTTAATTCTGAACTCACAGCATTCTATTTAGGGCAAAATGGTGAAATGCAAAGTTGGCTATAAAGACTAAAGGGAAGCAAGCATATATTGATGATTTACATTAACATTCATTATCATTCTAAAAAGCAGTATAAAGTCCATGGGGAATTGTAGGGTTCATATAATTTTACTCTAATTATTCTAATTTACTGTAATTAAGACACTAAAAAAAAAAAATCCAGCATGAGAAAGCAATAACATCCTTTCAACAGCACTAAGAGAACAAAAGTCTTGCATTTGTACAGCATTATTAACCAGAACCCTGTGAGAGCAGGAAAAAGTGCACAGAAGACATGCTGATATTACCAGAGAAAAAAATTAAAACTATATATTTGTGTAGGTGTGTATAAGGGAAAGAAAAAAACCCACATATTTGTTTCTGTCATTTTGTCCTTTAATTTCTTCCAAGGTCATCCTCTGCATTAAAAACAATCAGATGAAAGCCTGGATGAGATCTTAAGGGATCTATCTGCGTACACACTTTGTGCTCAGCAAGAAACACACAGAAGAGGAAGCTGCTTCACCATTTTTTTCACCTGTGCAATGGGGAGACTGTCCTGACCTCTGCCTCAGACTGTTAAGATCCATGAATAAATCTGAAAACTCATCAACCAGCCATCTGTGGTGTATACCCATTTTTTTTTTTCCCTCACAGACTCCAGTTTCCTATATGACATTTTATCTATGTGGCACGGAGCCATCTTACTCACACATGATGCATGGTAACTCAATACCAGTGTAGCTCTTTCATTTGCATCGTAAGTAATCACCTAAAACAATGCTGACATGCTTGACATGGGTACAAAAAAGCAGAAAAAAAATTACTCTTTCAATTTACAAAGGAACAATGAAATGCCTGTCTCTGTTAGAACCACTTGATGCTGGCTGTCACCTTCATCCAAACAGTGGGGCAGGTGCTTGATCTTCCTGCCTCGTATCCAAACAGTGGGGCAGGTGCTTGATCTTCCTGACTCCTATCAACAACACTGGATTTACAGGGGAGCTGAGAAAGGTATGGAAGCATCAGTTTCTTGGACACTGGAATTACTGGGGAGCTGGGAAAGATTTGGAAGCATCAGTTTCTTGTTTTCAATGGCAAAGGTGTATGTGAGTGGTTTGAGGGAGAGAGCAGAAATGGAAAATGCCAGGATCACACATTCACCAAAGATCTAGAGGCTTCAAACCAGATGCTGGAATTCTGTCAAAAACAGTTAATACATTTCTGAATCCCTTTCTGTAAAGTCCTTTCTGACACTGAACATAATCCTTGGCAATTCCCCCCTGCCCTTGGCTTAAAGTATTTCCAGCTCATTTGTCTCAGATGTTACATAACAGGTAGTATAAATTCCTGTATGCTTCCAAACTCCTGTATCATCTTCAGCTGAAAATTACTAAGTGCAAAATATAATTGGACATAGTAAAGAAAATAGATGTGAAATAGGGTTAAGGAAAAAACAACAACAACAACACAAACCAAAAACCAACACAACAAATAAACCCACCCCTCCCAAAAAAGAAAAAACAAAACAAAACAAAACAAAACAACCAAAACAACAGACAAACAAACAGTAAAACAAATGAAGACAACAACACAAAACCAACACCCACAAAAAAAAATCCCAAAAAACCCAAACAAAACCAAACCCAACCAAAAAAGCCCTTTCATGTATAGAATGGGATAAGAAAAGGAGAATGTCATTTTCTTGACAGGCCATGATTCCTTTTTTATGTATAATCACTGTTTTAGACATAGAGTCTCACTTTTATAAATGTCAGAGAATGACAGAACAAGAGGAAAAGATCTTAAAGAATAGGTCAAAAAAAACCAAAAACCCACTAATCCAAGGTCTCAGCAGCAGACTGGCAGGAAAAAAAAATAATCCACTGAATTCAGAAAGTTTCTTAGCACTTCAAAATGTTTCTGAAAATATCAAGCCTGGCAGGATATAGTGCTTGGATTATGAAAAAAATATTCTATTTTGTGATCAGGACAGTTTTGGTCTTTAAAGCTTTGAGCAATATCTGTGTTTATAGCTGCACCTATAGATACATGTGTACTTATTTATGCTATACTCGTGATACTGGGAAGATGATTTATTAACAGGCTTAGCTGGTTAGGGACTGAAATCAGCTGCTTCTGTTGAATTCAGGGCATATCCATTGCAACTAAGAAAAGATCTCAATCTGTAAGTACTATTAATACTATTAGTACTATTAGTCAAACATTGTCAAACATTGGAATGGTTTGCCCAGGGCAGTGGTGGAGTCCCCATCCCTCGGGGTGTTCAGGCAGCATGCGCACCTGGTGCTCAGGGACATAGAATCATAGGATCATAGAATCAACCAGGTTGGAAGAGACCTCCAAGATCATCCAGTCCAACTTATCACCCAGCCCTATCCAATCAACTAGACCATGGCACTAAGTGCCTCATCCAGTCTTTTCTTGAAGACCCCCAGGGACGGTGCCTCCACCACCTCCCTGGGCAGCCCATTCCAATGGGAAATCACTCTCTCTGTGAAGAACTTCTTCCTAATATCCAGCCTATACCTACCCTGGCACAACTTGAGACTGTGTGTGGTTTAGTGCTGACAATTCAGTGCTGGGTCAAAGGTTGAACTGGAAGATCTTTGAGGTCTCTTCCAACAAGATACATTCTGTGATACTGTTAAGAGTTTGTTTTGTGCCTTGAGCAGGTGGATGAGTCTCTCCAAATCACAACTTCCAGTTTTCTGTTCCATTTGCAACATGAGAATGGCCTGCAATAAGCACAGTGGGAATCTTTATTTCAAGGAGGATCTCAATGCACTATGAAAATGCAAGTGAAGTGAAATAACATTATGAGTTTACTGCATTTTACAGGAGTTTCTAGTTTGCAGTGAAAGTGTTTGTAACGGCTTGTCATGCTTCACGCCAGTGGTATACAGTGAGTGCAACCGCAGATGCAGGGACGGAGCACCCACAGAGTTGCAGGATGGCTTGAGAATTGCCAGTAAAGTCTTCCCACATGTGCCTGTGAGGATCACTGGTGGAGATCTTCACCACAGTGCACAGCCTTCTACTCCTGAAAGCAACTACCTCTTTCAGCACTTTTCAAGATTAGACCTCTAGTAATAAACACATTTCTCAGACCACATTCCAGTGACCCTGGAAACCTGCTCATTTACAACAGGGAGGCTAGAAACTCGTAAATCTGTTTTTTGGCGTGACTTCAACAAAATATAAAGCAATTAGTAAGAAGCTGAAGCAGTGGCCATTAAGAGAAACATGTGTGGTAAGATGTACTTTAATGGATTCATACCTTAAAGCAATGCATATATACACCTGGCCAGATGCACATTTCTTGAAATATAAGTAAAGTAATAGGCTCATTATCACTTAAGTCTAGACAACATTTCAGAAAACATTTCTACACAGTCCTGCTACAGGGCACTGTGAGATTATGTGAAATGGGAGAAGGCTGAACTGATGAAAAGTCTGCAAAATCACAATTTGCTATTTATGGTTTAAATCTATATTTCAAGAATGTGTTATTTCCTATCACAAACAGGCTCTAGAAAGTGTAAGATCTTTGTCTGCTTATTCCTGTGCTGTTTTGAGGCTAATTTTCACTGAGCGAAATTAAATCCTTACCTGTGAGAAGAAGAAAACAACATGTGCCCTATATCACCATTCTTCTGCTGAGAAATGCAACTAGGCAAAATATCTTAGATAAGAGGGGCACTTCACACACACACACAGAGATCAGCTCTTCACTTCAGGCTGTGCCTTCTGTCTGGTGGTCTGGTCTCTGGCTGACTCTGCCTTTAACTCTCTGATCCACCTATACCCTTTTTCCTCTAACCTCCTTGTCATCTCTTTTGACATCTCACCTTAGATCTCCAGATTTATCATGTGAGATATACATGGGTTGAGCTGGTTATTTCTGAAGGAAGAGAAAGAGGGAGGGGGAAGGGAGTTCGGGTTGGGAGCCCTCCTGAGGACTTTAATTGTTTCTGGCAGGGGTAGTGTGTTTCTGTGTTACTTTTAATTTGTATCAAACTGTATATATTTGTATATATATATATATTTGTATATATATATATATATATATATATATATATATATATATATATATGTATGCTTGCATACTGTGCTAAGCTTCAAATATAGCTTCATTCCTTAATTTTCAGCCACTGGGTCTGGTCTGGGTAATTTCCTTAAGTGTGAGGGGGCAGGTAACACCCAAAACATCACAATTTCACTCCAAAAGAAAAAATCTACTTTGAAAGTGCTCTTTTCCATTCATCCAAGAAGTTATAACTCAATGCAACAGAATGGATGGTCTATTGAATTTGTTATTCAATTGGAATCATTTTCTTCTTACCTCACTTACCCTCCGTTCCCTCAGTTTCCCTGCCCACATGCAAGTTTTGTCAGTAAATCCTTCAAGAGAACAAGATGTTTGCATTCTCACCCAGATTAGATTAAACTAAAGGCTGCTGAATTACAGAAATCCCTCCCAGTTCTCTTGAAAATCTTGAAGGCTGAGCAATTAAGTTCAATAAAGAGGGTTCCAAACCAGCATATAAGGATGTCTTTCATGCTACTACAGCAGGCATCTGGGATCAGAGCCGTCTAAAGCACACCTGGTTGCCACCAGCACACACTAGATTTAACACCAAACGTTGTGTAGTTGACCTCTGTAAGTCTAGCAAGGTTAGTACTATGGGTTTATTGTTCGTGCACTGATCATCTTATTCCATCTGTGATTTCAAATCATGTATGATTTCCTCAAAGTTACTGCTGTGGTAGGCCTGATAGGCCCAAAATAGGCTTATACATGTCCTGCCTTGCCTAGGCATGCTTTTCTGCTCCACCAGAGAAGCAAGTGCAGGAAACAGACACAAAGTAGCTGGAGCTGCTGAGTCTGGCCTGCCCAGGGTCCTGTGGTGTAAGGTACACACACTTGGCTTGTACCTGCCTAGTGCAAGGCCTGTGCTTTTCCCAAATTAGGGAAAAGCAAGCCTGTGGCTTTGCCTAACATGGCAAGGTTTGGCTAACTGCCATCCTGATTGGCTATTCTTGTGTCCAAAGGGCAATTAATTTCAGTCCACACCGATAAAAGGAGATAGGCAGGTAAACAGCCTGCTTTTGCTTCCCTGCTTTGCTGCCCTGCTCTTTGCTGTGCTCTCTCTGCTGTGCCCAGCCCTGCTGCTATTGCACACTGCCTTATTGCTTGCCTGGTAAACTCCACTGCCGCCAGTTACCAGGAGCAGACCCTGGATGACTGTACATGAGCAGCCTGTGTGGCCAGCGTGACATTGTGCTAATACTGAAGGACATCTGCCTTCTGCATCTGAAGGTCCTGCCTAGAATTCCTGGACATATACACAGATTGTCCAGAAGAAGCCAGGAGACAAGGTCAGAGATTGTCTGCATCCTTTCCCCAGAAGCCAGGAAGATTCAAGCCTCAACATCCAACAAGACA
Source organism: Pogoniulus pusillus (assembly GCF_015220805.1). NCBI lineage: Eukaryota > Metazoa > Chordata > Aves > Piciformes > Lybiidae > Pogoniulus > Pogoniulus pusillus. The sequence goes on from NC_087309.1 coordinate 108,266,277, forward strand.
GAGTCCCCTGAAAGCATTTGGGCACTGTCTGGACTGTGGCTAGTCCCTGTTAGAGTAATAACAATAATCTGTGAGTAAATGCTTAAATGCCTCTTTGTAATTCTCTACTGCCTTCTGCCATAGAGCAAAAAGAGCTGGGGCCCATCTACTGGGCAAGCAGAGTTTGACCACAGGAACTTTCTCTTCCAGTTCAATTAATGTTCATATATTTTTCTGGTTGTATTAGATGTAGATATTATTCACAGAATGTTTCCATAACCATGTAAGAACCAAAATATTATTAAAATTAGTGGTCAGGGGTTGTGAGAGTTCTGAGTATCAAAATTAATAAACAATATTAATTTTGGAAAATATCATCTCGGATCAATTAATTTCCCCCTCCCCAACACTTACTAGAGATGCTTTATCTCTTTGAATGGGCTCAACATGATGTGTCTCCTGAAACATTTAAACCTGGGACCTAGATTTTACTTGAACACTATGCAGGCTAAAAAAAATAATTAACAAAATAAAAAACCCAAACCCAAAACAAAAGAAACAAACAGCACCACTACCACCCCTAAAAAAAAACCCACATAAACCCCAAGAAACAAACAAAAAAAAAAACCACAACAAAACAATGCACATAAAGTTTGGTAAATATCAGCAAGACAGAAAAAAGAAAAAAAAAAACAAACTGCAGAAAACAGCTTTGCAGAGAAGGAAAAATGATATAATGATGAAAGGTCTGCATCTTTCCCCTGACAGAGTTTATGCCCTGTAATTACAGGAATATGCATTCTTTCTTTCTCCTGTCTCACATTTTAATCGAGGGAGCTCATCCTTCATGTGCAAAAGAAATGAAAAATGCTTAATTAAACAACAATATATCTTGGGAAAAAATACAGCCCAACACACAGATGTCTTATCTTTAGTCAAATGGACTTTCAGTGGCGGGGGAGGGGAATTGTTTGCAAACTAATCCATCAGACAATGCTTAGAGAGTTTAGCACCACAGGCTTACACAGAACAGTTCATCACAAAACAGCCAACACCATAAAGCGTGTTTTGGATAGTGAATGAGACAGAAAAATAAGATGAAACTTGCCAAATCAGTGGCATTTTAAGAAGCTGAAGTCAATTTACCTGAGATTGTTTGAATGTCATAGATCATAGGATAAACTAGGTTGGAAGACATCTCCAAGATCATCGAGTCCAACCTAGCACCCAGCTCTAGACAATTAACCAGACCATGGCACGAAGTGCCTCATCCAGGCTTTTCTTGAACATCCCCTGGGATGGTGACTCCACCACCTCCCTGGGCAGCCCATTCCAATGCCAAACACTCTCTCTGTGAAGAACTTCCTCCTAACATCCAGCCTATACTTTCCCAGCACAACTTGAGACTGTGTCCCCTTGTTCTGTTGCTGGTTACCTGGGAGAAGAGACCAACCCCCACCTGGCTACAACCTCCCTTCAAGTAGTTGTAGATGGCAATGAGGCCACCCCTGAGCCTCCTCTTCTCCATGCTAAACAACCCCAGCTCCCTCAGCCTCTCCTCATAGAGTTTGTGTTCCAGGCCCCTCACCAACCTTGTTGCCCTTCTCTGGACACATTCCAGCACCTCAACATCTCTCTTGTTGAGATGTATATGAACAAGAACACAAATATAGATAACAGAGTTGATCTCTGTCTCTCTGAACTTTGGGTTGAACTTCCCTCTCTAATGTAACCTGTTATCTGTGTGACTAACCCATCTGCTTCCTAATCTTCCTGGCCAACCCTCCAAATTTTCCTTGAATAGAAGGCAAATCATGGGTAAGGCAGAGGCGTGGGAGCAAGGTGGAAGGGTGGTTGTGAGCCCCTCCTGAGGATTCTGGTTTCTGAGAGGGCTGTTGTGCGTCTGTATTTCTTTTTTAACTTGTATATTTCTGTATATATTGTAAATATCTGTTTGTATATTGTGCTAAGCTGTAAATATAAAGCTTCATTCAATTTCCAGAGCCGTTGAGTCTAGTCTGGGTGATTTTCCAAAGTGTAGGGGAGTGGGTAACACCCAAACCATCACACAACTACCTTAAAATTTTTCTAATTATCACCTTATAAAAATAAAGTGATGAATGGATGTGCCTGCAAATATGCATGCACGCAGAAGGAGAAAGCAAACTGATTACCAAGCACCTTTACAGAAAGTCTTCTGTGGCAAAGACCAATATCAGAAGAGCACCTCTGACTCTGGTGAGACCATCACAATTGTCTCCTTCCTGAAGTGTCAAGACAATGCTGCTGTACAGTATTAAACTGTATCTCGCTTCGCTTCAGACTGAGTGGTCATGTTAACACACTGATAACTGTCAGAACTTAATTGTGGAGGCTGATTTCTGCCTTAACATTTTGCAAACAGAGGACACAGCAGCATGTTCCTTGCAATTCCATCTTAATGTGAAAAAGCCTGTTACCCTTACATCGATTACAACGGTAACATTCAGCAGATCATCACATCTCTGTTTTAACACATTTCATCAGGCGAGGGTGAAAGTTCTGAACCAAAATGGTAAGTCAAAACCCTCCTGCTTGAAAATTATTGATGAAAACTAGCAACAAACATCTGATGAACTCACTCTGGATTTACAATATTGCTTTGCACAATTTCTTTTTGACACCTCTATGGTGTTCTTGGGTTGGTTTTGTTTTTTGGGTTTTTTTGTTTTGTTTTTTGTTTTTGTTTTGTTTTTTTAGTAGGAGTTTCATTTTTTTTCATTGAAATAATGATTTATTTGTTGTGGATTTTTGTAAAAAAGGATAACAAAATACCTTGTTTTAAACTGAGTAAACTTCAATGAAAAGTTAGTTACTAGCTCTTTATGGACAAATATTTTACCTAAAATTACACTTGTGTTTTTTTTTTTTTTTAAATAGAGTATGTAAATATCTCCACATATCTGAATTCTAATAAAAAAATGCACTGTTTTGGTACTAAAGGATTACAAATACAGTTCTCAACATGTATATGCAACACATTATAATTTATATTGAATTTTCTTATATCTTGAAACAGTTTAAACTGAGATTGATTGCGGTAGGAGTTGTCCAAGAAACGACTCAAGTTCTGACCAGCTCAGACAATGGAAATATTAGTATAGTTTTACAGGAGGGAAATCAATACACCAGTTTAAATTACTTGCCTGGAATGATAATAATTCAGTTCCGAGGTGACAAATACAGCACAGTATTGCCTTGGCCCACAGAAAGCTTTCTAGTACTGTACAATAACTTTGTGAAGCTCAGCATTTCATTTCAATGCCTTCAACAGAAATACGCAGCTCAGTAAAAAGAAAATAGCTATCTGAACTGCATGGAGAGGAAATATGCTTTATGTACCTTGCAGTTATCAGAGAAATGGGGCAAACAGCATGAAAATGAAAAGTACCAAGTGCTTTCTTACTGCCCCAAACTTTTCACACTCTTTTTTTTTTTTCCACACAGAGCTTTCAAATAAAAATCAAGCAAAACTAGAAACATCCCAGACAGTTGGGTAATCCTCAAGTTCATTTTGCCACAGACAAAACTGCGAGTAATCTGCAGAGGGATGTTCAGTATTGTTTCAAAGACTACTACAGCAAAAAAAACTCCCGCAGGATCACGAGAATCAGGTTCATGGCATAGCACAGAAATCTGGAAGACTTTGAGATGCTGCTGTGCTGTTCACCTGCCCCCACAACGTTAACAACATTTAAAGCCACTGACTAAGAGGTTTTGGAGTCAAGGCAGAAATCTGGCATGTTCATAAATCTCAGAGATTTCAGTGAAGAGGAAAAACATTCAAATCATTGAGCTCTTTTCTTTGCCAATGACCAAGCTGGCCAAAGGAGAATCTATCCTTGAAGGGACTGGGAAAAGAGAACTGAGGCAGGCACAAAGCACTTGTTACTTTATTGTTCAGTTACTCTACAACTATGAATCATTCATCACAGAAGCTGCTTTGGAAAGTATACCTTTCAGGAGAGAGTTTTGTATACCTGTGTCTCTACAAAGTGAGGAAATAACAAATAAATCTGTCCATCTTAAAGACTGTGATTGACCTCTCACGGTATCTAGATATCATAATACAGAAAGCACAAGAATAAGGCAGATGGTTTAAATAAGGCCATTTTTGAGAGTCCCAAATTCCATAACCTGATGTGTTTGGTTTTGCTTATGGCACAATGACAGCTAGGGATTTTGTTTGTTTGTTTGTTTTTGTTTGGTTGGTTGGTTGGTTTGGTTTTGTTTGTTTGCTTGTTTATTTGTTGGTTTTTTTTTTTTTTTTTCAGAATAGTCAGTGCCAAAGCACTCTTAAATAGTATGTTTAGATATTCATGAATGCTCATGGAGAGAAAATATGCATCGTTTTGCTTTTCTCACCAATTATGGCACAACTCCACAGACTGAATTAGCAGTTATATACCACGGGCCAGATTCTTCAGTTATGTAGAGTCCTGCAGACTCTAAGGTTTTTAATTGGCCATAAATTACATTTGTACTCCCTTAAAGACTCTTTTAGCCTGCTGCATAGATGGAAGTTGATTTGAGCATAAATGAAAATCCAGCTCCCCAAAACTCATCGTAGTACTTGGATTGAAGCCTTCTCAGCAAAGCCAGTTCTCTGCTAAGAGTTCCACAATCTGTCTCTTCCTCCACACCTCCAGAAAACTTAAGCCCATGATGGAAATAACGTAGAAAATCCTTTTGTCTCAGAGGAAGTTCGCTCTTATTGAGCAAATTCCGAGTGATGGAAAATTGCCCTACTATTATCTTAAGCTTTCATGAACAGAAATTCAAACTAAGTTAACTTCATAATACAAACTCACAACTATTTGTGTAGTTTTTTTTTTTTCTTGCCAGCCATCTCTCCTGTCTTCCTTTTATGCATCTGACACTTCAGTGGCCTTGTATAGTCTCCTTTTTACAGGGAGGTGGTGGAGGCACCGTCCCTGAAGGTCTTCAGGAAAAGCCTGGATGAGGCACTTGGTGCCACAGTCTGGTTGACTGGATAGGGCTGAGGGATGGGTGGGACTGGATGATCTTGGAGGTCTCTTCCAACCTAGTTGATTCTATGATTCTATGATTCTATGCACGTACATATATATTTTCACACACACACCAGTTTGCCTGTATACTTCCAGAATATGATTCCTTTTGGACATATTTTTCTGTTTGATTTAGTAACCACAGGCTAATATCTTCTGGATGTCAGAAGAATTTCATGCGTGCTACTCACTAACCAAAGTCTGCATTAATTTCTAGCCCTTAATTTCTAAGCCCAAAAAATTCTAAGCCTTACACTGAAAGTATTTAACACTCAAACCTCTTTTTTTCCCTCATCTTTTACTTTTTGTATCAGCATACATCATAACTTATGATCCTTAGTGCAGTATGAATTTTCCATACTCTGCCTTCATCTACACTCTCTGCTACACTTTACTGCATGAGCACTAGAGTGGACAGAAAGTCCTTCACTTACTAATAATGGCAAATACACACAAGTAAAGTTTTGTCTCTAATTATATGAGCTTGGCCATAAGTTTGTCAAATGCCCCAAATCTATGTTCATAAAGCAATGATCTTATTTCTATCCACGTACCTCACATTCTAAGGAACTCTTTTTAATTACTTTCTCTGCACTAGAATAAACAAGTAATGTATGGTCTTTTATTTAAATTGACATCTTATGATGTCTCTTTTACAAACAAAGTTACACCCTTCTATATCTTATCAAGATTCCTTCACTGAAGTTCCTCTTCCCAAGTTTTAAAATGCAGGATTTGCATAAAAGTAAGTCTGAAGTAAAATGTTGCCATGGCCTTTGAGAGGCCAGTTTAGTTAATACCTAGGCCTAATCAGAACTGTTGAGCAGGAATACGTAAGTAGGAAAATGGATTTAAGTGGTCTTTTGCTGCTTTCAGCAAAACAGATTTCACAGTGCCATTTTAGATGGATTTCTAACAAAAAACATTTTCAAAGTGGTTCAAAGTTTCCACTGGTTAAATCAGGGGCTTTAAAAAAAAATCAATCAGTAAGATAAATCTTCATCTAAAATAATTATATACACATTACTCTGAAAGTTTGAGTAGTTTGCCTTAAAAAAAAACACACAACCAAAACAAACAAACAAAACAAATCCAGACAAACCAAAACCAAAACAAACAAAATACCTTACCCAAAAAGCAACCAAAAAAAAACCAAAACAACAAAAAAAAAGTCAAACAAAACCATCAAAAAACCCCAAACAACAACTTGACTGACCAAAAAGAAAAAGCAAAACCAAACCAAAACAAATAGAGCAAAAAAACCCACAAAGACACAATAAAAACATGACCAAACTTAAAAACTAAACAAACAGAAACCAACCAAAAATAAACCCAAAACCAAATCCCCCAAAACAAACTCAAAGAAAGCCCAACTTGTACAAACATGTTTTGTCATGTTAATTGCATGTACAGTTTGACACAGTCAAAAAACCTCCAAATAATTCCACTTTTTGTTCCTACTTTGAACTTTTTCCAGCTGCTATACTTCATTTTGCTTTCATCTGAGAGATTAAGGAGTCCTCAAGAACCGTTCATCTTTTCCCTGCAGGGGTACTTCTCTGTTGATGGTCCTTATCCAGACCCATTATCCAAGACATAGAAGAATATGCTCAAGGTCACAAAGAGAGATGTGGTAAAGCTGTTGTGGAGGGCCTGTAGGTCTGAAAATAGGCTTATTTATGCCTTGCCTTGCCTGGACATGTTTCTCTGCCTGCACCAGAGGTAAACACATAAAACAAGTGCAAAGAGGCACAATAGGCCTGGTGCCATAAAGTCTGGCCTGCCCAGGACCCCTGATTGTGTAAAGTGGTTGTGTAAGCCCCACACACCCAGCTTGTGCCTGCCTAGTGTAAGGCCCATGTGATTCCCATATTAGGAAGGTCCAGGTCTGTGTCTTTTGCCTATTATGGTATGTTTGGTTGACTGCCAAAAGCTGATTGGTCATTCTAGTGTCCAAAGGGCCATTAATCTAGGCCCACATTTGATAAATAGAGGTAACAGGTAAACAACGTTCTTGGGCTCCCCTGCATTGCTCACTCACTCATTATTCAGCTTAGACTCAGCAGCAAAGCTTTTTGCTTATGTCTGCCTGCATGCCTGTTTGCTTTGCCGTTATTATGAAGACAGAGTCTCCCATAGTCTCCCAGCCAGCTGTGCACACTTGCACACCATTGTGGTGAGTTATCAGCATTAAGTCCTGTATTGCCTGCCTTTACCTATGGAGCTTAGACTCCCGTGCATCCGTGCGTCCTATTGCATGCCCACTGCCTTATTATTGCCTGGGACACACCTCTGCCACTGAGTTACTAGGAGCAGACCCTAGTGTGATCGGCCTCTGTAGCCAGCATAAGACTGTATTCAGACTACATGGCATCGTACTCCTTCTGCATATGAGGTCCTGCCTAAGAATCCCTGGACAAAACGTCCAGAAGAAGCCAGGAGACAAGGGCAGAGATTGCATCCTTCACCAGGAGAACAAAGTCAGAGATTGTCCTTTCCCCAGAAGCTGGGAAAATTCTTCTTTCCCCTAAAGTGGGGAGAATTTCAACCTCAAAGTCCACAGGCAGGCTCCCCAGAAGTTTGGACGCTAGTAATAGGCTGTGAGGTAGCCCCAGAGGGTGACTGATACTTAATAAGAATTTGTAAGTAAATGCTTCAATGTCTCTGTAATTTCTATTGCCTCCTGCCATAGAGCAGAAAGAGCTTCAGCCCACCTGCTGGGCAAGCAGCATATTGACCCCAAGCGGTATTTGCCATGTGGAAATTCCTCTCTCTGTTTATAGTTCGAACTGTTTGCTAGTTATTAATAAGTTATGGTTTGATATTAATCCTAGAATGTCTTTCATAACCGTGTAGATCCTTTAAATATTAAAATTCAGTGGTTGGGGGTTAAGTTAATAAATACATATTTTTATAGAATATCATCTCGCACCAATTAATTTCTCCCCTCTGCCACAGTTGGCGTAGGTGGCAGAATACCCCTCTGTGACAAAAGCAGAGAACAACACTGGATTCTGTGCTAACATCTTAACTTCTGGATCATTCTGCCTCTGTGAAGGTCACCATTTTGCCACCCATTCAAAATATCTCAAATGGGAAAACAGAAAGAACTTTGTCAGTTTCTTACTGGATTGTGTTTTACATTGGTGTTACGGAGGGGGTTTCTCTATCCTCCCTTATTTGGGGGAGGTGAGGAGTTAATTTGAGGAGGTATTAATTTTTTATAAAAAATAATTTATTAACATTAATATTTACAAACTCTTGCCACCCCCAACCACTGTGTAATAAAATATAGTTCTAGTGCAAAGTTATGAAAACAATTAGGATATGATATATATATATAGGGATCTGGTTAATAACTGGAAATAACGACCATAGACAGAGAGAGAGATTTCCCTCAAGCTTAATGCCACTTGAGAACTATGCTGTCTGCCCAGCAGGGGCAGAAACTGTGTCTGCACTAAGGCAGAGATAACATATATTACAAAGGAATCAAGCTTTACTTATAAGTGTTGCTCTTATTATGAATCACCCTCCTGGGGTTGTGTCACAGCCTGTGCCCAGTGTCCGGACTCTGTGAGGCTGGAATCTTCTCAGCTTGAGAGGGAAACTAGGTGAATCCTCCTGGCTTGAGGTGGGATGAAAAATCTTCCCAGTCTCTGGGGTAAACAGGTTTTCTCTAACCTTTGTCCTAGTGTGAGGTGGTCTCTGCCTCGACGCTTCTGGTTCTTCTGGATGCTGAGTGTCCGGGGATGATCAGCCAGCAGGATTCCAGGAACAGGAGAAGGATGTTGTCCGTGCAGTTTCTGGCACGGTCTTCTGCACAGCTAGCAGGCTGTTTGTGTGGGTTTGCAGACAATCTAGAAAGTCTGCCCTCATGGTTCTTCTTACCAGGCTAAAGCTGGGAGTCTGTGCTCCGTAGGTAAAGCAAGATAGCTGGCTGGTATGCACAACTGGCTCTAGGCTTAGGGGGCTATTACCTCCCCATATATGTATCAGGTGCAGGCTTGAATGTGCTCTGCTTCCAAGGTACGCAGACAGGTTAACTGTAAATTAAAATCAAAGTAAGAGATCTGAGCCTCAGTGAGAATTGGAGCAGTGCTTTGGCTTCTGAGCATGTGGGTGTGAGCAGCCGAGCGCTTTGGGTGCAGGTCAGAGCATCAATGTGGATCAGAGAGCTGAGTCTGAACACTCTGAACACGTGGTGCACCTTTTCACCCCTCTTTATAGACTGTGGGATGAGATTCATGGCCCTTTGGCCATCCAAAGTGACCAATCAGGTTGGCAGTAAGCCAAACCTTACCTTAATAGGTAGGAGCTATTTGCCTGGACTCTCCCAAATATGGGGATCACATGGGTGGACCCCAGGGATACAAGAGTTGGGGGGGTGTGTGTGTTACACAACCTCTTTACTATCAGGAGTCCTGGCAGGAAAACATGTCCAGGCATGTAGAGGCATAAGGAGGCCTCTGTTTTCAAGCCTACGGCCCCTCTGCCACAACTAGCTTTCCTAAGGATACAACAGCAGCCTGCAGCTTATCGTACCTCTTCTGTGTGTTAGACAGACACACACACAGACAGGACATCTGTCCTGGAAAATAAAATTTTAAGATATTTTTAATAGAGTAATATTTACATGGTACATCGAAGCTTTCAAATACATGGGCTATTTGCTGTCCAGATGGAGGCAGCCAGTCACTAGTGGTGTTCCCCAAAGATCAGTGCTGGGCCCAGTCCTGTTCAACATCTTTATTGATGACCTGGATGAGAGGCTTGAGCCCAGTATCAGGAAGTTTGCAGATGACATCAAGCTAGGAGCAGGTGTGGATCTGTTGGAGGGTAGAGGGACCTTGACAGGCTGGATGGATGGGCAGAGGCCAATAGGATGAGATTTAACAAGGCCAAGTGCAGGGTTCTGCACTTTGGCCACAACAACCCCAAGCAACACTACAGGCTGGGGACAGAGTGGCTGGAAAGCAGCCAGGCAGAAAGGGACCTGGGTGTACTGATAGGTAGTACCTGAACATGAACCATCAGTGTGCCCAAGTGGCCAAGAGAGCCAATGGCATCCTGGCCTGCATCAGGAACAGTGTGGCCAGTAGGACAAGGGAGGTTATTCTTCCCCTGTACTCAACACTGGTCAGGCCACACCTTGAGTCCTGTGTCCAGTTTTGGGCTTCTCAATTCAAGAGAGATGTTGAGATGCTGGAATGTACCCAGAGAAGGGTGACAAGGCTGGTGAAAGGCCTGGAACACAAGGCCTGTGAGGAGAGGCTGAGGGAGCTGGGGTTGTTTAGCCTGGAGAAGAGGAGGGTCAGGGCAGACGTCATTGCTGTCTACAGCTACCTGAAGTGACATTGTAGCCAGGTGGGGGTTGGTCTTTTCTGCCAGCCAGCCAGCAACAGAACAAGAGGACACAGTCTCAAGTTGTGCCAGGGGAAGTATAGGATGGATGTTAGGAGGAAGTTCTTCCCAGAGAGAGTGATTTGCCATTGGATTGGGCTGCCCAGGAAGGTGGTGGAGTCCCCATCCTTGGATGTGTTCAAGAAAAGCCTGGATGAGGCACTTGGTGCCATGGTCTAGTTGACTGGATAGGGCTGGGTGATAGGTTGGACTGTATGATCCTGGAGGTCTCTTCCAACCCAGCTGATTCTATGATTCTATGATGTTGAAAGGAGACTCTATTAGAAGCATCCCTGTGGCAGTACCTTATCACAATTAAAGAAGATGTGCCAAACTGTAGTTCTGATCAACCGTTATGATCCAGGTCACTTGTGATGCTATGCAGTTCCTCCAGCATCCACATGATCTGTTTATATTCATCATCTTTGCTGATTATTATGAGGAGGAAATTCTTCCCCGTGAGGCACTGGAACAGGTTGCCTAGAGAATTTGTAGAATCTCCAGCTGTGGAAGCATTGAGAGCCAGGTTGTCTGGGGCCTTGAACAACCTGGTTTGATAGGAAGTGTCCCTGCCCATGGAAGGATGGGTGGTACTGGATGATCTTTAAGGTCCTTTCCTATCCAGGAAAGAATGTTAACAAAGAGAAATTAAGTGAGGTTACCTTGTTAAACAAGGGAAAGGAAAACAGGAGCTAAGTAATAAGGAACAAGGCAAACTCTTCCACTGCAAGAATAGGTAAAACAAAAAAATGTATTTCCCAAGAATGCTGGAGAGTGGAAGGGTTATGGGAGAAAAACAATGAGCCTGGGAAACAGATCTGCTTCTTTGGAAAGTGAAAACCAGGACAACCTGGAATGGTGACTGAATAAAATACAGAAAGGAGTTTTATAACCATTATAAGTCTGCAACAAACAGTCCAAAAGAGGCGCAACTCCACTACCTTTAGGCATTTACTGACATGTACATTTGTCTGATGTCTTGCTTTACATGTAACAACAACTGGGCACTTCCACAGTGCAATGCATCTTGTCTATTTCAAATGATTTTTCAACAGACTATGAATTATCACTGCATATCATGTTCAAGAAAAAAAGACACGTAAGTGCAGCTATCATCTGGGCTGTAGAGGACTATCAGAATCATAGAGTGGTGAGCATTGGAAGAGACCTCCAGGTATCACCCAGTCCAATCTACTGCTAAGACAGGTTTGACTAGATCAGGTTGTACAGGATATCGTTGTCCAGAAGGGTTTTGAAAGCCTCTAGGGAATGAGACTCCACAATCTCTCTGAGAAGCCTGCACCAGTGCTCCAGCACCATCAAAGTGAAGAAGCTTTCCTTAAGTTCTAGTGAAATCTCATGTGTACAGTGGTTCCACTGGCCACCACTGAAAAGAGCCCATCCCCATCCTGATGACCTCTGCATTTTAGATACTGATAAGCATCGATAAGATCCCCTCAGTCTTCTCTTTTCCAGGCTAAGGAGCCCCATATTTCCCAGACTCTCCTTAAAAGAGAGATGCTCCAGTCCCCTCATCATCGTTGTGGCCTCCCTTTGGACTCTCCCCAGCAGATTCCTGTCCTTCCTGAACTATGGAGCCCAGAATCAGCCTCTATACAGCAATCTCAGATTGTGCAAACTCAGTCCTTTAAAACCAAGAATGAGATTTGCCATCTGAACTAGACAAAATGGGGGAATATAATTTTAAATAACAAACAAACATGAAAAACCCACAAAAACAACAACCGGCCCACAAACTCCTATCCTCTTGTCATAAAACTTGGATTCTTTGATTGCTTTAATTGCTCCAGATTAAACCTGTGGAAATTTAAGCTTTACTGTTCACTGACCCTGATACAGATGCAAATCTCCAATGACTAGACACATACGGCTCTACCTGACTGTTGGTAATTAACAGCAGAGTTTCTCTTCTGCCAAGTTCTTTTCATAGAAGTATAGTTTGCTGATTTACTGAACTGACTACCTTAGCCAATGTCATTGGCAAGCTGTTATTTGACATAGACAGATGCTTTGTCCAGTATAACACCTTTCCACTAGAGGAGAGTAGCCACTGAACAGAAAACTCATTTTCATTATTCTAGCAAAATTATCTAGGTGATAATTTTCACCATTGAGCTTATATTGTTGGTCTTCACATATTTTTATAACACAAGGGCTTCAGTCTCAATTGTCCTTCAAAAGGTTGAGCTGCATTTCACAATTTGTTCATGCTGAGAATTACTTCCTATGTTCTTCAAACTGATGAGCTAAACAAATCCATGCAACTTTACCTTGTATGAGGTACTTGCATCTTTAACATCCATATCCACAAGAAAATGCTCAAGTCTGGGAAGAGACATGCAACTGTAACCATTGGTATGAAATAATTCCTTTGGTCAGACTGCCACAGGTAAGATTTACAATTAAAGTTTTTAAGCCATTTTAAGCCTACCATGTGAAGGAGTATTCTGTCAAAAAGGCCCTCTGAAATTCTTCTCATGCAAAACCTGCCAGGGTGACAAAGCACTGGAACAGCCTGCACAGGGGAGTTGTGGAGCCTAAGTTTCTGGAGCGCTATAGGCTGGGGACTGAGTGGCTGGAGAGCAGTCAGGAGGAAAGAGACCTGGGGGTACTGATAGGTAGTAAGCTGAAGATGAGCCAGCAGTGTGCCCAGGTGGCCAAGAGAGCCAATGGCATCCTGGCCTGCATCAGGAACAGTGTGGCCAGTAGGACAAGGGAGGTTATTCTTCCCCTGTACTCAGCACTGGTCAGGCCACACCTTGAGTGCTGTGTCCAGTTCTGGGCCCCTCAATTCAAGAAAGATGTTGAGGTGCTGGAACATGTCCAGAGAAGGGCAACAAAGCTGGTGAGGGGCCTGGAACACAAACCCTATGAGGATAGATTGAGGGAGCTGGGCCTGTTTAGCCTGGAGAAGAGGAGGCTCAGGGGTGATCTTATTACTGTCTACAACTACCTGAAGGGACATTGTAGCCAGGTGGGGGTTGGCCTCTCCTCCCAGGCAACCAGCAACAGAACAAGGGGACACAGTCTCAAGTTGTGCCAGGGTAGGTATAGGCTGGATGTTAGGAAGAAGTTCTTCACAGAGAGAGTGATTTCCCATTGATTCTGTGATTCTATTATGCTACCTCATATCTTGCTGAACCTTAGCTCCATCTCTTAAAAGACATTACAAAAAAGAAAATAAAGTAGACAAAAATGCTGATGGTGCAGTATCTGAAATAGAGGCAAGAGAGAAAATTATAACTTGCTAAATTGAGAGCAAGTGTATATCAGTTTGGAGACTGTTATAAACATTAAGATTTTAAGTCTATTAGTAAAATCAAATCCCTTTTCTCAAATAAACTGTTCTGATGGCAAAGGAGGGAAGAGTGAGAAAAGAAACAAAGGGAAGAACATACTCAGAATCAACAGCAATTCTTCAGTATCCCTTGTGAAAACTATGCACTAGTCTGCTTAATTTCAGCTGGGTCTGGCAAAAAGCAGTTGAGGACTCTCATCCCACCCACTCTAACTCTTTTTTGCAATTATTTTTTTTTAAGTACTCATAAAGCAGCTAGCCTTGTGGACTCAGATATTGATCTATTCTCAGTGGTGCTGAGACATCAATTTACTAATCAGTGTCTGCTATGCTCTATATTGCCTTTCATTTCTTCCTCTATGCAGCAAAAATAGCTCAAGGATTTCAGAAGCAGTATGGCTGGTGATGCTATTATGTGCTGTGGCAGAATGAATTGCTCCCTCTGAGGTGTTTAACAGCAATCATTTTCCCAAGCATTTTATTATGAGCAACTTTTCCCTCTTCAGCAAGTTTTTCAAAGTGGGAGTGAGTTGAGTGCAGAGGAAGCAGGGCCCCCAGTAACTGCTTCTCAGACCTCTGGAGATAGGAAAAATTTTGAGATAAAGCTTGGAAAATTCAGCGAGTTCACTAGATTAGCAAAACATTTTTGGATAGCTGCCCTTCTCTGCTTACCTGCCTTTGGCTGGCACTCCTCCAACAACACTGCAGCACTCCTCTGCAGATCTACTGCCAAGAGTTCCCAGTTTGAGCTTCTACACTAAGGTAGTAGCAGGAATTAATAAGAATGATCAGAGCCAGGAAGCACGAAGGAAAAGAATGTAAGGTCCTTCAGTGGTAGCAGTTGGCTGACCCACTGCAGATCTGGGCTACAGCAAAGCTCTCTGAAGAATCTGCTGTGATTTTGAGGTCACCAATCCCCTAGGCTGCTCACTGCCTTGTACACACCAAGCTGTGGGAGTAATTGATGCTGAATTCACTGAGTGCCCTCAAAATCATATCCCAAAAGGAAAATTATTTTGAATTGGCTCTAAGATTTTTCTCTTCTTCTACCATTTCCACCTTTTCTTTACCCTAATTTCAATAGCATACTGGATAAAGCTAGGTACAGATAAAGTTCGAGTTCATTTTGTTTCAGTGTCTTGTGAAAGAAGAATTAACATATTCATTTCAAAAATGTAAAAATTAAAGACAGATTGTTTTTCTTCTTCCTTTTCCTCCTACATGCTATCACTCAAGTCATCTGAAGTTCAAAAACTGTTTGATAAAAACAATGGAAATGCACTCCTGTGCATAAAGTAATACCCTAGATTGCTATCTGGCTTGAACTAGCTCATTTATACCTCTCCTGAGGGATGAAAAGGAGAAAAAGTAGAGAATGGAAGTGTGGTTAAAACATTCAATGATGCAGAGGTAGAAATCCCTCTATTGAACAGAAAGGAAGCAGTGCTAGGTCTTCTGTTATATGACAATTGAAAGAATGAAAGAAAAGCCAAACTGTCAATTACCAAGACATTGCTGGGAGTTTAGTAGGTGTGGGGTGAGTTTATTTTTCTCCCTGATAATTCTAATGGCACCCTGTGCTGAAGAAGCGTGTTGAAACCTAATGTGCATCACTTAAGGTTTGCCTGCATCTTGCTCACTCCAAACTAGCATAGATTTTCTATAAGAACACAATACTTCAAATAATTGCCTTTATCAGCTGTTCTTTGGAAAATCAGTGTAGTGATGCCTCAGAAAAAGGAAAGGAAAAAAAAGAGTAGATGTAGGCTCTGGTCAGTTTTGTGAGATGAGAACAGAAAGGAAAGAGTGGCAAAATGAAGAATCTGTTGACCACAGATTACTATCCTTTTTATATGAAGGGTAACACACATCAGAGGAGGAAGTTCTTCACCATGAGAGTGGTGAGAGCCTGGAACGGGTTGCCCAAGGAGGTGGTTGAAGGCTCATCCCTGGAGGCGTTTAAGGTCAGGCTGGATGAGGTTCTAGGCAGCCTGATCTGGGTTAGGGTGTCCCTGCCCATGTCAGGGGGGTTGGAATTAGGTGATCCTTGTGGTCCTTTCCAACCCTGACTATCTCTATGATTCTATCATTCAAATCTGTCTTCATTCTGAGAACTCAAATAGCAGACAAGAAGGGAAACCTGAAACCAACCCTATTCAGAGTTCCATCAGTTTGGTAATTTGTTTATTACATTTATATGATGATTTTTAAATGAATAGTGAAAGAAAATACCCCAGAGAAGCACAACATGGCTCAAAACACTCAATCATTTCACAAGCAAGGGGCTATAATACCTCAGAAAAACACAAAAATGCACCTTCCCTAGCCTAATGGATGCAAACACAGCAAAACCTTAATGACAGAAAATATAAGTGTCTATTAAATGCAAATAATTGAATACAGTGCAGTTTTGAGATCTATGGAAAAGGCAAAACACTTCCACAACTCAAGTAATACCAATGTAATTCACTGAGTATGCCAATAGCCTTCAGCTAACTCCCATTCAATGATCTCTCTTATTTAATGAGGTCCATTCAGTACCATGTAATACATCGTACATGCTATTTACTATGCTGGATATCCCATGCTTCTATATTTGAATTCACAAATATTCATTAGATTTAGAACTACTAATTAGCAGGTTGACCCTTAAATCAGAGAGATGGCAGCAGGTCAGAGAGCTGGGGGCATGGGGAACTATTTTTTTTTTAATTTGTTTTGGTCTTTTTAAGACTCTTCCAGCACATTTGTTTCCCATCTCCCATGGCTGTCATTTAGCAAATGAAAACAAGAGATTTGAACTAGGCCAGGTTAAACAGTGACAATGACTTGCACACCACGGGGTAGGATTTTTCTGGCTGTCATTTGCTTACAAGCTAGCTCCAGTATTATTTAACAGCATTCAGAGGATCTTCAAGAGTGAGAGAAGAGTAATAGAAATGTAGGAAAATACAACAAGCATCTGCAGTGAAGTTCTCTGACAGAAACAGTCAGGTACAGCAGATGCTTTCACAACCTTTGTGGTGGAGGAGCAGCAGCCCCAAAACTGAGGCTTTTCTATGCCTTTGCATGCCTGGACACGTTTTCTGCCAGAACCCACGAGGCAGCAAACAAGTTGCATAACACACACACGCCCAGCCTGTGTGCCCTTGAGGTCCGGGCAGGTAAACCCCTATTGGGAGGGTCCAGGCATGTCTCTACTGCCTATTGGGGCAAGGTTTGGCTTACTGCCAACCTGATTGGTCACTTTAGATGTCCAACGAGCCACAAATCTCGGCCCAGAGCCTATAAAGAGGGGTGCACAGCAGCACCACATGTTCAGACAATCAAGAGGTTCAACCCATTCAGAGCTTAGAGCATTTAGACTCAGCTCTGATCCACAGCAGCACCCTGCTGCCCTGACCTGCTAGCATGGCCTAGACACAGGATCAGGCCTTGCTCACTTGCAAGCATTACAGAGGCTCAGACCTCATGCATTGGTCTCAAGGCGCAGTCAAGCTATCTGCTAATCCTTTGAGAAGCAGAGCACGTTTATGCCTGCACTCCATACATATATGGGAGCCTAAAGACCCTGCCTAAGCCTAGAGCTACCTTGATTCATCTACGGAGCTCGTCTCCCTGCAGCACGGTATAGACCCTGCTTGCCCAGCATAAATACTGCTTGCCAGCTATCATACTGGAAGTCTGGAAAGATCCAGGCCCAGCAGACCCTCAGACAGTCTGCAAATCTGCAAACACAGCCTGCTAGCTGTGAGACCGTGTCAGGAGCTACATGGACAAATCCTTCCCCTGCACCTGGGAATTTCTGCCAGCTGACCATCCCTGGACATGCACAGCATCCAGAAGCCGCAGCACCGAGGCAGAAACTACTTCACCCCAGGAGAGAAGGTTAGAGAAATACTGATACCCCAGAGACTGGGAAAACCTTTATCATCCCTTGCAAGCCGGGACAGACTCCAGCTCACCAAGACCCCAATACTGGGCACACGCTGAGACAGATTTCTGGGAGGGTGATTAATGATTAATACTCAAGAGCAACACATCTAAGTAAGCTTCAATTCCTTTGTAATATAAGTTACCTCTATCTAAAGAGCACACACAGTTTCAGCCCTTGCTGGGCAGACACTAGAGTTGTTAAGAGGCATTAAGCCTAAGAAATTTTCTCTCTGTCTATAATTGTTAATAATTTGATATTTTCATTTAATAGTCAATGTCTGTAAATATATCCCAAAGCTATTTTCATAACTTTGCATAAGAACCTGGATTTCATAGTGGTTGGGGGGTGGTATAAATTTGTAAATATTAATTTTAATAAATAATTTTATAAAAAATCAAAACTGCCTCAAGTTAATTTCTCACCTCCCCCTAACAAGGGAGGAATAGAGAAATCCCCTCCATGACAACCTTTTACATCTTATTGCCCCAATAAACATATACACACAAAGTAAAAAAGAAGACTCAGTTGTTCACTGTTGAAGACAGGAGCAATGAGATTCAGGAGAGGCCGTCTATGTTTAGCATGCTCTTTTGAATCTACGAATGACTCAGAAACAATGGGAGTTGCCACTGTCTTTGTAGAGAAGCTTCAAAGGGGACTTTTTTTTTCTCCCACTTCTGCTTTTTTCCATCTCACTGAAACCACTGAAACAACATGTGAAAAGTTTTTTCAAAGCTGTTTTTTGTTGGCTAAATAGCTAAATAGCTATTTTTAGCTATTTAGCACTGGAGATACAGATGTTGTGCTTAAAAAAAAAATACAAGCAAGGTGTTCCAGGATTTAATTTAAAGAAACAACCAACTTATAAAGAAAAAAATAAATTATTGTAACCGGAAAGAAGTGGTGGAAGGAGGAAGAAAAAAATATCATTTATTCTGAGGTATGCTGTCTTGGATTTTTTTTATCATTCTGTGTCTCTCATTTCTGCTCTAAAAGCAAACACACAAAAAAAAAAAAAAAAAAAAAAAAAAAAAAAGCATCAAGAAGTGTAAATTACCATAATGTGCCAGTTGATCATCAACAAGATTAAAATATGTTTTTCTATCTCCATCATATAAACATATTTTTTAAGAAGGCTTAAGTATGCTATTTATTATAATAGATATAACATAACATAAACATCACAAGTGGCACAACATGTAACACGTCAGTACCTGGCTCTAAGTTAATACTTGGACCTGATGATCTTCAAGATATCTTCTAACTTAAATGATTCTATGTGATAATGAGAAAACAAGACATTATCTGAGACTTCTCACAGGCAAATGTTAAAAAGAAACAGCTGGGATGCCAAGTAACCAATAAACAATATTAGTTTTACTTAGCTGGAGGTGAGATTACATGGTGATATCCAATTATCATATATAAAGACATTTTAGTTACAGAGATTATGCAGTCTTTGCTATCTATCTGTTTTGCTACACTAAATATGCTGTTTTATCCATTTTGTTTCATAATCTGCTGTTGTATATATGGAAACAGCAAGAAAAACATCCAATAACCTGATTGGGTTCCTTTGCTTTTTGCAACAAAGTGTACACAATGATTCCCACCATACAATCATAGAATCAGACAGGATTGGAAGGGACCACAAGGATCATCTAGTTCCAACCCCCCTGCCATGGGCAGGGACACCCTACCCTAGATCAGGCTGACCAGAGCCCCATCCAGCCTGGTCTTAAACACCTCCAGGGATGGGCCTTGAACCACCTCTCTGGGCAACCCATTCCAGGCTCTCACGACTCTTATGCTGAAGAACTTCCTCCTCATGTCCAGTCTGAATCTCCCCACCTCCATCTTTGTTCCATCCCCCCTAGTCCTGTCACTACCTGTTAGCCTAAAAAGTCCCTCTCCAGCTTCTTTGAAGGCCCCTTTCAGATACTGGAAGGCCACAATAAGGTCACCTCAGAGCTTCCTCTTCTCCACACTGAACAGCCCCAACTCTTTCAGTCTGTCTTCATAGCAGAGGTGCTGCAGCCCTCTGAGCATCCTCGTGGTCCTTCTCTGGACACACTCCAGCATCTTCACATCCTCCTTGTAATAGAGGCTTCAAAACTAGGTGCAGAAGGAACCTACACAACTCTTCCTAGTCACGGACTCTGGAAAACTTAACTATGTCTTCTGTCACATAAAGTGGTTTTGCTAAAGAGAAACACTCTTTCACATGAAAATAAATTATCTCAGTTTTACAAATATATGTGCCTATTTTTTTCTGCTTATTTTTTTCCTGTTTTCATTCTGTGCCTGTATAGAAAAAGAATGCACATTCCCTGTACATACTTCAATTGTACCACAGGAATTTGCCATGTCATCTCAGAATTGCTTCTCCTATTGTGTGTCCACTGTATTACACGATTAACAGGGACACCAAACTATTGGAGCAGGTCCAGAGAAGGGCTCCTCTAAAAAGACAGGTTGCAAAACTTGGGGCTGTTCAGCCTGGAGAAGAAAAGGTTCTGGGGAGACCTTAAAGAAGCATTCCAGTATCTGAAGGGGGCCTGCAGGAAAGCTGAGGAGGTAGTCTTTACAACAGCCTGTAGTGCTGGGATAGGGGAAATGGATTAAAGCTGAAGGAGGATAAATTTAGACTAGATATTAGAAGAGATTTGTTACACCTAGGGTGGTGAGATTCTGTAACAGACTGACCAGGAAATTTGTTGATGCCCCCTTCATAGGAGTCTTCAGAGGTCAGAATATTTGGGACCTTGAGTAATCTGGGATAGCAGAAGGTGTCCCTGCCCATGTCGGGGGACGGAGATTGGAACTAGATGATTTTTAAGGTCACTTCAATCCAAATCATTCTACAAGTCTGTGATTAAGCTAATAGTAACATTATTTAGTTCTTTATGGTGGAATTTCTCAAAGTCTTGCATTTTCCCCTTTCCATGATGTAATACTTAGTTCAAACGCACCCATGCTCCACACAGTCAAGGTCTAAGCTCACAGGGAGTTGTGTAACAAATGTATGCTGTGTTCATATCTGGTCAGTTTTTGTTGTATACATGTGGAATCAAACACAATAATAAATTAATCAAGAACACAAAGCTGTTAACTGTAAATAAACAAAAAACAAATAGTGAGAATTTCCTCTCAAAATCCAACTGCTAAATGAGACTTGAAAAAACATTCCAGGGTGGGAGAAAATGGTGGCATTCTCTATTAGAAAGAAAAAAAAAAAAAAAAAAAAAGGCAAACACAATAAAATTCTTGCAAAATACTGATGTAGTAATCAGGTAGAGTGAGATAATAATTTTGAGCTCAGCTCATGATATAGGCATGAGAACTGTAGAACATGTGGTTTTAAATGAGAACAAAATGTTTTAAATGAGAACAAAATGTTTTAAATGCAGTTTCAACTGAGTTTTGCACAAGGAAAATAAGGTGCAAAGTAGACACTGCATGAGAAAGGGCAGAGGACAAACTACTGCTCTTGACAAAGCAGATGTGACTCCATTCAGACTTTTATCTGTCCTGACAGTCTGTACCCGCCCAAGCTGCCGAATTCCACACTTAGGCATGGAGCTTACAAATACAGCTGCCTGACAAACATATCCTGCTCAGTGTCAGATTACTGTGTAGAATGCAAGACACATTACAGTTTTATTCAATGACATTGAAAAAGAGTTTAGGAAGGGCCACTGTGGGAGGAAGCTTTTACATATTTATCACTTTCATCTTGAAGGATATTTTTCTCTTTGCTTGCTGCTGCCTCATGCCACCACTCCAGAGTTACATAGAATCACTGGTGACAAAAGACGTGCCTACTTCTTTCCAGCCCTGACAAGCCATTAAAACAGATTGGTTGGAAATAACAGAAGCATATATCCTTAAATGCTTCCTGCGTACCCTAGACAGAATCACTTATTTCTGTAATTGAGGCCAAGAACAAAAGCTGGAATCCTGCTCAGAGCTGTGCTAGACTGTGAGACTGATTGAAGTTAAACTTAAAGTCATCTAATGAACAAGAAGCCAGAGAGTGAATGAATACTTTTTAAAGCGCTTGCATTTCTTTTGCTACATTTGGTAACATTTCTTCCAAATTCAGAGCTTTGCCTGGTTCTGACAGCGACCTTCGTTACCACAACTCTCTCACACTGATCTGCTTCAATCTAAGAGGTGCAAATAATGTAGAAAGTTGTCTCTTCCTACTCAGGCAGCTGCCTTTATGACGGCAAGATAGCTCCTACATCACAGCAACAAGAGCGTTCAACACCACCGCCGGGGGCAGCCTGTTCCAGTGCCTGACCACCCGCTCAGTAACAAACTTCCTCTGAAATCACCTTGAGAGTCTTTGGAATCAGTGCAACATTCTATTTCAATTTGTCTCCCTTATCTTTTTACTTTTTTTTTTTTTTCTTCTCAAAAAGCAATATTTTATTTTGAGGCACTTCACAAAACATCTCAACAAATTGTTTTCAATCAACAGAATAATTTGCTTTGAATAGTTCTTAACAGCTGCTCTAAATAAATGAAGCTTACTCAGCCACGCTGATTTTTGCAGGTGTCTGTCTCTCAATCTGCACAAATACATCACAATATGACGATACTGACCAAGGCAGCTTTTCCTAAGGGACGTTGGCTCAGATGCTGCTGCTTCTTCTTATTTCCAACTCATAAACCAAGAAGTGTATTTATCCTATTTGAACAGCAACAAATCTTTGACTCACACTTTGGCAAAGACCTTTGCCAAGTGACTTGACTCTATCTAGTCAAATAGTTCAAATGGCTGTGACAATTCTTTTATATATGATTTTTTCACTCTACCTCCTTAAATACAAACCAGATGAACATGCATCTGTCATCTGTCTTTGATGCAGGTCATCAGACAAATTAATTTTGCAGAATATTTTTTAATCTTGAGACAGGACCATTCATAAAGCAAGATGCTGCACCAGGGACTCCTTCATTAACAGTAATTATATAAATCAGCATGCCACACAAGAGATGAGATTATCAGGTAGGCAGCCTGCAATTCAGGAAAGAGTTTCTTAAAACTAATTAGCATTCTGCTTCTGGCTTAGAAGGCATAGTACATTTAGAGAATCATCCTTGCCTTAATTATTATTTTGCCTGTTTTCATAACTCAGATAATCACATTAGGCCTATAGAAGACATTCTGAGGCACAGATCTCCCTTCATTTCTGTAAATGATTCTAGCACACAACATTACTCAGCGTCTCTATTTTAATTACTTGTGTCCAACTGTATTACTTGATTTTATTCATTGTATGTGAAAACTTACCAAGCTCAAGTTCTGCCTTAGGCAGGCCTGCCTGTACCCTCTCTTTGTAACAGGCAGCAGTTTCATAATATATTCATGTACAGATGCACAGTCTTCATTAAAATCTGACATTCTTTTGAAAATCCTTTTGGTACCTCTACACCCATCACCTGGGTAATGGTGGTGGTGTTTGGGTTCTTGTGTGCTCCTAAACCATATCTCTAAGGGTGTGGAACAGCGCACCCAGGTCAGCTCGCAGACACATTGGTCTACATCATGGCTATGCATCTTTGCAGCTTTTGGACTAGGTGATCAGCACCACTGGGGGCAGCTTTGACCTCTGTCCCATGATCTCTTGGCATGTCTCTCACATGAACATTAAGAAAAATAACTCACTCTTAAAATGCTCAGATGTTTGGTACACTCCTGGTAAGGTTTATAGCTTTCAAGTAATGCTTTCATAAACAGTTACCATCAAGAGAATGACTTACAAGTAAACAGAAAAAAAAAGTGAATCACCATGTGCTCCCCCATAGCTTAGGGGAGACCAATTACTTGCCTTTTAATTTAGCATGTATTGTTGTTGTTATTGGTTTCCATTACCAAAATAAAGCACATGGTTGTAACTGGGTCTAGTATGAACATCTCAGAAAAGAAATGCACGTAGCTTTTAAAAACTAACTCTATTTAATTCATGAAGGAGTCAGCTTAATATAGGGGCACAGACATTGAAGAATGATCTCCTGGAGGTCCCTCTAAGTTTATGTTGCTGATAATTTCTGTTGGAAGTAGACTTTGGTTTTATGAAACATTAACCTTACACAAATGCCAAGTTACTATTAATTTACCATGTCTCCACAGAGGAAGATGTGGAGCAAAGGCATCTCATCTTCATCCAAGTTAATGTTAGAAAATTAAAAGATGACTTCTTTCTCTTTTAAGAGACAGCAAACAAGAAATGTGATACTTCTGTAAAAAGTTATTTTTGCCCTTTTCTCAGCTGTTTTTAAGCTTTGCTTCTACCCAAGAAAACCAGGAGCAAGAGTGACAGAAATGATGTCAACATTATTATTGATTTTAAAAGAACAAAACTGTAGGCAGGACTTAAATATAACATCATCTGCAAGCTTTTGAGTCTCTCAGACCACAGCGTTAATGTAATGAATCTGATGCTGGCTTTCTGGAAACCGAATCTTATTTTACAAATTGGATTGTCTTAGAAACTGTATCCTAGGTTGAGACTCCAGCATATTTACAGTCTGATGAAGAATATCACACTACAAAAGTAACAGTGCCACTATGGCTTCTGAAAATGGAAATAAGACATGAAGATGACTTTGAAAGAATCACCAAAGAAGCAGCAATGAAAATGGAGTTATGACAGCTTGCAGAAAATTGTTTCAGTACACTTTTTGTGACAGTCAGTGCCACAAATCTATCTATCTAAAAGGCCTCAGGAAGACAGAATTGCTTTGAGTGAAAATTTTCAGTTCTAATCTTTCTTTTCCACAGTGGATGGTTTTGCTCAACAGTACACTTCAGCCAAGTGACTTTTTGTCACAGTTCAAAGCATTTCACTTGTTCATGCTTTGGGACAAGGAGCTCCTTGCTCAGCTAAACAGAATCTTCTCTTTTTTTCCCCCTCCCAACACATTAAGATAGAACAGTTTTAAAACTGTTCTATCAGTTTTAAAAACAAGATTAATTTTAATTCTATGTTCCAATCAAGGCCATGGATGTAATGTTGTCATCCTGACAAATCGCATTCAAAAGCCTGTGTTTTTGTTGAATGCATTCATTGTTCAGAAGCCCATTGTCAACACAAACACAGGAAAACACTGTTTTCTATCTAGCATAACAATGAAGCACTAATGTTTTTGGAAATGCTTAGAGATTAAGGTATTGACATATCATTTCTAATTTAATTTCTTGCAGACAGAGTAGATAGATAATCCCAACCAAAAGGATAAAGCCTTATTTGGCTTAACATCCATTCAGTAATACTCAGAACAAAAGAGTATTTCATCACCTGCTGCCTTATCCTTTCCTCCATTTTTTCTTCCTCTGCATGCACAGTAGGTTGTTGGAGATATGCAGCAGTAGATTAGAGCTGGAAATCTTTCCACCCGCAGCAATTCTATCTTCCTAAGGCCTTTCAGACAGATGGATAGGTAGGCAGAATTATAGAATCATTCAGGTTGGAAAAGACCCTTCAAATCATCAGGTGCAACCATTAACTGTACTCTACCAAGGTCACCACTAAACCATGTTGGTAAGTGCCACGTCTAAATGATTTAAACGCATCCAGGGATGGTAATTCAACCACCTTCTGGAGCAGCCTGTTCCAATGCTTGACCTCTCTTATAGTAATTATTTTACTGAATGATCAGCTTATATCTCCCTGGTGCAGCTTGAGGCTGTTCCCTATTGTTCTATCACTAATTATCTGTTAAAAGAAACCAGGACCGATATTGTCCTTTCAGGTAGATGTTGAGGACAATAAGGTCTCCCCTCAGTCTCCTTTTCCTAATTTAAACAGTCTCAGTTCCCCCAGCCTCTCTTCATGAGACTCATTCTCTGGGCCCTTCAACAGCTTAGTTGCTCTTTACACCTGCTCCAGCATCTCATTATCTTTCCTGTTAGGTAGGTGGACAGATGGGTAGATAGATTGATAGATGAATAGATAAATAGATGGGTAGATAAATACTAGGATAGATAGATAGATAGATAGATAGATAGATAGATAGATAGATAGATAGATAGATAGATAGATAGATGGATATCTAGATAGACAGTTGGATGGATAGATAGATAGATATCTAGATAGACAGTTGGATGGATAGATAGATAGATAGATAGATAGACAGATAGATAGATAGATAGATAGATAGATAGATAGATAGATAGATAGATAGATAGATAGATAGGTAGACAGACAGTTAGATCCAAAAGTGGTCATACATTACTAAAGATAATAATTTGAATTGATTTTTTGGGGAGATAGACAGCCAAGGGATATTTTCAGACTGTTCCTAGAATCCAAAGTCACACAAATGCTTCTGCAAAAGTTGCCCATATTTTCCATTAAAAGCACACCTTGAGACAAGACTATGCAAGTAAGTGTCTTTTATTACTAATTTTTATTTAGATTTTTCTACTTACATTTCCAAGCTTCAAAGAATCCTGTAAAATTCTGTAGATGTAAACTGAAATATGAGGATCCTCTGTTGAGATTATAGTGACGGTGACCAAAAAAAAAAAAAAAAAAAAAAAAAAAAAGATGCTATAAATTAATTTCACTGTGACAAGAATCAGAAAGAGTGTGGCCAGTAGGACAAGGGAGGTTATTCTTCTCCTGCACTCAACACTAGTCAGGCCACACCTTGAGTCCTGTGTCCAGTTCTGGGCTCCTCAATTCAAGAGAGATGTTGAGGTGCTGGAACATGTCCAGAGAAGGGTGACAAAGCTGGTGAAAGGCCTGGAACACAAACCTTATGAGGAGAGGCTGAGGGAGATGTGCCTGGAGAAGAGGAGGGTCAGGGCAGACCTCATTGCTGTCTACAACTACCTGAAAGGACATTGTAGCCAGGTGGGGGTTGGTCTCTTTTCCCAGACAACCAGCAATAGAACAAGGGGACAAAGTCTCAAATTGTGCCAGGGGAAGTATAGGCTGGATGTTAGGAGGAAGTTCTTCACAGCGAGAGTGATTGGCATTGGAATGGGCTGCCCAGGGAGGTGGTGGAGTTGCTGTCTCTGGAGGCATTGAAGAAAAGCCTGGATGAGGCACTTAGTGCCATGGTCTACTTGATTGGATAGGTCTGAGTGCTAGGTTGGACTGGATGATCTTGGAGATCTCTTCTAACCTGGTTGATTCTATGATTCTAAGGTACTTGTTTGCTAAAGTATGACCACTGAAATGATCAGCACTGACCTTGCAACTATCGTTAAGTTTATGTCAGTGTAAAATTGTGATACAGAGGACTCACATAAATATAACCTTCTTCCTATGGTTTAAAAAAAAAATTCTTAGAAACAAAATACTGAAAAAGCAAATCAACTGATGATGGAGGATTGTCTGTTCCTCCCTCAGGCAGTCAAATCCAATAAATGTCTCATATATTGATGCTAGTTCTCCCCACCACAAAAAATAATTTATATTATATAATAAAAAAAAAAAAAAAAAAAAAGGAGGCAAGCAGAAAACAGAACATAACTGTCACCTTTGTGTCTCTCAGTTGGTCTGTTGGTGACACTGCTCCCAAGCCCAGTGCTGTAACCTGAAAATTTAGTTCCCTCCTGTTTATATATCATCATATCTCTCTCAGATAGCCTGTCACTCCCAGATAGCCTGTCTGGTTGTGTTAGCTGAACTCAAGTGCTGCAAAACCACACCTGGAGACACTCAGCACCACGAAAAGACATTTCTAAACTACTTACTAAGTGCAGACCTCATGCTTTCACTCTTAGCAGAACTTTAATCATGGTAGACAGCACACATCAAGATACAAATCCAAATCCAAAGAAAACATCAGTGAAAGCAAGTGTTTTAAAAAATGAAGAAAAAAAATATACAGCTTAAAAAGCCCAAGTTGTTCAGGCTCTTACAATGCTTAAGTCTCAGGGAACTGTATTGCCTGAGAGGCTAGTATTTGGGGCTCTCCATGGTGCAAATCTTAGCTTGTTCTTCATCAGCACTAGTTCTTCACTGCTCTCCGGTAAGTCAAATTACCCCTGTTCAACCTGAAGCATTAAATTTAAACAAGACAACCTTAAGTTTCCTCTTTACTGTCTGTATATTGTGGCCCTTTTCTATTCCAGCTCCATGAAAATGCCACAGGTTTGTGCTAGCATGGCTAATTTTCCAATTCACTCTGCCTCAGAGTTTGCTGCTGCCTCATTGTCTCTGTTCTTCCTATTTAATTAAATCATTTTGTTGTCTTGTCTCTTTTACTTTTTAATTGCATCTACTTCATGTATTTGGTAAATAAGTTTTACAATTAAACAGTTTTTTTTTTCCTGTAGATAAAATTTATATAATATTCATAATGCATTACCTATTGCTCATGTGTTAGCCAGCACTGTAATTAAATTATTTTCCCAAATTAACTTTGGTTATGTAGTAGCTGAAATTCAAGACCTAATTTAATGTTAGATCAGTGAAACATCTCCAGGGATAGAGAGTTAGAGAGCTAACAAAACTCCTTCACCATACTCATAAATGCTGTGAGCATTGGAATGCTCTGCCAGCTGTGGCAGGCAGCAGACTAAGTACTTGGTACCTTGCTCTTTGAAACTGAAAATTGAGGAGGAAAAAAAAACCCAAACATACCCACTGGAGCAAGAGGAATGACGTGTCTCCACTGTACCAAATAAAGCAGGGGGGGAAAGCCATGTCTTGACTTATTTTGCACAAGTCTAGATCCTAGGTTCATGGTGAGCACCAGGTTTTCATAGCTGGTTGCATTTAAAGCAGTTGTTAGTCTTTTCTTTACCCTCATATCCCTCATATTTGGTAAGATCATACAACCCAAAAGGTAATGGTAGTGTCACAGGATTAAGGATTAGCCAAGCTGGAATAGTATCTGTGCCTAACTGGATGTGGTTGGCTTGAGAAAATTACACAAACACACCCCCCATATAGAATTTACCATACTAGCTCAGATGACTTGGAAGTCCAATAAAGATATATTTTACAGCAAGATAAATCTACAAGCATGTAACCACAACAGAGAATCACAGAATGGGATGGTTTGGGTGTTCCCCGCCCCCCCACACTTCAGAAATCACCCAGACTAGGCTCAGTCGGCTCTGAAAATATGAGTGAAGCTATTTATTTACAGCTTAGCACAATATACAAGCAGATATTTACAGTATATACAGTTAGATACAGAAATATACAACATAAAAGGTAATAGAGAAACACAATAGCCCTCCCAGAAACCTGAGTCCCCAGTAAGGGGCTCTCAACCACCCCTGCACCTTCCCCCTGCCCCTCTCAACCTTACCCCAGTTCTAAGGAAGAATGGAGGTTTGGCCAGAGGATAAGAAGCAAAGTGAGTTAGCCCAAAAATGGAGGGTGAGGTTAGAGAGATGCAGCTTAGCCAAAAGCCCCAGTGAGAGTAATGTTGAGTGTCTTATCCATGTTTTCACTTAAATTTTTATACATCTCAGCAAGCCTATGAGGGAAGTAGACATCACTCTTGTTTTGATTTCACAGCCTGTGATCTAGTCCTTCTCACCAAAACATTCTAACCTGCTTCAAACTAGCACAGAGAATCACAGAAAACATCTAGTTGGAAGAGACCTTGGAGACCATCCAGTCCAACCCTTGACCCAACATCCTGACCATCTCTTACAGAGTTGTCACAGAATCACTGAACCACAGAATAGAGGGGGTTTCAAAGGACCTCTGGAGATGACTTGGTCCCACCCTCTTGCTGAAGCAAGTACCTCTGGATCAGAATGCACAGAAAAGTGTCCACGTGGGCAGTAGAGGCCACCATGCCTAGGCAGTGTGTATGGTGGCTGATGGAGTGATTACAAACCTACCAGTGAATACAGGTAGTGGCCAGAAAAGGGACAACGATTTTTATGAATCAGTGGATGTCTACCAGTACAGTCACCCCTACAGATTTTAAAAGTCCCATAAATACAGCTCCACAGGAGTGTAGGTTGCCTTTTAATGGTCTGCAGGCATATTTCTACCCAGATAATGGAAATACTGGGAGAATACTACAGTAATGAGAGAGCTGAGTAGTTCCATGAGCCACTTATGTATCAAGTTAAAATTGCAAAAACACATTTCCATCTGAGTATGTGAAATTGGCAGCCAAAATAACCTGCCAAGTTCCAAACACTACACAGATAACAGCTTCTAACATTCAGAAGAGGAATGCTCATACTGGGAGGAAAAAAAAAAAAAAAAGAAAAAAAGAAAGAAAGAAAAAGAAAAAAAAAAGCTCTTTATACTACACAGCTGACAAAATCCAGTGAGGTGGTAATGCCTTATTGAGACAGTTTATTCTCTTGTGCTTAAAGCATGAATCATAGATCTGATTCTCACTGAAATGTATACAAAATGAAGCCCCAGGATGAAAGGGGAGAGGCATATTGCCTCACTTTTAAACCTCCAGCAGGTTTAAAAGTGAAGCAATATGCCAAAATCTCATTCACTCTGAAATATTTCTGTGTTATTAAGTGCAGAAAGCTATCTCTCTCTAAACTTCTCTCCTATGTCATGCAATTTCAAAGTTCCAGCATCACCACTGTATCTCGTTGAAGGACTCTCACAATATATGATGTTATTAGGACGACTTCTGCGCTTTTCTTTCAGGGTGATGTGTTTCCAAGTGTCACGTGTTCAGACTTCTGTTTACTCTTCTGATGAGATGGATATTTTATCAGCACTCACACAGTACTGAAAGGCTCCCAGGGTATGAGAATTAATTTGGCTGCAGTGCTAAAGATGTAAATTACACAGCAGGTAGTGTGGGTTTAGAATAGCTGTTGAACACCAAGAATCCGCAGTGGTGACGATTTTCTCATCCACTCCACTACATTCTCAACAACAACAAATAACAACAATTTTTAAAGGAATTATCTCAGTTACATGACTGTATTGAGACATCATTTACTTCCAGATGATTGTTGCAGGTGGCCAAGTGCATTGTCTCCATAGTGCTATTCATCTCTTCAGGAAAATGATGCACAGCCCTTTATTAAACCATGAATGTGAATTCTCAGGCTCACAGAACGGTGGGCGTCAGAAGGGACATCCGGAGATCACCTCATACAACCCTTCTGCTCAAGCAGGGTCACTCACAGCACACTGGAATTAAGGTCAATACTTGGATCTACTATTACAGTCTCAATCTGCAGAAATGCCCCCTTTGAGCTGCACGAAAGCAGAAAGCTTAACAAAAAAAGATGAACTGCTTTTCTGTTAAACTAACGTTCAAACTCTCTTTCTGACTTGTAGTATTCTGTGATCCTTGCTGCATGGAAAATGTCTCCTGTCAGCTATTAGTTAAACAGCTGGGCAAATTCACCTCTGAACACACAAAGACAGCACTACTACAACACCATTCAGGGCAGTGCAACAGGACAGCTAGACCCCAGGGGTTTAAGATTACTACTGGGTAGAATGAAATAGAGAAAAATGTAAGTTTAAGTTTAGAAGGCACCCAGGCATTCTGCTGTGTCAGATCTTTTGCCTAATAGAGTTGCACTCCAGGATTTTGAGATTCAACAGGTTTTACAGCAATCTCTAGAGGATTTTAAGGTGTAAAACTACTTCTAAGATCAGCCAGTCTCATTGTCACCTCCACTATGAACTCTGTGTTTAATGCTCAGGGTAAAAACAGAAGTAGAGGTGCTGGGAAGAGGATAGTAATGCAGTACTTTATCCATTATGTCTGTGACCAGCTATGGGAAGAAAATAGATCTTTACAGAATTTCCTGTGCTTATATGCTAAATAATAAGCCACAGAAAGCTGGGTTTCAGCAGTGCCTGCTTTTTAACAGCTTGCTGTTTAATTTTATTTTTTGACACCTAAACAAAATGATGACACCCCATACACAGTGAATAAAAAGTAATAAGCAAAGTTTTGCTGAGAGACAGCTGCACTGACAAGTTGCTGTGCAGGGTGTTTTCTGAACAGAAGCAAAAAGATAGGTCAGGCTTCCCAGAAATTAGGCAAAGGGCACTGTATAATAAAAACTTGCTGCTTTTTATTCCCTGGTCATACTCCTGGCCCTATTACTGAGAAAGACTCAAACATGGGATCTCCTATGACTGTTGCAAAGTGATGAAATGCCTACAAATGCTTGAGCATCAGAGCCAAAGAAGCATTACTGTGCAATTTATTGCCTCATGTACACCATGCTACTTGCAAAGAACTGCTCTGCTTGTATAAAGCTACCATTATCTGTTTGAAAGAAGCCAGTCTTCAAGTAAGGTGTGCAAATAATCGATCACAGGAAATATGCACTCATTTCTTCTCTTTGATATATATTACTTCATTTTGCACCATTTCTAACATAAACAAGATGCTGAAATAAAGGCAAGCTGGGACATTTTATTGCCTGTAGCATCATAACAACATGTAGAGTGGCAAACCTCAGTTCCAATTTCTCACATGCATTTAATTTTATTCCTCAGTGCTGCTCCTGCAGTGGGATTTTATTTTGCATTTAAAATGGGAAATTCACTGCTCAAGCTGCCTCATCCCCTGAAATCTCTAAGCATATTGTCTATGACAGCTTGACAGCATCAGTAAGATGCATCTCTCTTTCTCCGTATTCATAGCTGCTGATTTGGAGTCTGAATTTAGATAGAGGTTTCTTGTGTTTTCCAGCATATATATCAAGTTATTTCTTTTTAAACCTTAATTATTGTGATTTTACAATCATAATTCCCCTACATGAGACAGTTTTCAATGCCCAGCTTGACAGGTTGCTGAGCCATCTCATTTAAACTATATTCTCATCCTGAAAGGTTGGACTTGATGAAGTCTGTTCCAACCTGGTATTCTATCATAGAATCATAGAATCAACCAGGTTGGAAGAGACTTCCAAGATCATCCAGTCCAACCCATTGCCCAGCCCTAGCCAGTCAACTAGACCATGGCACTAAGTGCCTCATCCAGGTTTTTCTTGAACATCTCCAGGGACAGTGACTCCGGGAATCTATGAATCTATACTCGCCCAGCTTTTATGGAGTTCTGATGTCAAAAAACACTTTTCATGTCAGAGACCTAAGGACATTTCAGAAGCTCCAGGGGTTTATACCTACATCTGCTAATAGAGTTACTAGCACTTTCTTCCAGTCTACATAGTTCTAAACTTCTTGTTTGGGCTTTTTAATTACCACATCCTTCCTCAACACTTGGTGTAGCTAGGTTGGAGTAGGCAAGTACACTAAAAGAGATGACAAAGAGTTACCAGTAAAACAGAATATTGTAGGACGCTGTCCAGTGTAATTCACTTCATGTACTACTACCCATGTTGCACTTGTGTGGAACTTCACATAGCCAGATTATTGTGCCAAACGTAAAGATCATGTATTGCTTACCTTTTGTGGAACATATCGCACCTCAGGAAATGTAACACCTCTCCAGGAGGACAAACATACCCACAAATCCCGATAAGATGATTCTTGCAGTGTTACCAACATCTTTAACTCCATGATTTTTTTTTTACACAAACGAGAGAATAAATTATGTGCATTTTCCCTCCCTCCCTTCCTTCCCTCCTTTCTTTATTTCTTTCATTTTGTAGCTTAGGGGAACTAATTTGAATTTTTTAAGAAGAAAGTAATGGTGTGGTTTGCTGGGCTATGGAGATCATACACTAATGCAGTTCACTGTCCTAGGGGGTACACAGCCCATGAGATCCAAATCTTAGGAAAAGAAATTTCCAGCTCTTCAGGAAGTTAGTAAATAAGATTCTGTGGGAAATGACCCTCAGGGACGAGAGAGAGGAACAGAGCTGGTGGATCTTTAGTGATGCTTTCTACAGACCACAAGAGATCTCAATTCCTACATGTCAGAAATCAGGCAAGGAGACCACCATGGCTGAGACAAGATCTGCTGGTCAAACTAAAAGGCAAGCTGGGATTATGCAGGAAATGGAAGAAGGAACAGGCATTCTGGGAAGAGTACAGGGACATTACCCAGTTGTGTAGGGATGAAGTTAGGAACGCCAAGGTGCAGCTGAAACTGAACTTGGCAAGAGAAGTAAAGAAAACCAAGAAGTGCTTCTACAGGTGTGTTAACCGGGAAAAGAAGGTTAAAGAAAGTGTCCCACTTGATGACCAACAGTGGGAAACTTGTATCAGTGGACCAGGAGAAGGCTGAGATTCTCAACAATCTTTTTGCCTCAGTCTTCACTGGCAACTTCTCTCCTCATTGCTCTCGTGTTGAGGGCCCACAAGTTGGGAGATAAAGTCCCTCTCGCTATAAGCAAAGACAAGATGGATGGTCAACTGAGGAACCTGAAGATATACAGGTGTCTTTCTGTGATGAAGTGACTATGTCAGTGGATAAGGGACAACCTATGAATATGATCTATCTGAACTTATGCAATGCCTTTGACACAGTTCCCCTCAAAGTCCTACTTGCCAAGTTAGAGAGATATGGATCTGAGGGGTGGACTGTTCAGTGGATAAGCAATTGGCTGGATGGTTGCATCTAAAGGGTAGTGCTCAATGTCTTGAAGTCCAGAGAGAGAGTAGTGACAAATTATATCTCTCAGGGGTCCATACTTGGACCTGTGATATTTAATGTTTTTGTCAATGATACAGGCAATGGGATTGAAGACATCATCAGCAAGTTTGCAGGTGGCACCAGGCTGAGCAGTGTTGTTGATGTACCGGAGGGATGAGATATCATCCAGAGGGACCTGCACAGGCTAGAGGGATGAGTTCAGCTTGAACCTCATGAGGATCAAGAAGAACAAGTGCAGAGCTCTGCATCTGGGTCATTCCTCACTGTCAATGCAGACTAGGGGCTAAGGTAATAGAAAGTAGCCCTGTGGAAAAGGACGTAGAGGTGCCAATGTATGAAAAGCTGCACATGAGCAGACAGTGTGAGCTTGCTGCCCAAAAAGCAAATCACATCCTGGGCTGTATCAAAAGATGCATTACCAGCAGATCCAGAGAAGTGATTCTGCTACTCTGCTCTGCTCTGGTGAGACCTCACCTAGAGTAGTGTGTCTGGTGCCCTCAATACAAGAGGACATCTATGAAAATGATCAAGGGCTTGGAGCACCTCTGCTACAAGGACAGGTTGAGGGAGCTGGGGTTGTTCAGTCTGGAAAAGAGAAGGGTCTGGAGAGACTTAATAGCAACCTTCCAGTACCTGAAGAGGAACTACAAAAAGGATAGAGACTGTTTACAAAGGCCAGCAGTGATGGAACAAGGGACAGTGGCTTCAAACTAGAGAAGAGTAGATTTGAATTGGATGTTAGGAACATGTTCTTTACCATGACAGTGGTGGAACAGGTTGCCCAGGGAGGTGGTTGGGGCCCCATCCGCAGAGACGCTCAATGTGAAGCTCAATAGGGCTCTGGGCAACCTGATCTAGTTGGGGATGTCCCTGCATACTGCAGAGGCAGTTGGATGAGGTGACCTTAGGAGGTCCCTTACAACCCAAACCCAAACCATTCTATGATTCTGTGGTAGCTGTGTGATATAGAGAATCATAAAATCCTAAAGTCATAGAATTATTTAGGTTGGAAAATACCTTTAAGATCATAAAGTCCAAATGTTAACACACTTCCACATTAGCCACAAACCCATTTCAATCAAAACCACATCTACATGTGAAGCAATGAGGTAAGATGAAAATATTCCAGTGCCACTTTGTTGATTCTTCCTTCTTCTACAGCCTTTTGTCAACTGCACTCCTCAGATCACCACAGCTGTCTTCTAAAGTGAGAAATAGATGCTCGTTAACAATCCCACTCCCTCATCAGCTGTGATGGTTTGGGGGTTACCCCGCCCCCCCACACTTTTGAATTTGCTCCAGCTAACTCAGACGGACTCTGGGAATATAGATGAAGCAATTTATTTACAGCTAGCAGAATTTACAAGCAGCTATTTACAATATATACAGTTATATACAATTATATACAGAAATGTACAAAGGATAAACAATACAAAAGCACAACTCCCCTCCCAGAAACCTGAGTCCCCAGGAGGGGCTCTCAAACCACCCCAACACCTCCCCCTGGTCCCTCTCAACCTTACCCCAGTCCTCAGGAAGAAGAGAGGTGCAGCCAAGAGGTTAGGGAGCAAGGTTAGTAGGAGCAGGGTTAATGAGATATGACCAGGTCTAAGGCAAAAGCAAGAGTGAGAGACAAAATGGAGAAAAAGTCTTTCTTCTTCCCAGAGTTCTCAGCGAGACTGTGAGAGAAGTTGACACCATGTTTTTCATTCCACTGCCTGTTATCAAGTTCTTTTACCAAAACATTCCAGCTTGCTTCAAACTAGCACATCAGCAAACTTCACATTTTTCTCAGATCACATTCTTATTTTGTTCCCTAATTATGTAAGTAAATCAAAGTAAGCATACTCAGAGCCACACAGTTAAACAGAGGCACATGTCAATTGTCTGAGACCACACAACAAATCAGTTGTAAAATTAGGACCAAAAATCTTCTAATGAGCACACATCCCTCAGGAGTAGGCTGGATTGCTAATGACCCTTGAAGATCCTCAGAGTGGATCAAACTAATAGGGAAACAGTTGGCAGAAAACCACAAGCACTTAGAAATGATGATACAAACTGCATCCAGTCTTAGGGATTATCTCTTCACAGTGGCTTTTAGTGACCTTCAAACACAGGGAAACCTTCCCCTGTGCTCTTTGGCTTTCTGAAAAATATTTCCTGGGGACTGCCTAAGCTAGCTGTATTTTTTTTTTCCCCTGTAGATGTATAGACATAGAGAGAGTGATTAGCATTGGAATGGGCTGCCCAGGGAGATGGTGGAGTCACCGTCCCTGGGGGTGTTCAAGCAAAGACTGGATGAGGCACTTAGTGCCATGGTCTAGTTGATCTTGGAGGTCTCTTCCAACCTGGTTGACTCTATGAGTCTATGATTCTTTCATTAGCTTTGTTTTGCATGAACTTATCCTGTCGCACTCTCAGCCCATAAAAGCCCAGGAGATCCCATGGCAAGACATCCACAGATTTGCCACTTAACAGCTTTGCCACCTCCTTTTCTTTGTTTTGAACCTGGTTTCTACTAACTTCGTCTAGTACTTGCCCACATGTGAACAACATGGGCCAAGAGCAAGAAGAGGCAAATGTGTTCATGCGAAATAGCTGACCATCTCTTTCCCTTTCTGAGTGTTTTCTCCTTAATTCTTTTACCTTTAAAATATAATTATTTTTGCAACATTATCACTGATTTGAACAGAGGGGAAAAGGCTGTTACAAAAGTGATTTGGCTTAACACTAGGAGGTCAGGAGATGCCTGCCATGGAGTCAGGGAATTAATGTGGCTGAGTCAGGAATTATAAAAATAGAATGATCTTATTTTCCTGAACCCTGCCCCCAAACTATATACAAAACTAGTTTAGGTTTATTTACAAATCCTAATTCAGTCAGGAATTCTTCAAAATGATGTTGTGGACAAATGTAGAGATTTAGGAAGTCAGGAAATGGAAAAGAAAAAGCTATAAACATAGCTTTACCCCACTGTCAATCAGGCTGAGCAGAGAACTAAGGGAACAGCAGGCTTTACTCATAGAAGTGAAAGAAGTATTCGACAGCGATTCCTTGTTGGATTTCTCTGTGGCTTGACTGATTCTGATGCTGCAAGCAATATCCAATACTTTGGACCCACGTGGCAGAAGACCAAGGCAAGTGCAAAGCTGCCAAACTCAGAAATGTCTTAAGACACGACCGCCACAAGACAGGGACTTGTGGAAGTGATGCTGCCTCAGCAGCAGCAGGGGAGAGCCAAACTGCTAGGGTCCCCCAGTCCAAAAGACATCCAAGAAGTTGGCTCTGTATGGTCCTAGAGTAGCCGGGTCAGGATGCTGCTGACAGCTGTCTCAAAAGGAACCCAGGACTTGCCAAGCTTGCAAGTTTGCACAGAATGGTGCAAAAGTTAGGAGAACCATCCAAAGGCAGAGATGGTGTAGAACCAAGAGCCATGCAAAAAGGTATGAGCTGTCCAAAACCAGGAACAGTCCAAAATCAGAGGCAGATCCTGCCTCTCCAATCTGATCTCCTTCTATGATCAGGTGACCTGCTTGGTGGATGTGGGCAGGCCTGTGGATGTGGTCAATCTGGACTTCAGCAAGGCCTTTGACACTGTCCCCCGCAGCAAACTGCTGGCTAAGCTGTCAGCCCGTGGCTTGGATCACAACACTGTGCTGGGTTAGGAACTGGCTGGAGGGCTGGACCCAGAGAGTGGTGGTGAATGGTGCCACATCCAGCTGGCAGCCAGTCACTGGTGGTGTCCCTCAGGGATCAGTGCTGGGCCCCATCCTCTTTAACATCTTCATAGATGATCTGGATGAGAGCATCAAGTCAGTCATCAGCAAGTTTGTAGATGACACCAAGCTGGGGGCAGATGTGGCTGGGTTGGAGGGCAGAAAGGCTCTGCAGTGGGACCTTGACTGCCAGGACAGATGGGCAGAGTCCAAGGGGATGGGGTTCAATAGCTCCATGTGCAGGGTGCTGCACTTTGGCTACAACAACCCCATGCAGTAATACAGGCTGGGGTCGGAGTGGCTGGAGAGCAGCCAGACAGAGAGGGATCTGGGGGTGCTGATTGATACCCACCTGAACATGAGCCAGCAGTGTGCCCAGGTGGCCAAGAGAGCCAGTGGCATCCTGGCCTGCATCAGGAATGGTGTGGTCAGCAGGAGCAGGGAGGTCATTCTGCCCCTGTACTCTGCACTGCTTAGACCACACCTTGAGTACTGTGTTCAGTTCTGGGCCCCCCAGTTTAGGAGGGACATTGAGATGCTTGAGCGTGTCCAGAGAAGGGCGACAAGGCTGGTGAGAGGCCTTGAGCACAAGCCCTAAAAGGAGAGGCTGAGGGAGCTGGGATTGTTTAGCCTGGAGAAGAGGAGGCTCAGGGGTGACTTTATTGCTGTCTGCAACTACCTGAGGGGTGGTTGTGGGCAGGAGGAGGTTGCTCTCTTCTCTCAGGTGGCCAGCACCAGAACAAGAGGACACAGCCTCAGGCTGCACCAGGAGAAATTTAAGCTGGAGGTGAGGAGAAAGTTCTTCACTGAGAGAGTCATTGGACACTGGAATGGGCTGCCTGGGGAGGTGGTGGAGTCGCCGTCCCTGGAGCTGTTCAAGGCAGGATTGGACGTCCACTTGGTGCCATGGTCTAGCCTTGAGCTCTGTGATAAAGGGTTGGACTTGATGATCTGTGAGGTCTCTTCCAACCCTGATGATACTGTGATACTGTGATACTGTGATACTTTGATACTGTGAAAATGGGAATTATGTCGTGGCAGGAACCTGTCCTGTTGGGACCTCTGTCAAGGCAGGACCTCTTTCAAGGAGGGAGCCCCCTCACCTTCTCCCTTGCTCTATTTATTCTTTTCTAGATAAAGTGTCCATTTGCCATTTTATACTGGGCACAAAAACACAGCCTGTCACCAGCCCAATTCCAGCACAGGCTTCCACATGGGTCAATACACATGTAGAAAGGCAACATTTGTTGTTTCCTCTCCAAGCCTGCAGGGTGAGGGAGGGAAAGGAGTTTTTCTCCTCCCCATTCAAACCCACAGAAGTGGGAAAGAAGAAAGGAATTTGGAGTGCTCTAAAACAATAGACAGATGTCTAAGTGTAGAAAA
Source organism: Pogoniulus pusillus (assembly GCF_015220805.1). Taxonomy (NCBI): domain Eukaryota; kingdom Metazoa; phylum Chordata; class Aves; order Piciformes; family Lybiidae; genus Pogoniulus; species Pogoniulus pusillus. Next base: position 108,305,592 of record NC_087309.1, read on the forward strand.
TGCTTCAGCAAGCAATGTGAAAAGTGAGTTAATCTCAGAACTACCAAGGGTGATTTGGCTACCTTTTGCCCACAGAGCAAAAAATTTATGGCTAAAATTCATCCCTATGAAGCAAGTAATCAGAAATCCTGGTTTCCACCTCAAGACTAAAGTATAACTGAGACTTAGAAATGCATAGGCTTTGTGTTTCTTTCTGTATCACATATTAACAGACAATAATTTAACTCAACTGCCCAGAGTAAAGCCATTCAGTACATAAGTATGACTTCTCTACACAAGATTCCCGACTGAACATGACAGCATGAAGCATCATAGAATCATAGAATCAACCAGGTTGGAAGCGATCTCCAAGATCAGCCAGCCCAACCACTCACCCAGCCCTAGACAATCAACTAGACCATAGCACTAAGTGCCTCATCCAGCCTTGAACACCCCCAGGGATGGTGAGTCCATCACCTCCCTGGGCAGTCCATTCCAATGCCAGTCACTCTCTCTGGCAAGAACTTCCTCCTAACATCCAGCCTGTACTTTTCCTGGCACAACTTGAGACTGTGTCCCCTTGTTCTGTTGCTGCTTGCCTGGGAGAAGAGACCAACCCCCACCTGGCTACAGCCTCCCTTCAGGTAGTTGTAGACAGCAATGAGGTCACCCCTGAGCCTCCCCTTCTCCAGGCTGAACAACCCTCATCTCCCTCAGCCTCTCCTCATGGGGCTTGTGTTCCAGGCCCCTCACCAGCTTCATCACCTTCTTCTGGACATGAGTTTGGAGATAACACCAAGCTAAGAGTAGGTGTTGATCTGTTGGAGGGTAGGAAAGACCTGCAGAGAGACCTTGACAAGCTGAGTGCGTGGGCAGAGGCCAGTAGGATATTTAACAAGGTCAAATGCAGTGTTCTACACTTTGGCCACAACAACTCCAAGCAGTGGTACAGGCTGGGGACAGAGTGGCTGGACAACAGCCAGGCAGAAAGGAAACTGGGGGTTCTGGTAGACAGTAGCTGAAGATGAGCCAGTAGTGTGCCAAGGTGGCCAGGAGAGCAAATGGCATCCTGGCCTGCGTCAGGAACAGTGTGGCCAAACTACATTCATACAAGATAACACCACCAAAGTAGCTGCTCTGGTGATTCCAATGTTTTGTTATCATCCTCTTTTCACTTAAGAAAAGGTAGGCATTGAACATTTCAACAGTTAACCATTTATCTACAAAGTAATCGTGTGGTTCACAGTTAAATCCTTTAATATGCATAACAGAAAAAGGTGACAAAGCTTTGATCCTTTCTGAAATCCCAAAGCAAAAGACAGTAGAAGAAAAGAATATACTCTGCTCTGGTAAGACCTCACCTGGATTACTGCATGTGGCTCTGGAGCCCTATACACAGGAAGGACATGGATCATAGTAGGACCACAAAGATGATCAGAGGGCTGAAGCACCTCTGCTACAAGGCATGGATGAGAGAGCTGGGGTTGTTTTGCTTGGAGAAGGCTCCAAGGAGACCTAATAACAGCCTTCTAGTACCTGAAAGGGGCTACAAGAAGGCTGCAGAGGGACTGTTTACAAAGGCCTGCAGTGATAGGATGAAGGGCAATGGTTTGAAATCAAAGAGCAGATTTACATTGGATGTTAAGAACAAGTTATTTACCATGAGGGTGGTGGAACACTGGAACAAGTTGGCCAGAGAAACAGTTGATGCCACATCCCTGAAGATATTTAAGGTGAAGCTCGACAGGGCTCTGAGCAACCTGATCTAGCAGATGTCCCTGCTGACTGCAGAGGGTTTGGACTAGATGACCTTTGGAGGTCTTTTCCAACCCAAACCATTCTATGACTCTGAAACTTATTAGGGTGCTACCCAAGGCAATATTAGCTTTCAATATTTGCTTGTCTACCCAGCTGCTCTTCTGCTTGGTGCTTCTACAACCAAAGATGTTTGACAAAGCTTGTACTTGCCCTGTAACACCGCAACGACTGCTCTTCTGCTCAGTCACATCAGAACCATGAGTTTCCCCCTTCAGATGCCATCAGTTCAGCCCATGAACGAATGTCTCTGGATAAAAATAGTAGTACATAGGAAGTTGAGAGAAGAGTGTCTTAGAAAGGTGATGTAAGATTGCAGCTGTGCTCTGCAGATGAGGTCATACTGTTTCACAGACGTACAAGCTAGTAACTGCTGCAACAAAATTACTTTACTGGTCCAATCCTTTTCACATGCACAAAGGTGATGATATTCTAATGATACTTCCCATTTTCCAAAGGGAAAACACACCCCTCCAGAGTCTACCCAGTACAATTCAAAAGCATACATTAATAAACAGCTGTGTGGCTTTTTTTTCATACTCAACCAAAGTTAATATGGATTTATCTAATACAAAGTACCAGTGTGAATCCTTGAGAATAAAATGTATTAAAGGGTATAGGATTTTTTTCCATGCAGGTCTCTCCTGGTGTTTATTCACATATTATTGCTTTTCCCAAACTAACAGAAGAATACAAGCTTGGCCACCACTCCTGGTAAAAGTTTCTCAGACTGTTAGCTCTCTTTCTGGATTAGTGTTTCTCACATTGAATTAAGAAATGCTATTGGACCTTGTATAGTCTTAATTGTGAGGATTTGCACATAGAGCTAAATAAAATGTCCAGCTAAGTTTCAAATGGGCTATTACTACACTATGTTTTCTCCTGTCCATTCATTTTGCCTGCATGTGCATTGAGGAAATGCATGGATACATAAAAAAAAAGAATCAATTTTTATGTCACATTTCAGAATGAATGAAAAGCAACAACAACAAAGAAAGAATAAAAAGACAACAGAAACCCCAAAACAGACAAACAAACAAATAAACAAACCCCAAATCAACACTTCAATAATTTAGCTCAACTACCCAAAATAAAATGCTCCTCTGTAAACTGTTGTATTTTTCCTGCCCTCCAGAGTCTAAGAAACTATATTATTTGTATATTCATCGTATTTCTTTAATATGCCACAAAGGAACCCAGGTCAGTTAAAAAAACAAATAAATTATTAAATAGAAAAACATTTTTCCTTGCTTGAATGGTTGGTTAGCTGAAAATGAAGAACAGCACCATGGTGAAACATAGGTGATTATGAAACATCACCAAATAACCCCCATTTCAAGGACTTGTCAGTGTGAAACTAATGATTGGACTTGATGATCTTGAAGGTCATTTCCAATTTAAGAAATTCTGTGATTCTCTGATTCATCTGCTGCTCTTCTATAAGATTCTCATTAAATTTATGAATTTGCTATTTTTTTTGTTGTTTTGATGTTAAGAAGATATGAAGGTGACACAAAGGTTTTAAATAACTTTTGGGAAAAATCTGACAAAAAAGAAAACATTCTCATTTTCAAGGAAGAAATATATGAAATAAAAAATATGATAGATGAATGTTGTCTGATATGGATTAGAAACTTCCCAGAAGAAGCTTTAATTTTACTATGTAAATCAAGTAGCAGTCATTTAAAAAACTTTAATTAAATTAAAAAAAAAGAGATTAATTCTTCTCAACTTACTCCTCTCCCATCCCATTGCTATGACAGAATTTGAAACATGGTTAGCATAAAAAAGCAACAAAGATGACCCTTCAAAGACAGTATTTCAGATTTTTTTGTCCAGATTTCACCAATCCAATTAGATTATTTGAAGTGATGACTCATAAATTGTTAATAAATTGCTTTGTAAGTGAAGAAAAATACTCATCTTATTTTTCCATCCCACTGGCTCAATTTCTGCACTTTACAATCATTTGTTACAATATTTTCATTTTTCCATTACTTTTTACTGTTAGTTCAGAAATAAAATCCTATTAACAGAGGATTTATGATGACAAGATAACTACAGTGCAGGAGTGGAGAGGGTGTGAGTTTAAGACACACAAATAAAACTTAATGAAATATTACAACATGGAAATAACATGGAGTCTGGATAAATCTCACTGCTAACTATGCATTATAACCAGAAGAAAAGAAAATTCATGACAGAAAGAGGCTGTAAATATAAAGAAGAACAATACCCTGAGCAGACAGCAGAACTGTCCCATCTGGTAGTACAATTCCAACTTAAATTCCTGAATAATTCCTGGAAAAAAAAATCATCCTCAGCTCTGTATCTCCACCTCAGCCTTTGTTTTTCCTCTTCTGTCTATAGAAAAATATCTGCCAACAAGGAAAAGGAATTAATAAAGAACCACTGCATTTAAATTATAACAATTACATGTACAAACCTGTTCAGATCGGAGAAGTAGCACAGAGATAGATGGGACAGAAACACAGAGATGGGACAAAGTCTGTATTGTAAAGGACTATGCAATAAAGAAAAGTGTACTGAATCTCACATTCCAGAAGATAACTTATACGAAGCCATTCTTTAAATGACATGGACAGTGGCACTTAGTGCACCCTCAGCAAGTTGGCTACTGACACCAAGGTGTGTGGTGCAGCAGACACGCTGAAGGGAAGAGATGCCATCCAGAGGGACCTGGATGTTAGGATGAAATTGTTCACAGAGACAGACATTGCAGCTTTCTACTATATCCTTCGGCCTCCAGGACAAAATTTTCCTTCAGTTGTCCATCTGGCTAACACTCTACTCCAAATTTCAGTTGCAAGCCTCCCTGATCTCATTGAAAGAGATTGAAACAGAACAGCTCAAGGAAACTGATCCACATTGAAACTCAGAACGGGATTCCAATTCACCTTTGTAATCAGAAGTTGTAATTATTTTCTCCTTTCCTTTCCTTTCCTTTCCTTTCCTTTCCTTTCCTTTCCTTTCCTTTCCTTTCCTTTCCTTTCCTTTCCTTTCCTTTCCTTTCCTTTCCTTTCCTTTCCTTTCCTTTCCTTTCCTTTCCTTTCCTTTCCTTTCCTTTCCTTTCCTTTCCTTTCCTTTCCTTTCCTTGCCTTTCCTTTCCTTTCCTTGCCTTTCCTTGCCTTTCCTTGCCTTTCCTTGCCTTTCCTTGCCTTTCCTTGCCTTTCCTTGCCTTTCCTTGCCTTTCCTTGCCTTTCCTTGCCTTTCCTTGCCTTTCCTTGCCTTTCCTTGCCTTTCCTTGCCTTTCCTTGCCTTTCCTTGCCTTTCCTTGCCTTTCCTTGCCTTTCCTTGCCTTTCCTTGCCTTTCCTTGCCTTTCCTTGCCTTTCCTTGCCTTTCCTTGCCTTTCCTTGCCTTTCCTTTCCTTTCCTTTCCTTTCCTTTCCTTTCCTTTCCTTTCCTTTCCTTTCCTTTCCTTTCCTTTCCTTTCCTTTCCTTTCCTTTCCTTTCCTTTCCTTGCCTTTCCTTTCCTTTCCTTGCCTTTCCTTTCCTTTCCTTTCCTTTCCTTTCCTTTCCTTTCCTTTCCTTTCCTTTCCTTTCCTTTCCTTTCCTTTCCTTTCCTTTCCTTTCCTTTCCTTGCCTTTCCTTGCCTTTCCTTGCCTTGCCTTGCCTTGCCTTGCCTTGCCTTGCCTTGCCTTTCCTTTCCTTGCCTTGCCTTGCCTTGCCTTTCCTTTCCTTGCCTTGCCTTGCCTTGCCTTGCCTTGCCTTGCCTTGCCTTGCCTTGCCTTGCCTTGCCTTGCCTTGCCTTGCCTTGCCTTGCCTTGCCTTGCCTTTCCTTGCCTTGCCTTTCCTTGCCTTTCCTTGCCTTTCCTTGCCTTTCCTTGCCTTGCCTTTCCTTGCCTTTCCTTTCCTTTCCTTTCCTTGCCTTTCCTTTCCTTTCCTTTCCTTTCCTTTCCTTTCCTTTCCTTTCCTTTCCTTTCCTTTCCTTTCCTTTCCTTTCCTTTCCTTTCCTTTCCTTTCCTTTCCTTTCCTTTCCTTTCCTTTCCTTTCCTTTCCTTTCCTTTCCTTTCCTTGCCTTTCCTTTCCTTGCCTTTCCTTTCCTTGCCTTTCCTTGCCTTGCCTTGCCTTGCCTTGCCTTGCCTTGCCTTGCCTTGCCTTGCCTTGCCTTGCCTTGCCTTGCCTTGCCTTTCCATTCTTTTCCTTTCCTTTCCTTTCCTTTCCTTTCCTTTCCTTTCCTTTCCTTTCCTTTCCTTTCCTTTCCTTTCCTTTCCTTTCCTTTCCTTTCCTTTCCTTTCCTTTCCTTTCCTTTCCTTTCCTTTCCTTTCCTTTCCTTTCCTTTCCTTTCCTTTCCTTTCCTTTCCTTTCCTTTCCTTTCCTTTCCTTTCCTTTCCTTTCCTTTCCTTTCCTTTCCTTGCCTTTCCTTTCCTTTCCTTTCCTTTCCTTTCCTTGCCTTTCCTTTCCTTTCCTTTCCTTGCCTTGCCTTTCCTTTCCTTGCCTTGCCTTGCCTTGCCTTTCCTTGCCTTTCCTTTCCTTGCCTTTGCCTTTCCTTTCCTTTGCCTTTCCTTTCCTTTCCTTGCCTTGCCTTGCCTTTTTTCTCTTCTCTTCTCTTCTCTTCTCTTCTCTTCTCTTCTCTTCTCTTCTCTTCTCTTCTCTTCTCTTCTCTTCTCTTCTCTTCTCTTCTCTTCTCTTCTCTTCTCTTCTCTTCTCTTCTCGTCTCGTCTCGTCTCGTCTCTTCTCTTCTTCTATAAAGGCCACTTGTAGGCCTAATTTTTCTAAGATGTCATCAGGAGTAGAGAATCCAATGTGTCACCAAGAACAAAGCAGATACATGAGAAAAGACCTGCACATGTACTGTGTTCTCATCTCACAGGAGCTTCTGTTAATTCTCCATTTCTTAGCCCTGATTTTTTCAAGTGTGTTGAATAGTCCTAAAGAACATAAAAATGGGCTTAAGCACGTCCCTGCAAAGGGTTTCATGGGGACCACGCCCCTGTCCTGGGGTAGGCGTATGCGCCCCCATTTTGTGGAGGGCAACAGCCTGTGCATTCTTCCATTTCTGTGTCTACTTGGGTGACTGCAGAGATGATTGGGTGATTGTGTGGTGTGCTAGTTTGAAGCAAGCTGGAATGTTTTGGTAGAAGAACTTGATAACGGGTAGCGAAATGAAAACAATTGATGTCAACTTCTCTCACAGTCTCGCTGAGAGCTCTGGGAAGAAGAAGTAAACTTTCTCCATTTTTGTCCTTCTTCTTCTGCCTTTGCTTCAGACCTAGTCACATCTCATTAACCTTGCTCCTACTAACCTTGCTCCCTAACCTCTTGGCCGCACCTCTCTTCTTCCTGAGAACTGGGGTAAGGTTGAGAGGGCCGGGGGAGGTGTTGGGGTGGTTTTGAGAGCCCCTCCTGGGGACTCAGGTTTCTGGGAGGGGAGTTGTGCTTTTGTATCATTTATCCTTTGTATATTTCTGTATATAATTGTATATAACTGTATATATTGTAAATAGCTGCTTGTAAATTCTGCTAGCTGTAAATAAATTGCTTCATCTATATTCCCAGGGTCCGTCTGAGTTAGCTGGGTACCTACAAAGTGGGGGGGGGGGGGGGTGGGTAAGAGCCTAAACCATCACATGTGGTCAGTGAAACCATTAGCCTCTGCCAGTACCCTATAAATGGAGGTGACAGGGCGAAAGGGGCTGGTGTGCTTGTTCATTCCTCGCTGATCTGCCACTCATTCGCCCGTCACGTCAGCCGTCGCCTCAGCCATCGCCTCAGCTGCCTCAGGCCACCTCAGCCAGCAGCCCATCTGGAATTTGCCACAGGACTTCTGTTGGATATTTTCCTGCCTATGTTTTTGGGCCACAGACATTAGGACTAGTGAGTATTCTCCATTCTTTGTTCAAGTTGCTAAAGGGTTTTAATCAACCTCATAAGCGGCAAATTACACCACCAGACTCTCTCTCAAAGGCACTTTCTGAAATCTTTCAAAATTCCGTTGTGCATAGACATTCTGTGAAATAGTTCTGCTAACCGCATCCAAGAACTTGTGTGGATAGTTGTAAAGAAGTTTGGGGGAATTATTTTGTGTATATGAATAAATATTTCCTAACTTTTAAATCTGCCTCATTGCATTTTACCCCAAACTCAGAGTTCAACTAGTCCCATTTACAACATCAAGCTGTTGATTTTTCCCTTGCAAGTGTGCATCTGCTGTGTAAGTATGTTATTCAAGTTATTCAAGTATAACAACTATCTTTCAACTCATAAAACATAATGCTGATAACCATGTTGGCAAAGAATTGTTTTTCCACAGTTCTTCACTTGCTTCCTTTTGCATCTAAACACATTTGGCAAGAAGACTGGCCTCCATAGAGGCAGGCAACACAGGTGAATATCAGCAAAGCAAGCGAGCAAGCAGGCAGGCAGGCAAGCCCTAGAGTGAGCAATGCAGGTGAGCACTTTGTTTACCTGTGTACCCCCTATTTATCAGATGTGAGCCGAGATTAATGGCCCCTTGGCCACCAGAATGACCTATCAGCTTGGCAGTTAACCAAAGCATACCATAATAGGCAAGAGTCACAGGCCTGGCCCCTCCAAATATGGAGAGAGCACGGGCCTTGTACCCGGTTAGCCATAAGATAGGCATGTGAGCTTATACAACTGTGTTACACAACCTGGGCCCTGGGTAGGCCAGACTTCATGGTGCCAGGTCTGTTATGCCCCTTTTGTGTTTGTTTGTGTCCGTTTAATGTGTTTACCTCTGGTATGGACAGAAAAACATGTCCAGGCAAGACAAAGCACGTATAAGCCTATTTTGGGCCTATGAGCCCTCCATGACACACGCTCTTTAATATATGAGTTAGCTAGTCTGATACTTTGTTATAAAAATGTCCTTAGTACTTCTACAGTTTGTCCTCAGTTTTCATCTTCAGGATGAAGTTTTCATCATCGGGATGAAGATGAAAAACAAAATAGCCTTATGGATAGGCATAGTATCTTGATTAGATAATGTTAGAGACAAAAGCATTCAGGAGAGATGGCAGATTATAAAGGATACTCTTAAGAAAGCATGACAAGAAAGTATCTCCTAAAGCAGTGAAAAAGACAAGAAATGACAAGACTTGGCTATGACTAAATTTTAAGGGACATCTAACTCTGAATCTCAAAATGTAGCAAAAAATCTAGCAGGGGAAGACAAAAGAATAATGCAGGCCTGTAGGCATATAAACCAAATAGATGGATGAATGAGTTACAACTGGCTAAAGATATTAAGCCCAAGAAAAAAAATAAGTTTATAGAATCTAAAGTAAAAGGCAATTGTGGGGAAGGAGAGGAAATAAGTGTTGTGTGTCTTGTGATTAGAGTTTCGAAAACAAGCAATTTCCCAATTGATCTTAACACAGAGATAGGGCCACAATCAAAGATTGTTGATCAAAAGTCCAATAAAATTTAGTTGGTTTTTTTTTTTTTAAAGTCAATTAATTATAGTGGTGTAAGAATCTTGAAATATATTGAGAGCAGTGTAGTTAATTGAGAACTAACTAATAGAAACACATGGAAAAGAGAGAGACATTAAATCATGGTCATTGTGGTGGTTTCATGTTGGTCAGATCCATGAATAAAGTCACACTCTCAATTCATCAGGAAGAATAAGAAACTGGAGATAGTTTCATAACCAATTAAACCCTCTAATAATGCTGTCACATGGACTGGAAGAATATGCAGATGGCATCCCATGGGTATGTCCTATGCCTGTTCAATCTTTTTCCTTATAGTTTGAGTGACATAGCACATCAAAACAATGTGAAATTTTCAGTAGCTTGATGAGTTTCAGAGCTGATGCAGAAAATACACATATGTCAATCAGAAAGTACCAAATGAAAAAGGGAAATCCCAAATACATACATAGCAAAGAGAAAAGTGTTAGCTACAACAATGTTGTGGGAAAAAAATCATTTCAGCCCATAGTAGTGTTACAGTTTAGGGCTAGCACTCTAGTCTAGTGTCTTCATTGTAAATAAGACTTTTTCCAGTCTAAATTCCAGTCTAAACAATTTTAGGATTGGACACAGAATAATAATAATAAGATAGGTTTATCTTATTCCACAGGACTGCTGAATATCTTATATTTTGCTGTACAAGCTTTCTCGCACTCTCTCTCTCTGGCTACCATCTGTTTGGTTTCTGGCTGTTCTATCTCTGCTCCTGACCTTGGATTAGCTATTTGACTGTCTTCTGTTTTGGCTTTGCAGAAGGTACAGGGTGGGGAGGAGGACTCAGAGAGCCCTCTGAACCTTTTTGTGTCTCTTGTGGCAGGTTTGAATAGGCCAAAATAGACTTATATATGTATTTGCTTTCTCAGACATGTTTTTCTGCTCTCCCTTTCTCTGTTTTGGGGAGAAGTAACTGCAGAAAAGAGGACAAAGAACCTGGAGCCACTGGATCTAATGATTATGGCCTGCACAGACTTGTTTTGTTTCTGTTTGCATCCTGTGGTAATCAAGGTAGATTCATTTGGCTTGTGTCTACCACACGTAAGACTTATGTTTTTCCTAAATTTGGGTAGAGTAAGCTTATGGTTTCACTTAATATGGTCAGACTTGGCTGACTGCCATTCTGATTGTCTATTCTGTGTCCAAAGGCCCATTAGCCTTGTGCGGTATTGATAAAAAGAGATGAGCAGGTAACACAACATGGCATGCCATTGTATTTGTGCTTGCCTGCTACTGCCTGCTGCCATTGCGCACTGCTTCTGGCAGTGATACTGTTGTCACCTTCTGCAGCATTATGCTTTACTAATCTATAAGTTAGCACTGCTGAACTGCATGGAAATTACCTGCCTCGAGTTTACCAGGAAAAAGTTCTAAATGCCTCCATGCAATCAGCCTGTATAGCCAGCATGTTCTTTGTGCCAAAACCACACATCTGCCAGGACATCCTGGCTACACCTGCCAAGATAAGTAGCCCTGGAAGGGTACACAGATTGTCCAAAGAAATTAGGACAAGGTCAGAGATCATCTGCCTCTTTTCCCCAGCACCTTGTGAAGCCTGAGAAGAATTGCAAGCCTCATCAGCTAAGAAGGCACCAACAGAATCCTCTGCAAGTGTGTGGGGCGTTGTCTGAAGATGTAGCTAGCCCTGCAAGTTACGAAATAATATCTTGTGAGTAAATACTTAAAGCCTTTTGTAATTCACTAATTGACTTTTGCCATAAGCAGAAAGAAGCTCCTTGGGTCCAACTAGTGGACAAGTGGTATAATTAACCACAAGCAGTGTATTGACCACAGGAACTTTCTCTTCCAGTTCAATTAATATTATATTATTGCTAGTTATTTCTAGATCCTATGTTATCATCTCTATAATGTTTCCAAGACCATTGCAGAAGAACCTGATTATTATTAAAATTAGTGTGTGGGGGGGTGAGAGTCCTAAATACCAAAATTAATTAACAACATTAAGTTTGAAAAGTACTATCTCACATAAATTAAATATCTCTCCATTACAGTGTCCAGAGTCAGGGGAGAGAGTTTAAATATTGTACAAGGGCGTATTGCGTTGGTTTTGAACTGTAAATAATATGTTAATATATCTTATACATGTTTATTGCCTTCTATACTTTTCTATTTAGTCTACTTTTGTAGTTATAATTTCATTTAACTTCTACATTTCTGAATAAGCGTGGCAAATTTACTTTGGAGAGTAAATTTCCAACTTGTTGCAGTGCAAATCCAACCCACAACAAGTAGCAAGCAAACTGATTTTACATTAATGATGTTTCTGTATGAAGAGTACAACTCAGTCAATACAGCATTATCATCAGTATCAGCTGGAAAGCGTGGGAGACTACCATTCTGTCACACAGAAGTGGCAAAGAACTGAAAGAAGTGCTTGTCTCAGGTTTTGTCTCTGATCTTAAAAATTTGAAAGAACTGAAAAAAAAAAAAAAAAGAAAGAAAAAAGAAAGTTATAAAGGGTTTGACCAGTGAGGAAATGTTAACATCATCTGTGTTTTGTCTGGAAAAGAGAAATGTAGCATTAAAATTCCTTCTGGAATAAAGAGGTGAGAAATCAGTCTTTTACCATTTGGAGAAGGTTGATGAAAAATCAGCTCAAATTGCAAGAATAGGTTAGATGAGAAAAACAAGAAAGGAAATAAACCAAGAGGAAAAAGAACCCTATCATGTATCTAGTCAGAAACTCCATTAATCCAGTATTGAATATTCTGTGCAAAAACTGTAAGAGCAACTCCAGAGTTAACCTTGTGCAGACTCCCAAATTTTGGTTAAAATGTACAGAGAGAATTGGTAAAGAATATTTTACGGGGGAAAGGACTAGTTAAGCAATGTACATCTGTGTTTGTAATAATCAGATGAAAAAGCAAAATCTGCCTTTTGCAAGGTCAACACAAACCCCAGACGCACACTCCTTAAATTAAGTTTAATTTCTTTGGTTTGTGTCTAATCTACCAAGACACTCTAAAATTATCCAGTATGTAAAAATATACAATCTCATTTTCTAGTAGATTTGCTTTAGAGAAACACTTCAAGAGCAACAGTTGTATTACTTCACTGGTGAAGCTAACAAGGAAAACACTGCACCAACTGACCAAAAAGCAGTACCTGTTTATAATGGTGGCTGTAACTCTAGAAGACAAACAAATGGCAAAACCAGAACAAATCAGTAACAACTACCATTCTGACTACAAATACTTATCTGTGAAATATTTCAATTATTAAGACCCTAAATCTATTTTATTTTCTCCCAAATTCTGTATCCTTACCCATAAATATGACAAATTTATCCATAATGAGGTAGCACATAAAAATAAGAAGCTGGCAGAAAAAAAATATTAATACAATAATTCTTTCTAAGGTCATTAAATGTGGATTTTTTTTCTGTGCAATTAAGGAACAGCTTCTTATTTATGTGATACACTCATATAATTTTCTGCTTAGCCCAGCTAAGCAAAAGTGTTGCCCAAGCAAACTTCAAGGTGATTGATCATTACAGAGCAAACAATACAGTATCTCCCAGCTGCATTTTTTTTTTTCCTGTAGACACTGCTTCACTTGAAAGCAGAGACTGTGCTGGGTTTGCTTTCCAACAGAAGATGCACTGCAGTAGCAAGAGATGTCTGTTGGAATAACAACCATAGTAAAAAAAAGAAAGACTGTCTTGGACATCTGTATCTCCAAGCACTAATAGGAACTCCATTTAGTGAGTACTTCACTTTTTATTTTGTTAAACATGCAATTCTAAATTAAATAATTGAGATATTTTTTATAAAGTACAAGAAGTTAGGGTAGGAAGAATTTAGTCATTTTAGCTTCAAAAGAACAGATTCTCAAAGTGGAGTCCCATCTTCAAACATTTTGGGAGTTACTGGAAATGAGACTACAGTCACCTCAACCCTGTTCCTCATGTTTGTGAAGAAAATCCCAGTGGTATTGTGGAGTGCTGACCTGGAATTGCACAAAATCACTAGGTGTGGCTTGACTTCAACTTACTATTGGGATTGAGTTGGATAAGTCAAGAGCAAGACTACTGGAAATTTCCTGGGTTTGCTTTGAAAAGAGCAACGAAGAAAACAAAGCTATCTACCAATGGTTTTGGCAAGGTAAAGAGTCTTTAAAACAACCAAAAAGTGACCATCTGTATCATACATTAAAATTTAATTCAGTTATTTTTAAGTGGTAACAACTGTAGAGTCCATTGCATTCTAGGGGCTTTATCTTAATCAAACATCATAGACTTGACTCAGTAGTATAGACCATTTCTACAGGACCAAAGGAATTAAAGACCTAATGATGCAGACTGGCAGTGACTCAAGTTTTCAAAAGCATCTATGTAAATTAAACAGTTAATTCTCATTGTCTTCTGAAGCATATTTCACATATCATCCTCTCATTTCTGGAAGATGTGACCTGAGTATGCATGCTTGGATGGATTTTGGATCAGGCATTATGATGTGATCCCTAATAAAGGAACCAATAATGCCCTACCACACACATATTAGTACTTTGGATTTTCAGCTGCATTCAAAGACAGCTTCCTGTCAAGTCAATAATAACAGTAAAGACAAATAACAATCTATGACCATGAAAATATCTCTGTAGGTTAGGATCTCATGTAGATTTGATAAGAAATGACATATAAAGTTTGCTTAAGTAGTGAGGCTTGCAAACTTTCTGAGACTTATCATTCAGAAATAAACTATTGGTGAAAAATAAACTATTGGTGAAAAGAGCATGAACAACATTGGGATGCTTGCTGGATTCCAGATTTGTGTTCATGTCATAATTAGGCTTTGAACTCCTTTCAATGGGGAAAAAAATAATAGAGCATATCATGTACATAATAAGAAGATTCATTTATTCAATGGGAGATAGTGATACTGACAAGAGTAGGAAACTGTAACACTCAAGCTCTATAAAAGCACTTGAGAGGATTAAAAAGTGATTCCAGTTAGTGTATTTAGAGAACTTGCAATAAAGCCTCTTAAGAACACAGTAATAAGCACAAGGGATTTTTAATTTAAGTACAAATGAAATTTATGTTGTTGCGCCCCCCTGTTTGCAGTAAAGCAGCACCTAGATCACTGAGCCAAGACCAATGCTCAACAATCTTTCCACTGGACAAAGATTTATTGCCTTCTCCAGGGGGTGGTGATCTGGAGTAATATTTGGTTTGTAGCTAGGTCAAGAGTCATCTGCTATTTCTCCTACAAGTCTTTTTGTGGTCGTCTTCTATTCATCATTCTTTGTTGTGCTCAGTTTTCACACATTGTAGAAGTATAGAGTAATTGAGGTTTGAAAAGACATTTTGGATCACCAGATTCTACCTACTTTCTGTATGAGGCACATCATTTTATATAAATTCTTGCTCTGCTGCTATTAATCCTTCACAGAATCACAGAATGTTAGGGGTTGGAAGGTTCTCCAGAGATCATCAAGTCCAACCCACCTACTGAAGTAGGATCATGTAGCACAGGCCACACAGCAATGCATCCAGGCAGGTTCTGAAAGTCTCCATAGAAGGAGACTCCACAACCTCTCCAGGCTGTTTCAGTGCTCCATCACCCACACAGCAAAGAAGCATCTCGTCATGTTGATATAGAACCTTCATGCAGCCCTTCACCACCATCCAAGGAAACCCTGATTGTTTCTGCTGTACACTGTTCCCTTCCTAGGTGTCAACAGTACCATCTCCACCTAGATGTAGAGCCAGGGAAAACACAGACATGTACTGTTGGAGAAATTCTTGCTAGCAGAGGACACAGAATCATAAACATGAGCAACCCGTGCTGGGAGCGTCCTTCAATCCATCTTGGGAGTTAAGATACCAGGTGCTGGGTTCTTCCCCCCACATGCAGCTGCAGGGGATGGAGTGCCAGCTGCAGGTGGGCAGAGTTAGCCAGCCCCAGAGGCTGACCCTCAGAATGTTGTGATATATTGACCTATCCATGCCCTACATTAAACCCTGTACCCTCTATATGTAACCAGTCTTGGTGGAGCACGCCTCTTGCTAGAATGCATATAAGTCTCTGCATCACAGAAATAAAGTGGACTATGACCATCTAACCATATTGGTGAACAAAGAGTCATTTTACCTAGGTGCTCCACCGGCTTATGCCAATAATGTACAAAACCTGAGAAGATAATTATCAGGGAAATATCTCCTGTCATGCCCTTCACCTCCCAAACACATCTACTCAAGTGTCAATGTAGTCACCAATTGCTCCTGACTGCCCCTCTCCCAGGAGGCTATGTTCTTGTATAGCATTCTAAAGCTTATCCTCAGTTCACTGAAGAAGGAACAAATTCAGTAGATGCATATTAAAACATCTATGAATCAGCAACATATTGACTGTGTTAGAACCATATTTCTAGAACTGCCATATGCTGTTGTAGAGAGGAAAAGAATTTATTATCTTTGCAGGAACAAACAGAAAAACAGTGGTTTTGACACCTGACCAGGAAAGCCAAGACTTCCTAAAACAGAGAAAAACAGTGGTTTAGATGCCAGATCAAGAAAGTCAAGACTTCCTAGCATCTATTCACAATACTGACTACAGTATCAGTAAGAAGTTACCTTACTTTTGTCTTCATCTCAGGATATGCAAAACCAGATTTCTAATTGTGAAATGGCTTTATAACATTCTTATCCATTCCTGAGCTCTTGTCCTTGGTAATACAAAATGTTACCATAGAAACATAATTAATCAACAGTCCTCTGCAGCTCAGAAAACAATCAGTTCTGCTAAATTATTAGTGTTTCAAATTAATGAACTGCCAATCTCTCCTCAATGGATAACATTTCTTGATAGTGTTCATTGAACCATTTGCAAATACAAAGAATTTATATGCTCTTCCAGAGCAGTTTCTTTTTATTCTGCCCAGTGAATGTTTTAAAACAAATAAGCAACACCTAAAGAGGTATCTCCTTGCCTAAAACATTAAATTTTCAGTTACAGTGAAGCAAAAGAGTCCTCTGGGTTCCTTCTTTGATGTCATGTATTTAGGCATCTCTCTTCAAACTGAACTTCTGCCAGCTTAGTTGCACAAATGCTTTTCACTCAGCAAAGGAAACAATGATGCATGCTGATGAGAGATATCGATGTGGGGGAAAAAATGTAAGCTCAGTAAAAGAATGATAACTAGGTGATAAAAGAATAAAACTCAACTCACTTTTATTTCATAGCAGATTCTTCTAAGCCTAAATAATTGTAACTATAATAAATAAATAAGTAATCATAAGAGTTTAGTCACTTAAATGTATGGACATGTTTGTTTGAATACAGGACTTTTGGGGGGAACAGGATGCATCAACAACTACCCTGTCTCAAGCTAGGTTAAAGTGAGAATAAACTGAGGAACTGTGGTTGACTGATTCCTTTCCCCATTTGTAATGGACAAGTAATTAAATAATGTGAGATTATATTTTTCCAAACTTAGTATTGTTAATTAATTTTGATATTCAGAACTCTCACCATCCCCTACCACTAATTTTAATAGTAGTCAGGGCCTTCTGCAACAGGCATGGGAACATTATGCAGATAATAACAAAGGATCTATAACAAATAACTAGCAATAATATAAACATTAACTGAACTGGAAGAGAAGATTCCTGTGGTCAATACACTGCTTGTAGTTAATTATACTGCTTGCCCACTAGATGGACTCAAGGAGCTTCTTTCTGCTTATGGCAGAAGGCAATTGGCAAATTAGAATAGGCCTTAAGTATTTACTCACAAGATATTATTTCCTGACTCTCAGGGCTGGCTACAGCTTCAGACAGTACCCAAACACTTTCATGGGGTTCCATTAGTATCTTGTCAGCCACTGAGGCCTCTGATTCTTCCCAAACTTCACTGGATGGTGGGAAAAGGAGGCAGCCAATGTCTGAGCTGGCCCTAATTTCTCTGGATGATCTATGTACCTCCAGGACTTCCCATCTTGGCAGGAGACTTTCAAGTGTAGACAGAATGTCTTGCAATGTGCAGTCTTAGCACGATGTTACACTGGCTCTTGATACCTGCTCTTGGTAAACTAGAGGCAGGCAGTTTCCAGGCAGTTCAGGATGCACTGAGGCAGAACCCTGGCAGAAGCAGAGAGCAATGGCAGTGGCAGCAAGGAATAGTAAGCACTAATATACCTGCTCATTTCTTTTTATCAATACCACAATTTTTATCAATGGCCTTTGGACACAAAATAGACAATCAGAATGACAGCTGGCCAAGTCTGACCATATTAGGTGAAACTATAAGCTTGTTTTACCCAAATTTAGGAAAAACATAAGCCTTACATGAGGCAGGCTCAAGCCAAGTGTATGTACCTTGTTTACCACAGGATGCAAACAGGAGCAAAATAAGTCTGGGCAGGCTAGAGTCTTTAGATTCAGTGGCTCCAAGTTCTTTGTCCTCTTTCCTTTGACTGTCTCTCCCCAAAACAGAAGGAGGGAGAGCAGAAACACATGTCTGGGCAAGCCAGTATATGTATAAGCCTACCATTACACCATCATGAGAACAAAAAAAAAAAAAAAAAAAAAAAAAAAAAAAAAGGAAGTATTAAACAAAAAAAAAAATATGGTTTAAATCCTTTACATAAAAGACTGAAAATTTTTAGAACATAATGCCTAAAGACTGGATGAGGCACTTAGTGCCATGGTCTAGTTGACTGGCTAGGGCTGCATGATAGGCTGGACTGGATGATCTTGGAGGTCTCTTCCAACCTAGTTGGTTCTATGATTCTATGATTCTAAGATGTTTATAGAGGAGTCAGTATTTTCAGATTTTGACAGTTTCATAAACAAGTGCCATAAAAGGATACTTACTTAAAAAGCCAAATAGAGATGAAGTCCACAACATCCTTCATGGAATGATTGTGGGCATAGAATGCCAAAAGAACAGATAACAGAAATTGGCTATTTTCTCCTTTTTCCTGGAGATACTTTGCCAGTCTACAAAGACTACCACTCTGATTCAGCAGAAATTACTGATGCAATGGTCTGTGTACTTGCATGAGCAGTATCTGTTTCACATTGCTCTTTATGTGTAAACTGTCATCAAACAATTTAAAGTGAAAATCTATCCATAAGTTAACAAAGGGCATGAAAAAAAAAAGGTTAGGAGATAGAATACTATTTAATTATCAGTCAAGCAGAGGCAAAAATTGAAAAAGAAGGGAGATTCAGAATAGAGTAAGAGTTACTGTGAAGACTTGCAGGTTTCAAAATTACAGCAATCCAGCTGCAATCTGCAGTTTTATTTTTCTTAATGTGAAAAAAAGAAACATTCAAAATTACATGTTTCTTAATAAAACCTCAAAACTATTTACTTTTGACAAAAACATTGCTCCATAAAGGTAATTAGATTAGCTCCATTCACCATATTAAGTGACTGAAATTGCTTCTCCTCTGCAGAACGGCTGTTTTCAGCTAGGCCTACAAAAGTAAAACTGTCGAAACATGACAAATCTCACTTTTATTTGTTGGCTTTTATTTCTAGCTTCTCAATACTGTTACATACTAGTCAAAACACTTCAGGAGAAGAAAAAACTTTGGCAGAACAGCTACTGCACTTGAGAAATATTTTGTAATATGATGATTTTTTGGACACTCCTCAGTCTTATATGTTAAAAAGCAAACAAACAAACAACAACAAAACAAAACACCAACAGACCATCCACACAAAAAAAGCCAATCTTGTTTTATAAAACTTGTCTCCAAAAGGTGCTAGTCTTATTCATATAGGCAGATCGAGCACACCCATTGAATGATAAAAGGGAGACAAAGTATATGGTTTGTGAATTCTCCACAAAGTGGCCTCTGCTAGTTGGCAAATACACAGCAACAGTAAAGCACATTCACAAAAGTTAATGCCCTGTTCACTAGGGCAAAGCTTGTGAATCACCAGGAGCAGAGAAGGAGCTGTCTCCTCCATGAATATGGTCTGTAACGGACAATCTGGTCAGCTATGTTTATGATCACACATGACACAAATGTGCTGCTAACTCTGATCAGTATTAATTTGCATTCTTTCCCTAAACTCATTGATGGTCAAGAAATATTCTTCAACACAATGTTTATTAAATTATTAACTGTTCCACTTGCCAGTTGAAGGATTGCCTCCATGAATCAAAGTAAGAACACTTAAACATTTTAAGTCCTGTAGAGATGATGCAATTTTTCAGGTTTATTTTCAATGCATGTTCACCTTGCACTCACTGTGTTCCTGGAACTCACCCTGCATATATTTATAAACATTGATGAGGTCCCCTTTCAGTCTTCTCCAAGCTAAGAGCCCCAGCTCCATCAGTCTTTCCTCAAAAGACAGATGCTCCATTCCCTCTATGGACTTGATGATCTGTGAGGTCTCTTCCAACCCTGATGATACTGTGATACTGTGATAATTTTATTGCTCTGTGTTGGATTCTCTCAAGCAGTTCTATGTCCTTCTTAAACTGGGAGGCCCAGAACTGGACACAGTTCTCCAGTTTCAGCCTTACCAGGGCAAAGTATCACAGTATCACACAGTATCACAGTATCACCAGGGTTGGAAGAGACCTCATAGATCATCAAGTCCAGCCCTTTATCACAGAGCTCAAGGCTAGACCATGGCACCAAGTGCCATGTCCAATCCTGCCTTGAACAGCTCCAGGAACGGCGACTCCACCACCTCCCCGGGCAGCCCATTCCAGTGTCCAATGACTCTCTCAGTGAAGAACTTTCTCCTCACCTCGAGCCTAAATTTCCCCTGGTGCAGCCTGAGGCTGTGTCCTCTTGTTCTGGCGCTGGCCACCTGAGAGAAGAGAGCAACCTCCTCCTGGCCACAAACACCCCTCAGGTAGTTGCAGACAGCAATGAGGTCACCCCTGAGCCTCCTCTTCTCCAGGCTAAACAATCCCAGCTCCCTCAGCCTCTCCTCGTAGGGCTTGTGCTCAAGGCCTCTCACCAGCCTTGTCGCCCTTCTCTGGACACGCTCAAGCATCTCAATGTCCCTCCTAAACTGGGGGGCCTAGAACTGAACACAGTACTCAAGGTGTGGTCTAAGCAGTGCAGAGTACAGGGGCAGAATGACCTCCCTGCTCCTGCTGACCACACCATTCCTGATGCAGGCCAGGATGCCACCTGGGCACACTGCTGGCTCATGTTCAGGCAGGTATCAATCAGCACCCCCAGATCCCTTTCTGTTTGGCTGCTCTCCAGCCACTCCAACCCCAGCCTGTAGCTCTGCATGGAGGAGAACCTCTCTTGACCTACTAGCCACATCCCTTCTAATACACCCTAGAATGGCACGCACAGACAGGAATAAGAGCTAGTAAACTGATACCTTTGGCATTAGATCTACTGATCATATCTCCAGGAAGAAAAGATGCAATCAAAAAGTGGTAAATAAAGTAAGGAAAAATGTTTTTGACAAGCCCACAAAGGCTGTTAACACTGACACACCTTACATTACTGCTGACACTGAGATTTTTCCGGTGTCCACCCCAGTGAGACATACCACGGGCCAACAAACATGGCACTGAAGCAGTTAAAGAGGATCATGATGGTCCTGTTGAGGCGCATGATGACGTTTTTGATGCTTCCTCCAGCAGTGTCCTGGGGGCTTGTGCTACAGCATATCACCCATATCTGTGATAGAGCACCCTGCCACCATGACTGGGGCCCCCAGCAGAACATCTCTCATGACCAGATCCCCCCAACCAGTCCATGGCCGCTACCATCACATGTCTGTGTTGCCAGCAGGCCGCCACCTGTGGATCCCATGGCACTGAGTCCCATACTGTCTTGCCGACATCCATGAGGAAAGGAAAGCGAAGGCATTGAATCCCACCACACCTCAGCCTTCTTCCACTGTCCCAGGAGGAGCAGGGCCAGCACTTCTCACTGCCCCCAGCCTTTTGCAGATGACACTAAACTGAGTGGAAGTGTTGATCTCTGTTCGACAGTGGGGAGGCTCTGCTGAGTGATCTGGACAGGTTGGATCAATGGGCTGAGCATAACAGAATGAGGTTTGACAAGGCAAAGTGCCAGGTCCAGCACTTTGCTCACAACCACCCCACCAATGCTACAGACTTGGGGATGAGTTGCTGGAAGGAAGCTCAGTGGAAAAGGACCTGGGGATGCTGTTTGTTGGGTGGCTGAACATGAGCTAGCAGTGTGGCCAAGTGGCTGTTATGGAACGGAATTTAGGGAAATTTTGGGGAATAATATGTGAGGCCGATATATAAAAAAGCTTAAATGATTTATTACTAAACACTAGAAATCCCCTTCCCCAAACTTACTTATAACTATCCCACATAAGTTCTTGGTTCACAGTTGCAAATTAAAATACAGAATGGCTAAAATTAAGAGAGTCTGTGATTTTGAGTTCATTTGAGTCTTGAGAGATTATCCAGTCTCTAAATAATGTTTATCAGTTACTCACTGTCCAGAAGCAATTCAGAGAAGTTTCAAAGTATTATGAATTCAAGGCACGTTGTCCGAGCCTCTGCAAGTCCGGGCCGTGCTAAGTGCTGGCTTCCAAAGTTAATGAGGGTCGGGGCGCTGCCGTGCCGACCCGAGCTGGCTGTAATTTTTATGCTGCGGTGCTAATGCCAAGCGATTCGTGTGCAGGCAGGGTATCATGCAGAAGGAGAGCAAGGGAGGGGTGCTCAATTAAGGCAACTGCAGCATTTTTATAGTGTTCAAAAGAGGTGTGTTCAGCCAGTTCAGGCAGTTTTACGTTAATTTTACAGATTGGTACAAAGTTATAATCAATTCATATAATTGGACAATTCTTACTAAAAACAACCTGTAGAACCACCCAGGAGTCAGCCCCCAACAGATGTTCATCGGGTGTGAGAACCAAGGTTTTTTACTCCAAAACATAGCCTATGTTTACCTTTTGCCCCTCTGGGGGAGAAATCTTCTCAGAGGCTCTGTACCTGCTGGGACAGCAGATAGAAAGCAGTGTTTTGATTTTGCGATGGCTGGCCTTCATGTGAGCCACGATCCTGTGTACAAATGGGGCCTGCAAAAGGGCTCTGCTACCTTCCACGACAGTGGCCAAGAAGGCCAATGACATCCTGGCCTTGATCAAAAACTGTCTACAGAAAGAGTGGGGAAGTGATCATGTCCATGTACTCAGAATCACAGAGTCACAGAACTTTAGAGGTTGAAAGGGACCTCCAGAGATCATTGGGTCCAACCTCCCTGCCAAAGCATAATCACCCAGGGTAGAGGTAGTTCACACAGGAATGCATCCAGGCAGATTCTGAAAGTCTGCAGAGAAGGAGGCTCTATAACCTCTCTGGGCAGCCTGTTCCAGTGCTGTCATCCTCACCACAAAGAAGTTTGTCCTCATATTGAGGTGAAACCTTCTATGTTCCAGTTTGTAGCCATTGCTCCTTGTTTTACTGCCACAGATCAGTGAGAAGAAATTGTCCCCATCCACACCTACTCCTCAGATATTTGTACACATTGATCAGATCTCCTCTCAGTCTTCTCTTCTCCAGACTAAACAGCCCCAGGGCTCTCAGTCTCTCTCCACAGGGGAAATGCTCAAGTGCCTTGTGGCTCTCCACTGGACTCTTTCCAGCAGGTCCCTGTCTTTCTTGATCTGGGGAGACCAAAACTGAGCACTGAATTCTGAGTGTGGTCTCACCAGGGCAGAGTAGAGAGGGAGAAGAATCTCCCTAGCCCTGTTGGCCACACTTTTCTTGATGCACCCCAGGATGCCATTGGCTCTCTTGGTCATAAGGGCACATTGCTGGCCCATGCAGAACTTGCTGTACTCCAAGGTCTTTATCCATGGAACTGCTTTCCAGCAGGGCAGTCACCAACCTGTCCTGGAGCCTGTTGTTATTCCTTCCCAGATGGAGGACCCTGCACTTGACCTTATTGAATTTCATAAGGTTTGCCTTCACCCAGCTCTCCAGTCTGTCCAGATCTCATTGGATAGCAGTAAGGCCTCATGTGGCGTCAGCCACTTTTCCTCCCTCAGTTTTGCATCATCAGCAAACTTGCTGAGGGTGCACCCAATTCTGTTATCCAGATCATTGTAAAGATACTGAACAAAACCAGACCCAATACTGATCCCTGGGGAACACCACTGTCTACAGGCCTCTAACTTGATTCTGTGCCATTGATGACAATTCTCTGAACTCTGCTGTGGAGTGAGTTTTCAAGCCACCTCACAGACCAGCCATCTATGTCAGTTCTCCTGAGCTTATCTATGCAGATGTTGTGAGACTATCAAAAGAAAGCCTTGCTGAAATCAGGCTACATGACATCTACAGCCCTTACTTCACGTACCCATTTGGTCATGGTATCATAGAAGGCTATCAGGTTGGTTAAGCAAGATCTCCCCTTGGTAAATCCTTGTTGGCTATTCCTGATAAACCTCTTTTCTTCCACATGGTTAGAGATGGATTCCAGAATGAGCTGCTCCATCACCTTTCCAGGGATTGAGGGGAGGCTGGCTGGTCTATAGTTGCCTGGCTCTTCCTTCTTGCCTTTTGTGAAGATTAGAGGGAAATTCACTTTCTTCCAGTCATCAGGGACCTCTCCTGTTCACCATGATTTTTCAAAAATTATGGAGAGAGGCTCAGCAATGATATCAGCCAGTTCTCTCAGCACTCATGGATGCAATCCATTGCGGCCCATGGATTTGTGTATTTTCAGTTGGCACAAGTGATCTCTAAACCAGTCTTGACTGACTGTTGGAGTGTTCTCTTCTCTCCAGTTCTGCTTCCTTGTTTCCAGAGACTGACTTTCCTGAGGGATGATCTTAGCAGTAATGACTGAGGCAAAGAAGGCGTTCAGCAACTCTGCCATCTCTGCATCTTTGGTTACCCTATCTCCCACATTGTTCAGTGGTGGACTCACCTTTTCCTTGATCTCCCTTTTATTACTGGTGTACTTGAAAAAAAGTCCTAGTGAAGCCACATCTTGAGTACTGGGTTGAGCTCTGGAGGGATGTACTTGAAAAAGTCTTAGTGAAGCCACAGTTTGAGTACTGGGTTGAATTCTGGGTGCCACAGTGTAGGAATGTCATCGAGATGCTGGAGTGTGTCCAGAGAAGGACAATGAAGCTGGTGAGAGGTTTCAGGGGCATCATACAAGGAACAGCTGAGGAAGCTGGGGTTGTTTAGTCTGGAGAAGAAAAAAGATGATGGGAGATCTTATTGCTCTGTATCATCTGAAAGGAGGTTGGAGTGAGTCTGGTTTTGCCCTCTCGTCTCAAGTAACTAGTGATAGAATAAGAAGAAATGGGTTAAAGTTGTGCTGGGGAGGTTTAAATTCAACATTAGGAAAAAAATCTGTACTGAGAGAATGATGAGGTGTCCAGGAAGGTGTTTAAGCAGTACATGGACCTGGCACTTAGGTACATGGTTTAGTGCTGACCCTTCAGTGTTGACTCAGGGGCTGGACTGGATGATCTTTGAGATTTCTTCCACCCAAGATATTTTCTGGGATTCTGTAGTGGAATCTTCTTCCCTGGAGGTGTTTCAAGTCCTGAAGATGTGGAGCTTTAGGACATGGTTTAGTGATCATAGTAGTTGAGTTATGGTTGGGCTCAATCATCTTAAAGGTCTTTTCCAACCTTAGTAATTCTGTGATTGTATGGGTAAGAATTGTGTAACAGTCCAAACATTAGTGGGTTTTGGGCAAGAAGCAGTCAAAACAATTTGTGTGATTCTCTGTAAGTTTTCCAGTCTAGACCTCTTAAAACCCCTCAGAAAGCTCCTAAATTAAAATGCCAGGCACTTAATTTGAAAAAAAAAAAATTGTGCAAAACTTTTCTTTTTCATGTTTTTTAAATTAACATTTTGAAGACTCTAGAAAGGATTTGCTTAGATTTGGTAGTAGGAACTTCAGTTTTTCTGAACCTTCCAATGGGAAACACGTTATCCCTTGAGATCTGAGAGGTCCTGAGACTACCACATCAAGGCATAGTGAAGTTAGATTCCACAAATGCCTTTGATCGTCTGGTAAATTCTTCAAAAGGATTAGTCATCATGTGTGTTGGTTCCCAGTCAGAAAGGCACAAGGGAAGCAGCCAAGGTTGAGAAGCAAGAAAGAACTCTGAGGAAGGCGTCATCCTCAGCTGAGTCTTGCTTCAAAAAATCTTTCCACTGTGACACTATTTTGGCAAAGTAAAGTGCAGGAGCTACATAACAAGAATGTAAAACTCAGTGGACATTAAAGTGTAATCAGAAAGTCACAAGTTTTAAACCACTAACCTGGGACAACTTCAGCTGATGTCCTAAGCTGGTAAAATTCAGAGTTAATTGAATCCCTTATATATCAATTGCAGTGCAAGGTCACAAGCACTGTCATCAGCTTTCATAGCCACCACATAAGAAAGAGTAGCTCTCCACAGAGTGTGGTTCAGACAAATAGATACTTTGGAGTGATAAACTGAGGATTAGAGTCTGACCAAGCAAACACAGTACACAATAAAAAGACTCATTAAGTTCCACTGGGGTGGGTAAAGACCAGAAGCAACAGACTTCAGAGCTGGTGGTGTTGCCTGCTGCTCTGCAACAGTCACCCTTTTTTTCAGAGCACAGGAGACATAAAGCAGTCCGTGATCAAAACAGTTCCACATTACAGCTGAACTGCTCTAAACAATTGTCCAGAGGGCCCAGTTGCAGACTGGAGGATCTCACTAATCACTTTTCATGTCAGCCCATGGTAGAAGTCAATACTGCATTTAGGAGAACCACCAGGATAGTAATCTATGTGCAAGCCTGGGTACATAAAGCCAGTAATGACTCATATGGTACATCAAAGTATTTCAGGCTCATCAAGACAAAAGCCTGGGAGGAAAATATGTGATACCATAAACTTAGTTCTGCTGTGCACAAAGGATGAGAGGAGGCAGTTAAATGAACTGTGTGTCTCACAAACATATATGCCACAGACTTGTACACTGGAACCATTTCAATGCAGGCTGCAAGGTAAACAAGATTTGTACCAAGATTTCTGAATCTCTGTTTTGAGTAATAAGGTGTGTAGCTTCAGATTTGCTGGGTTTCATGAGAATCTGAAACAAATTCCCAGTGCATTTGCTGTGAAGCTCTCGGTAATCTTTTTCTTACGTAATCAAATCTAGACACTCCCTTCATCTCGCCAGTCCAACAAAGAAGAGGAGCAGGCAAGAGAAGCAATGTTGCAGCTAAATGCACCATAAGGTTTCCACAATGACATTCAGGTCGGCTCCACATAAGCGTAGCGTATGAGCATTTGAATCAGTTCCACTGATTACTTCAGCTTTGCCAAAGGCAGCAAAAAGCCAATGCTGTGTAACTCCACAAGTCAAGGAAAGCCATTGTTTCTGCTCTTTGCTGCAGCTTAAATAACTATCTGCAGTAAACAAACCAGAAAATAACAAATGGGACCATTGCCTCCTTTTCCAGGCAAAAGAAACAGACAGACAGCTTCCATTTATCAAACAACATCTTACCAGTGTTGGGTGAATTGAAAAGAACCACAGCAAATTTGAAATAATCAGTTGCATTCTGAGCTGCTTATGGATGCATTTGGCTGCAAAAGCATTTATTGGTGTCTCTTTCCTCCCATGTGGCAAGTATCCATCTCTCAGAAGAGAGAAATGAGAAGGTGCATTAACTGGAAGTTTTCAAGAGCAGAGATTAAATTACATCACAGAATTATAGAATGCTAGGCGTTGGAAGGGACCTCCAGAGATCATTGAGACCAATCACCTTGCCAAACCAGGATCACTCAGGGCAGGTCACACAGGAATATATTCACGTGGGTTTTGAAAGTCTCCAGAGGAGTCTCCACAGCCTCTGTGGGAAGCCTGTTCCAGTGCTCTGTCACCCTCACAGCAAAGAGTTATTTTCTCATGTTGAGGCGGAACTTCCTCTGTTCCAACTTACAGCTGTTGTGCCTTGTTCTGTCACTGGGCACCACCAAGAAAAACTGTCACCTTCATTTTGACATCCACCCCTCAAGTATTTGTAAGCATTAATAAGGTCTCCTCTCAACCTTCTCTTCTCAAGAGTCCATAGCTCCAAGCCTCTCAGTCTTTCTTTGTAGGAGAGGTGTTCAAGTCTCCAAATCACCCTCATTGCTCTCCATTGGACTCTCTCTAGCAGTTCCCTGTCTCTCTTGAATTGGGTAGCTCAAAGCTCAATACGGTATTCCAGGTGAGGTCTCATCAGGGCTAAGTAGAGGGGGAGGACTACATCCCTGGACCTGCTGGGCACAATTTTCCTGATGCATTCCAGGATAACATTAGCCTTTTTTGCTACAAGAATACATTACTGACTCATGGATAACTTGCTGTCTACTATGACTCCAAGGTTTTTCCTCCGCAGAGGACTCTACACTGGTCCTTATTGAACTTCATGGTATTCCACTTTATCTAGCTCTCCAACTTGTCCAGATTCACCAACTGCATTTGATTGGAAACAGCCCTCAAAGGTTGTCTTGTCCAACCCCCTGCAGTCAGCAGGGACACCTCCAGTTAGTTCAGCCTGCCCAGAGACGTATGAAGGTGTTCAAGAAAAGACTGGATGAGGCACTTAGTGCCACGGTCTAGTTGACTGGGTAGGGCTGGGTGATAGATTGGACTGGATGATCTTGGAGGTCTCTTCCAACCTGGTTGATTCTATGATTCTATGAAGTCTGATCTTGAATGTCCCCAGGAACAGGGCCTCAGCCACATACCTGGGCAGCATGTTGCAATTGTTTCACCAACCTCATTGTGAAGAATTTCCTTCTTTCATCTAATCTATCCTGCTCCAATGTCAAACCACTACCCTTTGTCCTATTGCTACAAGCTCTTCTAAATGGTCTTTCCTGAACCTTCCTGTGGATCCTCTTCAGATATTGAAATATAGCTATAAGGTCTTCCTGGTGATCTTTTTGGATTGCAGCACAGTGTAACAGGGTGGCAAACATGGCTCTCAGATTCACATCATCAGCAAACTTACTGAGGGTACACTCTAGATGTTAGGAACAAATTCTTTACAATGAGGGTAGTGGAACATCAGAACAGATTACTCAGGAAGGTCGTTGTGGCCTCATTCCTGGAGATATTCAAGGTGAGGCTGGACAGGGCCCACCATAGGCAGGGACAGCTCCCACTAGAACAGGTCACCCAGCCTGGCCTTGAACACCTCCAGGGAGGGGGCAGCCACAACCTCCCTGGGCAACCTGTGTCAATGTCTCACCACCCTCACTGCAAACAACTTCTTCCTAACTTCCACATTCAATCTCCCTTCTTCTAGTTTAAATCTATTACCTCTCATCCTGTCATTACAAGACCTTGTCAATAGTCCCTCCCCAGCCTTCCTGCAGGCCCACTTCGGATACTGGGAGGCCACTATAAGGTCTCCTCAAAGCCTCCTCTTCTCCAAGCTGAAGAGCCCCAACTCTTGTAGCCTGTCCTCATAGCAGAGCTGTTGCAGCCCTCTGAGCATCTCCATGGCCCTCCTCTGGACTGGCTCCAACAATTCCATGTCCTTCTTGTGTTGGAGGCTCCAGAACTGTACAGAGTACTCCAAGTGGGCTCTCAGGAGAGCAGAGTGAAGGGGGAGAATCCCCTCCCTTATCCTGCTGGCCACACTTCTCTTGATGAAGTCTAGGACACAGTTGCTGTCTGCTGTGCTGACACGTGCACACTGCTGGCTCATGTTAAGCTTTTCATCAACCCAGATCCCCAGGTCCATTTCCTCAGGGCTGCTCTCCAGCCATTTGCCACCCAGCATGTGTTTATCCTTGGGATTGTGCCAACTCAGGTGCAGGACCTTACACTTGGCTTTCCTGAATTTCATACCACACTATCTCTTTGCAGCTGAATACTGTAGTTCATATATCCTCTCCCAGGACCACCAAATTTCAACCAGCTTATAAACTGCATGACCTGAGTACATAGATATATTGACCAAGTCTGCCATGCAGTATTATTACTATCAGTTTATCAGAGGAGGGAACTAATTATTAAGTGAATAAATATTCCCACTTCTGCTGAAATGTTTACAGACCATGATAAGATCTTTTATTTACAGGGTCCTTTCAGATGACCAAAAATTAAATAATACTTAATCAGCTCAAGAAGACCTCAGCACTTGGAAATCATCCACAAGTACTGCTCAGCTTAAATAAATTCCTCTGTTCACATTTAACCCAAAGTGAGATTTACACCAAGTTCTCTATAAGAAGATACTAGAACAGAAGTCAGTCCTATTTCTTTTTGGAACCACCTAGACCAGATCACACAGGAATACATCCATACAGGTATTGAACATCTTCAGAGAGAGTGACTCACTCCACAACCCCACTGGGCAGCATGTTCCAGTGTTCTGTCACCCTCACAGGGAAAAAAAGACTTTTCTTCATGTTTCCATGGAACTTCCTAAGCCTGTTGCCCCTTGTTCTGTCATTGTTCTATCACTAATTACCTGTGAAAAGAGACCAGCACCAACGTCTCCACAATATCCTTTCAGGTAGCTGTAGACAGTGATGTGGTCTCCCCTCAGCCTCCTGGAGCTGAGGGGAGCTCCAGCTCCTTCAATTGCTCCTCCCAAGATTTACTCTCAGGCCTTTCCCTAGCTGCATTGCCCTCCTCTGCACTCATTGAAGCACCTCAACATCTCTCTTGTATTGAGGTGCCTAAAGTAAATCAAGACAAGGATCTTGTGTTTGAGCTATGTGGTATATACTCAATTATGGCAGTATTCTGTTTCTAAGCAAGGAGCACTTAATTTTTGCATGCTTCCACTCAGCAGAGACCAGCTCAACTATAAACAAAATCTTCCACATTTTAATTCTCTCCTCTGCAATGTTTCCAGCATTGCTTTTTCCACATGAGAGAAGATTCTTTTATTAGTATTTCTTCCATTAGTATAAGAAATCCTTGTTCAAAGAAACAAGCTAATTCAGATGATAAGAGCATCCACTGGAAATAAAGGGAGGTATATTATTGCTATTTAATTTCTTGACTGAAAGGGAAAAAATTGAAAGAGTGGGTTTCCACAGAGAAAGTGTGTTTTGTGCCAGCTTAGAATGGTGTGTAATCCTGGTTGAACACAGCTTGAGGTGAGAAGAGAAAGATATAATGCAGTTTACTCAGCTGTTTTGATATAAAGTTAAACATTAAAAACCTTCCTGTCATAACTTTGGGAATAAACACTGTGCTAAATAAGGCCATTTATAGCTTACAAAATATTTGTTTGGAAAAAAATGATAAGGGATAGAAGTATTAGGAAAATGCTGACCTTAAGGCAAATCACCTTTTAGAAGGTGAAGCCTGTATCAGGAGTAGTGTGGCCACTAGGACAAGGGAGGATATTTTTCCCTTGTATTCAGCACTGGTCAGGCCACACCTTGAGTTTGCTGTCCAGTTCTGGGCTCCTCAATTCAGCAGAAATGCTGAGATATTGGAACATGTCCAGAGATGGGTGACAAAGCTGGTGAGAGGCCTGGAGCACAGCCCTGTGAAGAGAGGCTGAGGGAGCTGGGGGGCTGTTTAGCCTGGAGAAGAGGAGACTCAGGGCAGACCTCATTGTTGTCTATAACTACTTGAAGGGAGGCTGTAGCCAGATGGGGTTAGTCTTTTCTCCCAGGCAACCAGAAATAGAATAAGGGAATATAGTCTCAAGTTGTGACGGGGGAAGTATAGGCTGGATGTTAGGAGGAAGTTCTTCCCAAAGAGAGTGATTGACATTGGAATGGGCTGCCCTGGGAGGTGCTTGAGTCACTGTCTCTGGAGGTGTTCAAGCAAAGACTGGATGAGACACTTAGTGCCATGGTCTGGTTGATTGTTTAAGGCTGGGTGATCATCATAGAATCATAGAATCAACCAGGTTGGAAGAGACCTCCAAGATCATCCAGCCCGAGCCCTATCCAGTCAACTAGACCATGGCACTAAGTGCCTCATCCAGTCTTTTCTTGAACACCTCCAGGTGTCTCCACCACCTCCCTGGGCAGCCCATTCCAATGCCAATCACTCTCTCTGCCAACAGCTTCCTCCTAACATCCAGCCTGTACTTTCCCCGGCACAACTTGAGACTGTGTCCCCTTGTTCTCTTGCTGGTTGTCTGGGAGAAGAGATCAACTACAACCTCCCTTCAGGTAGTTGTAGACAGCAATGATGTTACCCCTGTGCCTCCTCTTCTGCAGCCTAAATAACCCCAGCTCCCTCAGCCTCTCCTCATAGGGTTTGTGTTCCGGGCCCCTCACCAGCTTTGTTGCCCTTCTCTGGACATGTTCCAGCACCTCAATATCTCTCTTGAATTGAGGGGCCCAGAACTGGACACAGCACTCAAGGTGTGGCCTGACCAGTGTGGAGTACAGGGGAAGAATCTTGGAGGCCTCTTCCAACCTGGTTCATTCTATGATTCTATGAAGAAGAAACTAAATTTTTTAAAAAATCACTCCTTCCTGTGCACTTAACTCCGGTTTGGAAGTATTGAAATTCATAGCAAAGTGAGGCAATCTGTTTTCCTCCCTCTTATCCACTGATTTGGTGAGCTAGGGTACAATTTGCTCTTACATACGCAGCATTAGTACACTGTACTGCTGTCATGGAGGGGGATTCCCAGTACCTATGCCTATTTGGCAGAAAGGAGAAATTAACTAATGTGAGAAGACATTTATAAAAATAAATATATTTATTAATCTCCAATATTTTCAACTCTTGCCACTCCCAACCACTGAACTTTAATATTAAATGGTTCTTTACATGATTATGAAGACATTATGGGAATATATATCTCCAGGAACTTATTAATAACTATCAAACATTGCAAACTATATACAGAGAGAGAGTTTTCCCCGTGGCTTAATGCCACCTGGGGTCTTTACTATTTGCCCAGCAAAGCTGAGCTGAAAGCTGCTCTCTGCTTTGTGGCAGAGGTAATAGAAATTACAGAGGCATCTACTCACAATTCTTATCAATCATCTACTGAGGCTGCATCAGCCTGTGCCTAGTGTCCAATTCTTCAGAGTCTCTCTCTGTGGACTTTGAGGCTGGAATCCTCTTGCATCAGGGGAAATGGCAGTCTCTGACCTTGTGCTGCTGATTTCTGCTGGCTGCTCTCTCCAGGGGTACGCAGGCAGGCTCTCCAGGTGCAGAGGCAGGATTCTGTGCAGTCTGAGCACAGGTTTAACGCTGGCTAAAGGCAGGCATAAAGCTGCATGGAAGTACGCAGGCAGGCAAGCAAGCATGTGGTGGACATGCAAATAATGTTGGGAAGGCTGCACTTGAGATTGTGCACCCTTATTTATTAAGTGTGGGCCGAGAAGTTAATGGTCTCATTGGCCACTCGAATGACCAATCAGGTTGGCAGTCAGCCAAAGCTTACCATACTAGGCAAAACCCACAGGCCTGGACTCCAAATATGGGAATCACATGGGCCCAGCACTAGACAGGCACGAGCTGGGCGTGTGGGGACTTACACAATCAGGTGTCCTGGGCAACTGACTTTATGGCCCCAGTCTGTTGTGCCCCTTTGTGCTCGTTTACCCCTGGTGCAGGCAGAGAGACATGTCCAGGCAGAGCAGGCATAAATAAGCCTGCTTTTGGGCCTACAGGCCCCCCACAACAATTGCATCTCTACAGATCCTCAGCCTGCAGTTCCAGCCATACAGATGCAGGAATTACGAAGATTTGAACCAGCCATGCAGAGAAAGCATTCTAATATCTGGCCCTTGGCTGTCATTCCTCTACAGCTCCTCTGAAGTTTTCAGCTGTCAGTGGGAATGGGAAAACATTTCTTAGAAGACAGAACAACCTGACTGCAAACTCACAGGGGAAAAAATAAACAACAAAAGCAAACAAGTGATTGAGGAAACAAAAGGAAGTTGTAATATCTGAAACCACTTTTTTTTTTTTTCTTTTTAGTACACCATGCTAAGAAAAAATGATCCTGAAATTGCCTAAATTATTAGAAATTGTGATAACTATGATGGACTGTTCACAAACACTGAAGCCTGGCAGTTTTGCCCAGGTGTATTTGAATCATACAATCATAGAATGGTTTGAGTTGGAAAAGACCTCCTAATGTCATCTATTCCAACTGCCCCCTGCAGTCAGCAGGGGCATTCTCATCTAGATCAGGTTGCCCAGAGCCCTGTCAAGCTTCACATTGAATATCTCCAGGGATGGGGCCCCAACCATCTCCCTGGGTAATCTGTTCCACTCTTCCACCACCCTCACGGTAAAGAACTTGTTCTTAACAACCAATCTGTATCTGCTCTTCTCTAGTTCAAAGCCATTGTCTCTTGTCCTATCACCACAGGCCTTTGTAAACAGTCCCTCTCCAGCCTTCTTGTAGGCCCCTTTCAGGTATGGGAAGACTGCTATTAGGTGTCACAGGAGCCTCTTCTTTTCCAGGCTGAACAACCCTAGTTGCCTCAGTCTGTCCTCATAGCAGAGGTACTCCAACTCCATGATCATTTCCATGGCAGTCCTCTAGACTTGATCCATCATGTCATTATCCTTCCCATATGGAGGGCTCCAGACCCCTTAATACATCACTTTAACACAAATTGGCATGGGTCTTTAGGTAGAAAGCACATTTAAGCATAGCTCTTTAGTTAAATAACCAAAGGTCAAGATGTTCACAGCTTTCTGCAGGGTGGAAGTACTCCAGATATTAAAGAAAGGTTGGTCAGCCCCTAAGAGACCTTGCAGATCTCTGCTTAAATGTTGCTACCAGCAAAGCATTTGCACGGGCATTTCAACTGCATTCTTAAGGTATATCTTAAAAAGAGGAACATTTCTCTTACTAGGAATGACTGAGAGATCTGGAGCTGTTTAGTCTGGTGGAGAGAAGGATGAGGCAGGACCTTATCAATGTTTGCAAATATCTAAAGTGTGGAGGATGGAGCCAGTCTCTTTTCAGTGATACAGAGTGATAGAATGGGGATCAATGTATGTAATCTCAATTTTTGGAAATTCCATCTCAACATGACAAAAAACTTCTTTCTGGTGAGAGTGGCAGAGCACCAGAGCAGTCTGCCTGGAGACTTTGTGGATTCTCCTCTAGAGATCTTCAAATCTCACCTGGACACACTTCTATCTAACCTGCTCTAAGTAGTCCTGCTGTGGCAGGGGTGGTTGGGCTCAATGGTCTCTGGAGATCCCTTCCAAGCCCTAACATTCTGTGATTCTATGAGCATGAGAGAGGGATGTGGTTCTTTCTTCTTCACCGATAATGTTAATTTCCTTAGAACAAAGACTATTTCCTATCTCTATTTAAAATGTAGAGTATGAGGCAAATCTATGCAAGTCAACAGAAAAACATGGACCAAGACAGAGCTCCTAGCTCCCTCTGCAGCATCTCATGCTTGCTAAATCAGCCCTCTGGCTTCCACTCCACAGATAATGTGCTTCTGCTCCCCAATAAAATCCCATCATAATTTGTTTTCAATAAACCAAATGCCAGACTTAGCAAAATGTAGCAATCAACTAAACAGCTCATAATGCTTTAGCTGGCAGTTATATAGATTAAAGAAAAGAAATGGTAAAAACTCTACTTTTTACACTATTTTAAATATCGGTCTAAGATCATCCATAGTGGAGTCTTCAGCCTTGAGGAATGTTAAATACAGCAATATTCACCTGATGTTCTGGG
Organism: Pogoniulus pusillus; assembly: GCF_015220805.1. NCBI lineage: Eukaryota > Metazoa > Chordata > Aves > Piciformes > Lybiidae > Pogoniulus > Pogoniulus pusillus. Next base: position 108,340,445 of record NC_087309.1, read on the forward strand.
ATCCAGAGAAGGCACAAACTTTTGACAGAGTGTTCATGTCTTCCTTAAACCGTTTCTGTCCACTCAGGAATGTATAATTGGACAGTCACCGTATGCTGACCTAATTTTCTTAGACATGACCTAGAACACAGAATGTTCTGGGATTTCACTGGCACATTGTGTGATGATCTCTGTGCATAATTACCTCAAACTGCCCCTGCCTGCAGGTACTCTATGTAATGCAACATTCCTCCTACTGTCTCTAAAGACAACATGTATTATTGTTTGGGCCTCCTCACAGTGTTACATCATCACTGTCCTTAGTGTCACCTCCACAACAATGTAATGGATGTTGTCCATGGGTTCACTCCAGGCTCCCTGCTGCCAGAGTGCTGCTGTGAAATAAATGATCTGGTAGAGTGGAGAAAATACACCTCTAGTTACTTGCTTTTTTGATGAGAAATAAGAAAACGGTCACTTAGATTTTCTCTCCTCTGGCTTTTAGAGCAGCATTCGTGCTGCTGAGCGAGATTGCCTTCAGGATCAGCAGACAGGCTCTTGGACAGCTATCACAGTCACAGGAACTTCTTCCCCCTCCCCCCTCCCTGGCAAATCTGCCTGTTTTCAGGCCAAAGTTGAGGAGATTCATGGCTGTAGTTTGTCGAGTTGGGCTCATCACATCCTCCATGGATCTGTCAGCTAAACCACTCTGGAGACTGATTCCAGCTAAAATTAGCTGAACTGGCCTAACATTCAAAGAAAAAGTATTCATTGGTGCATTCATGCCTGTTGGGGCTCAAGTGTTTTTGCCAGATTCACCTTAGAAACCTTCATTTCTTCAGAAAGATTGCTCAGTAGGTCACAGCCAATTATTCAGGTGCTTTCACTGGCTTTTCTTCTGATTCTTTTAGTCACATTTCCAGTGTCATTGCTGACTAGTATGTGGCCCAAAGTATCTGAGAGATCACCTAGGTCTTCGGCAGATTAGTCTCTCATGACAGCTGTCATGATGATAGTTTCTCATGATAACTGCAGGGAAAATGGAAGCGTTGCTGCTAGCTATGGGATACCCTCGACAACCTGTGAAGAGAAGATAAAAATAGCCTCTTACCTGCATGTAAAACCCAGAGTTTCCTTTTCAAAGATGGCATTTGACCCACACTGTAGTAGAGACATTTTCACATAATGTCAGCTGCCAGGAAGACATCAGTTGCAAATCCCAGAGCTAAGCCCATCATGCTGCTGCCCATTTGGAGGAAAGCTGTGAGTCCTTAGCACAAACCTGACCCTGTGTCCAACAACCATTACAACACTTTTTGCACAGATGCCTTCTGCCCATGGAAAATGCCCACTGTACCAGAGCTGGAAACTTGAAGCTACTAAACACCATCCTCACAACAGTAATTAATCTCATAATCACCAGCTCAGCTGGCTGTAATTGTCAATATATTGTTTTATGAGCTTCCATTGGCAGGAAATGAATGATTTCTATCTCCTAAAAATAAAATTACTCCATGGGTGTAGTATAGGGGTTATTTATATAGAAAAGAATAAATCATAATGAAAGTGGCAGGAAATAAATAGAAGGGCAATTCTGCTGTCTGAGTGTCTAGAAACTTCTATCTGAAGCATTTTTCAAGGATCTTCTATTCTACTTTAGTTATCTAATCCTAGCTCAAACTTTAATGGGTACTGATTTCTGTTTGATTTGGACTCTTCTCCCGGACAACCAGCAACAGAACAAGGGGACACAGTTTCAAGTTACTTTGGGGGAGGTATGGGCTGGATGTTAGGAGGAAGTTCTTCACAGAGAGAGTTATTGGAATTGGAATGGGCTGCCCAGGGAGGTGGTGGAGTCACCATCCCTGGAGGTGTTGAAGAAAAGCCTGGCTGAGGCACTTAGTGCCATGGTCTAGTTGACTGTCTAGGGCTGTGTGATGGGTTGGACTGGATGATCTTGGAGGTCTCTTCCAACCCGGCTGATTCTATGATTCCATGATTCTGCACCATTAGCTGCCAGAGATGGAAGTAAAAAGCCAATAGTAAATTTGTCAGAAATCATCATTTATCTGCAGTGGTATTCAGATAAAAAGAAAAGAAATTGCCAAATGAACTGTCATGGTGAGACAGTCCTCAATACAGCAGTAAGATTTGATGATCTAGTCTCCAACAGAGCTGGAGATGCAAAAGCTTTACTATTTGCTTCACCTTATCTCAAAGATCATAGAATCATAGGATGTCAGGGGTTGGAAGGTACACAAAGAAATCATTGAGTCCAACTGCACCACCACAGCAGGACCATACAATCTAGCTCAGGTCACATAGGAATGCATCCAGGCAGGCCTTGAAAATCTCCAGAGAATAAGACTCCACAACCTCCCTGGTCAGCCTGTTCCAGCACTCTGTGACTCTTACAGTAAAGAAGTTCCCCCTGTGTTGAGGTAGAATCTCCTGCGCTGCAGCTTACATCCATTGCTCCTCGTCCTATCACAGAGAAGGACCTGTCCCCCACTCCTGACACTCAGCCCTCAGATATTTATAAACATTTATCAAATCCCCTCTGAGTCTTCTCTTCTCCAAACTAAACAGCCCCAGGTGCCCCAGCTTATCCTCATAAGCCATGCCCTACAGTCCCCTAATCATCCTCGTAGCCCTCTGCTGGATCCTCTCCAGGAGATTCCTGTCCCTCTTAAACTGGGGAGCCCAAAACTGAATGCAGTACCCAAGGAGAGGTCAGGGCAGAGTAGAGGGGAAGGAGAACCTCCCTTGATCTGCTGGACACACTCTTCTTCATACACAGTGTGCTAGCTTGCAGCAGGCTAGAATGTTTTAGTGAGAGAAAGTAGATAATTGGCTATGAAAGGAAAACATGCTTGTGTCTCTTCTCTCACAGTCTTGCTGAGAACTGTGGGAACAAGAAGTAAACATTAGATAACATTCTCCATTTTGTCTTCACTCTGCTTTTGCCTTCAGACCAAGCCACATCTCCTTAACCTCACTGCCAATAACCTTGCTCCTTAACCTTTTGGCTGCACCTCTATTCTTTCTCAGGATTTGGGGTAAGGTTGAGAGGGGCAGGGGGAGGTGTTGGGGTGGTTTGAGAACCCCTCCTGGAGACTCAGGTTTCTGGGAGGGAAGTTGTGCTTCTGTATTACTTATCTTTTGTATATTTCTGTATATAACTGTATATATTATAAATATCTGCTTGTATATTCTGCTAGCTGTAAATAAATAGCTTCATTTATATTCCCAGAGTCTGTCTGAGTTAGCTGGGGCATTTCCAAAAGTGTGGGGGGGTGGGTTACAGCCTAAACCACCACATCTTTTATTTGGCTTTCCCAATGTGGGGCTAAAGTCATTTGAGTGACTGTTAATTAACTCTGGGAATCAGAATGAAGCTAATAAAGCAGCTATTGTACTTGGTGGGGGCTATTGTGTGGCCTGTTTGCTGTTTCTTTATGTACAATTGGATCAAAGACCAAATTGGTTATTTCTTGCTTCATGTAGTTTTTAAGATGGTCAAAGCTAAACTTTCAAGCATTTTTTGGTCTTGGGGTGATTTTATTCTTGGTTATGCTGGTTTTAATGTCACTGAAAAACTTACCAGTAACATTACAGGAGCACTTATCAATAATATTATAGTCAATCGAAACACAGCTTTAAATACAGCTCTGATGAGAGTAATACACCCAAGAACTGGGGTGTCAGACGTTTGTTGCTCATGTAAAACTGTGTTTCTATTATCAGTTTTTAATCTATGTCTTATGGGTTTAATTTTCATATTAATTTTGGCATTATGTGTGAAAAATTCAAAAGTAGTACCTGCAAAAACTAGGAAAAAGTCTGTGTTGAAAGTAAATGGTACAGTGTCACAAATGCAGTCTCTTTCCCAGCAAAATACAGGGGCACAACCAGGGACAATTTTGCAGCAACCGAATATAAACAAAGCATCTCAACCACCAGCTACTATACCCCCCTCTCCAGATTCTGGGAACACTGCCAATGTTCCTGGCACGAATGTAAACAAAGATAATGCGCCAGGTTTGGCAGGAGTCCCAGGAGTTCAGGCTCAAAATCAGAATGTTCCTAGCAACACTGATAACACCAGCTCAGCCAGTTCGAATTCCCAGCCAGCAGACCAAAATCCTGTTACCTCTAAGGCAGATGTGAACTCACAGACTCCAGGTCAGACCCCCAATGATTCAAACCCTCCAGCAGACACGTCAAAGTCTGTTGCTGTTCAGGCTCTTTTGGCACCTGCTAAGGCAAAAGCCAAGACACAGTGTGGTTCAAAAGAGGATGTAAGAGAGGGGACCTCTGGTGATCAGCAAGAGGAGGAAGAGGAGGTACTTAGTCTGCGAGACCTGACGAACTTGCTGAGATCCCAATACTCAAATGAGAAGAGTGTTGCGAGGTTGACTGCCAAGAAAGAGGATGGTTCCAATGAGTTTAAGAGTGCTATGAGGAAGGTTCTGTTAGGCCAGGGACCACCAGGTCAACAGGAGGAAGAGGAGGACGACGACGACATCCAAGGCACCAATGATCCACTCAGAGAGGTCAGGGAAGTTAGAAAGGAATATACACGGGAATCAGGTGAACCGATCCTAAGCTGTCTAGTGAGATGCCGTAGCATTGGTGCTAATGCCCTGCAGGTAGGAGACAAGTCTGCCAAGCAGCTGGGACCACTCACTAAGGAGAGTGGAGTGGACAAACACCTAGCAAGTCCTCTTGGTAGGGTTAGCTTGTGGACACACCTTCTGTTGGCTGTGGCTATGAGATATCCTTCCCGAGATGATTTGCCATGGGCTGCCAAGAAGTGGAACACTGTTGAGCAGGGAATTAAGCTTCTGAAGGAGTTAGCTGTGAAGGAAGTGCTTTATGGAGATCATGGCACACATGAGCCTGATGACATTCCTCTTGGAACAGGTCTCATGAAGAAGCTTATTAAGCTTGCTCCTTCATCCTATGCTGACATCTTGGCCAGCAAATTTCTATCAAGGAGTGATAATGGAAGGTCTTTCACTGTTGGTGAGTTCACTGACCAGCTCAGGCAGGTAGAGGACAGCTTGTCACATTCTGGCCTAGTCTCTGCCATACAAAGTATGATCATAGAGATTAAAGAGACCATGAAAGAACTGAAGAAGGACCTTAAAACCTCAATTTCCAATCTGGTAAAGGATACCATTCCTGCATCATCTGAATGGGTGCATGTTTCTGCAATCAGGAACAGACACCCACCTCCTGCAAGGCAATTCCAGCCCAGGAGGAGACAAATTCCACCTAGACAGCAGCAATCACGTGCGTCACTGTGGATACTTCTGCGTGACACATACGGTGAGAACATGAACAAGTGGGATGGTAAACCTACTTCAGCTCTTTCAAAGAGAGTCAGGGATCTGCAGAGTGACAGAAACAGAGACAACAATGCCAGAAAAGTAGCTGTCACTTCTTCAGCTCCCGAGAGCAACTGCAATTATTCCAATAGTTGCAATTTCTCCCACAACAACACCAATCACTATGTACACCCTACATGCCATGTTCAGCATTAGGGGTGCCCTGCCTCCAGCCAGGAGGAGGAAAGGGATAGTGGAGAGAACCGGATCTATTGGAACGTATTCATTAGATAGCCTGGCAGTTCAAGAGTTCGGAAATACAGGGCTTTAGTTGACACAGGTGCTCAATGTACTTTATTGCCATCAAATTGCAAGGGGACAGAGTCCATATCTATTTTTGGAATCACTGGTGGATCTCAAGAGTTAACTAAGATACAGGCTGAGATCAGTTTAACTGGTAAAGAGTGGAAGACACATACTATTGTCACTGGTCCTGATGCGCCTTGCATTCTGGGAATTGACTTTTTGAGACAAGGTTGTTTCAAAGATCCTAAGGGTCACAAATGGGCTTTTGGAATAGCATCTGTAGAGATTGAGGATGGTAAATTGAAATTGTCTATTAGACCTGAACTTTCTGATGAATCTGCAGTTGTGGGACATCATGACATAGAGGATCTGGAAGTGCCAATTGCTACTCAAACTGTTCATCACAGGCAGTACAGAAATAACCGTGACTCTTTGTTGCCCATTCATCAGCTGATTCGTCAATTGGAGAGTCAGGCTGTCATCGAGAAAGCTCATTCACCTTTCAACAGTCCCATCTGGCCTGTGCGCAAACCTACGGGTGACTGGAGACTGACAGTAGATTTCCATGCCCTCAAGGAGGTGACACCACCCATGAGTGCAGCTGTGTTGGACATGCTGGAACTCCAGTACGAGCTCGAATCAAAGGAGGCTAAATGGTATGCAACCATAGACATTGCTAATGCTTTCTTCTCTATTCCCATAGCAAAGGAGTGCAGGCCTCAGTTTGCATTCACCTGGAGAGGAATCCAGTACCAATTCAATCGTTTGCCTCAGGGGTGGAAACACAGCTCAACCATCTGTCATTCAGTCATCCACAATGCACTGGAGAAAGGTAAAGCTCCAGAGCACATCCAGTACATCGACGACATCATTGTGTGGAGCCAAACTGCTGAGGAAGTCTTTGAGAAAGGTAACAAAATCATTGACATTCTGTTGCAAGCAGGTTTTGCCATTAAGAGAGACAAGGTCAAAGGACCTGCCAAAGAAATTCAGTTTCTGGGAGTGCGGTGGCAGGATGGTTGCCATCACATTCCTCAGGATGTGATCAACAAAGTCTCCACCATGGCAGTTCCCACCAGTAAGAAGGACACACTTTCTTTCCTTGGTGTGGTGGGATTTTGGAGACTACATATTCCTGGTTTCAGTCAGATTGTCAAACCTCTGCATGATGTGACTCGTAAGAGAAACAATTTTGAGTGGGGACTTGAACAACAAGCAGCCTTTGATCAAATCAAAGGAGAAATCACAGTATCACAGTATTATCAGGATTGGAAGAGACCTCACAGATCATCAAGTCCAACCCTTTACCACAGAGCTCAAGGCTAGACCATGGCACCAAGTGCCACGTCCAATCTTGCCTTGAACAGCTCCAGGGACGGCAACTCCACCACCTCCCCAGGCAGCCCACTCCAGTGTCCAATGACTCTCTCAGTGAAGAACTTTCTCCTCACCTCGAGCCTAAATCTCCCCTGGCATAGCTTGAGGCTGTGTCCTCTCGTTCTGGTGCTGGCCACCTGATAGTCCATGCAGTGAGCTTGGGACCTGTGCGATCTGGTCCAGACATTAAGAACATTCTGTACACGGCTGCCAGTGACAATGGCCCAACTTGGAGCCTTTGGCAGAGAGCTCCAAACGAGACACGTGGTCGTCCACTTGGTTTCTGGGGACGTGCCTACAGAGGTTCAGAGAAAAATTATACTGCAACAGAGAAAGACATCCTAGCAGCCTATGAAGGAGTGAAAGTAGCTTCTGAAGTGATTGGAACTGAGTCACAATTGCTTTTAGCTCCTAGACTGCCAGTTCTTAACTGGATGTTCAAAGGCAAAGGTTCATCACCACATCATGCCACAGATGCAACCTGGTCTAAATGGATGGCTTTGATAACCCAACGAGCACGAATGGGTAATCTTGACCGACCTGGTCTGGTGGAGGTGATCACCAACTGGCCGGAAGGCACAGACTGTTCCAAACCTCCAGAGGAGAAAATAACTCGTGCTGAGGAAGCTCCTCCCTATGGTGATCTCTCTGATCAGGAAAAGAACTATGCTTTGTTCACAGATGGTTCCTGTCATCTTGTTAAGAAGAAGCGAAGATGGAAGTCAGCAGTCTGGAGTCCTACCAGGAGAGTTACCGATGCGAGAGATGGAGAAGGAGAATCCAGTCAGTTTGCTGAGGTAAAAGCTGTCCAACTTGCTCTTGATGTGGCTGAACGTGAGAATTGGCCTATCCTTTACCTCTACACCATCTCATGGATGGTAGCCAATGCTCTATGGGGTTGGCTAAAGGACTGGAAGAAGAATGGTTGGCAGAGGAAAGGAAAGCCTATTTGGTGTGCTGATCTATGGCAGGACATTGATGCACGGCTGGAGAAAACTCCAGTGAAGGTGCGGCACGTAGATGCACACATGCCTAAGAGCAGAGCCACTGAGGAACATCACCACAAACAGCAGGCAGACCAAGCTGCTAAGATTTCTCAAATTGATACCAACTTAGATATTGACCTTGATTGGAAACACCGAGGTGAGCTGTTCTTAGCTCGGTGGGCCCATGACTCATCTGGACATCAAGGCAGAGATGGAACATACCGATGGGCTCGCGATAGGTCAATTGACTTGTCCATGGACGCTATCACCCAAGTCATCCATGACTGTTACATTTGTGCTGCTATTAAGCAGGCTAAGCGAATCAAGGGAAGGGAAACCTGTCCGAGGGGTGGCGTCTGCTGAAGGTCCTGGTCATACATACTGGGTAATGCAGGAGAATGGTGAAATCCAATGTATTCTACAGAGAAATTTAACCTTAGCTGAGAGAGTTTAAATTCAGAGTGTATAATACAAGCTGTTAGGAGTTTTCTGTTCTAGGTACCATTGGCGTCCAACACGAAGAGGATCTATGAGAGAATCTACGGTACGTGAGCACGAACCCAATGTCACCTGGGAGTCCCTGTTCTGAGCTTTTGAATGACTTACATCTGAGATAGCTGGATTGAAGTGTGAACTGAACTTGTATATATTGTTTTATTGTAAATATTGGTTTAGATTAGATTGGATAATTCTCAGCGATACTCTGAGTGAAGTAGACAGGGGTGGATTGTGCTAGCTTGCAGCAGGCTAGAATGTTTTGGTGAAAGTAGATAATTGGCTATGAAAGGAAAACATAGTTGTGTCACTTCTCTCACAGTCCCGCTGAGAACTATGGGAACAAGAAGTAAACATTAGATAACATTCTCCATTTTGTCTTCACTCTGCTTTTGCCTTCAGACCGAGCCACATCTCCTTATACCTCACTGCCAATAACCTTGCTCCTTAACCTTTTGGCTGCACCTCTATTCTTTCTCAGGATTTGGGGTAAGGTTGAGAGGGGTAGGGGGAGGTGTTGGGGTGGTTTGAGAACCCCTCCTGGGGACTCAGGTTTCTGGGAGGGGAGTTGTGCTTCTGTATTGCTTATCCTTTGTGTATTTCTGTATATAACTGTATATATTGTAAATATCTGCTTGTGTATTCTGCTAGCTGTAAATAAATAGCTTCACTTATATTCCCAGAGTCTGTCTGATTTAGCTGGGGCATTTCCAAAAGTGTGGGGGGGCGGGTTACAGCCTAAACCAAGATCCCATTGGCCTTCTTGGCCACAAGAGCACATTCCTGTCCCATGGATAACTTATTATCCACCAGCACTCTTAGGTCCCTCTACACAGGGCTGCTCTCCAGCAGATCAGCAGAACACCTCCAAACCTGTACTGGTGCAAGATACAAGCAACAAAAGCATCACTTCCTGTATAATACAAGTACATATAGAGATCCCTTTTTTATCAGATACAGTGGACAGGGAGACCAGGACGACCAAGCTTGAATTTGGCATAGAAGTTTTCCTTTAAGCAATAGAACTGACTTTTGAAAATATTTTATAGTGGTTGCTTGGGATTTTTTCTTACATGCAAGTCGATTTATGCAATATTTTGACAAGTACATTTAAGTCCTCTTTTTCCCTAATTCTCTTGCCTACCAAGCTCAGCCTAAGATCTAAAGTGTCGTAGTAGCACATCAATTACATTACTTAAGTGCATTTAAGCAAAGAGTCTTGGTATGAATCTGAGTCAGAACAGCCATTCTGAAGAGACACTGACAGTACTTAAGACCAAGCACTAGAACAGCTTCAGGGTTTGTCTCATGAAGGGAGTAGCCCCCAGAGAGGAGCGTGCACAAGCTGATAGGACTGCAAATGGGCAAAGAAGTATCCAATGGGCATGTAGACCCCCTTGAGAAGTCCTGCAAGCTCCTTCCCCTGTGCTGGTAGTCTTCCAGTGTCTCAAATAATGCACATGGAGCTCATCAGAGGAAAATAGACTACAAGAGAAATGTAGTGAACAGAAACTGTGCTGGATACACTATTAAAAAAACAAACAAAACAAAAAAAAAAACACAAACCATTTTTAAAGTGGTGAAGCAAGGTTGTGCTGCAAGGTCAAGACACTCAACAGGAAGGCAGAAACAAAACCCAAAATTAGTTCCCTGCCCCATTAGAGCAATTGAAAGCTTCATTTTTAATTTTTTTTTTTTCTGTTGGCCTGTCTCTGGGCAAATGTTAGAGCTTATTTCCAGGAATACACAATCCTAACTTACCACTTCATCTCAAGGAGCAAGCCATATGGTCTGGAGGTGAAAAAGCAGTTTGTGTGGTGCATACTGCATAGCTATTCAGAGAGATATATTTTGGTTTGATGACTGGTACAGTCTGCCTTCTCTCCTCTGTCTTTATAATTAAAGCATTATTTTAAGTTATATAGCATGGATTTATCCTCATGTGTTCTCAGTTCCTCTTATGAATTTTCCCTCTTTTTAAATTTAATAAAATTTCCCCCCATTTTTTTTTGCCTTCACAGCCAAGAACTGAAACAACTCATTTCGCAGCAATCCCTTCTCACTGCCTTTCTAATACCCATGCGCATTAAAACCTCATCCATCATTGTTTTCAGAGTCAGCTTTTTAATCAGATCTGTATGTATATTGGTTTGAGCATGTGGCAGTTTAATTACCCTCTTGAATATGTGAAACACATCTTTGTCATATCTACTTATAACTGAAGAGAGCCATCCTATAACACTAATTAAAGAGGGATGATGACAATTTTTCCATGCTCAAATTATATCCCATCTGTCTAGTCCTCCTCATGTTCACTCTCTGGATTAATTAAGGGTAGGGAAGGGTTCTTTCCCTGGAGTTTTGCCTAATGTAGGATGAAAACCCTGTTTTAATGAAGAAACACAAAATTCCTTTCTTCTCATCCTGATGTAAAGCACATAGCAAAGTAGAACAGAGCTCTTCGTTTTGCTGCTGTCTAATCAGCTAGTCATAGATTGCAGTGGCATCAGGAGTCATGTTTATGCAACTGTTTACTGAAGCTAGCAGCTGGTCTGAAGGGACACACAGCACTGTCAGCAAGACACAGCCAGTCACTGTGCCCTGATATCTAGGCCTGGAGTTGAAACCAATTTTGTATTAATAATACGATTAAAGGAGAGAGTAACAAATGGCTAGAGTGTGAAAGCACATCAGTTTTTCAGCGCTGTCTTTCATCATCCTCAGATTGTGTTGCTCATAGATATTTTCTTCAGGTATTTGAAGCACAATATCCTCTGGTCTTGCCTAGACAGGAAACATTTAAACAATTTATTCTTAGAATCATAGAATTGTTTCATTAGAAATAACCTTTAAGGTCAAGTCCAACCATTATTCATAGATTCAGATTGCATCAGGTTGGCAGCCATCCTCAAAGGTCATCTTGTCAAATCACACTACAGTTAGCAGGAACACTCCCAACTGGATCAGGCTACCCAGGACCACATCAACCCCCATCTTGAATGTCTCCAGAGACAGGGCCTCAAACACATCCCTGGGAAACCTATTCTAGTATTTCACTGTCTTCATTGTAATGATCTTCCTCCTGATGTCCAACCTAAATTTCCCCTGCTCCAGTTTCAAGCCATTGTCCCTCATCCTATCACCACAGGCCCTTCTTAGCAGTTCCTCCCCACAGCCTTCCTGTGGATCACCTTGAGATATTAAAATGTATCGACAAGGTCTCATCCTGGCCTTCTCTTCTGCAGGCTGAACAGTCCAAATTCTTTCAGCATGTCTTTGTAGACACAACCTCTGTCTTCAGCCCTCTGATAATTTTTCTGGCCCTCCTCTGGACCTACTCCAGCAGGTCGATATTATTAATGTGTTGGGGGTTCAAGAGCTGGACACAGATGAGGCAAAACCAGGTGAGTTCTCACAGAGCAGAGTGGCAGAATCACCTCTCTTGACCAGCTGTGATGCAGCCCAGAATGCCATTGGCTTTCTGGGCTGCAAGTGTATGTTGTAGGGTCATGTCCCACTTCTAATCCAGCTGCACCCCTAGGTCCTTTTCTGTAAAGCTGTTGTCAATTTCATCATCTCTCAGCCTGTATTGATATCAAGGATTTCCTTGGCATATATATACAGGACCTTGCTCTTAAACCTCCTGAAATTCTCCTCAGCCCACCTCTCCAGCCTGCTGAGGCATCTCTGGATGGCATCCTGTCCTTCAGTCTTATCAATTTTGTATATTATCTGACTCTATGAAATATGATGTTAAACCTACCTGCACAGTTCCTGATAATACTGAACCTGTTGCACATTCAAATAGACTTCTCAGATATGTAAGCCATCAATTTTCATCTAACTAATAGCCACAAAATCTTCTAGTACAGGAAAGCATGGAAAGTCCTGTGGAGTCAGAACAGTGTGCCACCAGTGATGAAGATTACTTCTAGCACAGGCTGTCATATATACATTTGATTTACAGAGGACACTCACTAGCTGCCAAAAAGTTAGGGAGGAGACGCAGTGTCAGGAAGGCTTGCACTTATCTGAACTGCATTAAAATAGTGGGATGAGTGTGAGAACTATACAATCATTAAATTTGGACGAGACCTCTAAGATCATCAAGTCAAACTCTCAACCCAACACCACCACACCCAATAAATGATGTCACAGAACATCTCTAAGAATGGTTAATGCACCACCTCCCTGGGCATCCCATTCCAGTGTTTGACCATTCTTCCAGTAAATTAATCTTTTCTAATATCCAATGTAACCCTTCCCTGGTGCAACTTGAGCCATTTTCCTCTCATCCTGTCACTTGTTACTTGGCATAAAAGCTTGACACCCATTCTGCCACAACCTCCTTTCAGGCATTTGTAGAGAGAAATGAAGTCTCTTACTGCTTTTCTCCAGGTTAACTAACCCGGTTTGCTGAGACTGTCTTTATAAGAACTGTTCTCCAGAACCTTCACCCGCTTCTTTGTCCTTCTCCAGACATGATTCAGCAAACCAATATCCTTCTTCTATGGGGGGACTCTTTTGGTCCACTCCACTTTTAATTCTTTTTTCACTGGTGCTAGAATGGTCCTTCAGTCTTGCCCCTTTTCCTTTATTTTGATTCTCCTTTCCGTTGCTGAAACTGGTGATGGAGCCCTTCACTCAGAAGAATGTGCTTGTATTGAAGACTTTGTTAGCACTGACGGTAGTGGTGCTTTTATTATCCTGGTTTTCCCTTGTTTATTCAAGGCACTAAAAATGTGATAAATTAAACTAATTTACAGAAATGACTGCATAATATTAATTTAGTGTCATCAATCATTGATCCTGTTCTGATCCTTTAGCTAGGGCAGGAGATCATAACACCTATAAATCTGCACGAAAACAAGGCAGCTAACTATTGAAAGTGTTAAAATATAGTTCTTTAACAACTATCATATTTCATTCTCACATTGTTCTTATACACTACGAAAATGCATTTTTCTTTTCAATGTTTCTTCCTACCTAATGTACGTTGTTATATTTTTTATCAATTCTTTGGCCTAATAGAAAGCTAAAGAAGGTTGTGATAGTTTGGGTGTTCCCTACCCCCCCACACTTTGTAAATCACTCAGACAAGACTCAGCCAGCTCTGGAAATTTGAATGAAGCTTATATTTACCATTTAACTCAACATACAAGCAGATTTTTACAGTATATACAGTTATTGACAGAAATATACAAGGTAAAAGGTAATACATAAACACAACGGCCCTCCCAGAAACCTGAGTCCCCAGGAGGGGCTCCCAACCACCTTTCCACCTTCCCCCTACCCCTCTCAACCTTACCCCAGTCCCAAGGAAGAATGGAGGTTTGGCCAGGGGGTTAGGAAGCAAAGTGAATTAGTCAGAGAAACAGAGGATGAGATTAAAGAGAGAGATGCCACTGGGAGCTCCCCAGCAGGAGAAGTTGCTTTATCTATGTTTTTATTCTTGTTCCTATACATCTCAGCAAGCCTATGAGCCTGTAATCTAGTTCTTCCCACCAAAACAGTATAGCTAGCATCAAATTAGCACAAAGGTGCTTACAAACACTTTGCATTTCAATTTGCAGATAAATCCGCCACGTGCTGATCTATTTTCCAAGCTACAAGTTACAAAAAATACAGCCTGACATATATAAAGGGTTATTTACCTATGTTAGTTTGTTTTTTGTGGTTTGTGAAATCCTGAAACATCCTGCAGCTCTTTATAGAATAATACATCCACCTCCTCTTCCTGTTTGAGTGGCCTGCAACAAACTCCAAACAGTATGTCACTCCTATTGGTCTGTCCTCTGATTTTTGTACATGGGCACTCTCTCCACTCATCATTGGTCCCAAGCACCATGGCATCTAGAGCTTCCCTATTATATGGGGCCACCCCTCCACCCCTTCTCCCTCTCCTGTCTTTCCTGAAAAGCCTGTATCCATCTATTGTAGTGCTCCAATCATGTGAATCATCCCACCATGTTTCTGTGATGGTGACTACCTTGTAGCCGTCCTGTTGCACCAAGGCTTCCAGCTCATCCTGCTTGTTACCCATCCTGCATGCCTTTGTGTACATGCATTTCAGCTGGGCTGCTGGTTTCACCTCTGACCCCAACTTACCATCCATAGCTTTCTCTCTGGAAAGCATGGTTCTATCCCCTTTCCCCCTGAAACCTAGTTAAAACCCTCTCAATGAGGGCTGCACCAATTCATGGGGTAGAATACTTATGCCTTTATGTGACAGATTAACTCTATTTGCCACCCCTAGACCCGCTACTGAGAAAACTTTCCTGTGGTCAAAAAACCCAAAGTTCTGCTGTCAGCACCAACCTCTAAGCCATGTGTTTATCACATGGATTTTTTCCTTTCCTTCAATATCTCTTCCCATCACTGGAGGGAACAAAAAGAACACCACTTGTGCCTCTGAGACTTCAAGTAATTTCCTCAAAGCCCTGAAGTCCTTTTTTAATTGTTTTTTTTCCCTCCTATTATTTGCCTCATCCCTCCCAGTCCGCATAACCAGCAGTGAGTAATAGTAACTTATATATATATATATATATATATATGTATATATATATATATGTGCACAAGTATATATATGTATCGAAGTACATATATAATGCTCCAAATACTTCAAATAACTCTTCCAAACATGCTTAAATCTACTAGCTTTTCTACAGGCAAAATGTTTTATGCCACTTGCAGTGTAACTCTTACCCAAGGTCTGAAGTGCTGGTTTTCTCCCACACAGGCATGCAAATAATCAGCATCTCAGATTTGGTGGGCTCTTTTTTTTTCTTTTCAGGCTTAAATTGCACAATTAGATTCATTAGAAAATTCTACAGACACCTAAGGATTTTACACTTGGTTTACTAAGAACACATTCTTTAAGATATTAAAAAGTTCTGGCAACAAGGATTTCAGTGAGAAATCGATATTTGAGTCCTTAGAGAAATAATCTGTTACTAAGTACTGTGAGGAAATAAGCTGATTTAATAATGGATTCTGTTTCTAATATTTTTCATTACCTCCAACCAAATTGTACAGGACAAATGGTTGGGTAGCAGGAGGGAGAATCCAAAGAGAGGTGAATAAAATACCGGCCTTTCCTTAGATGTGTGTAATCATGAGGCATCAGGGCAACAGAGCAGCATGCAGGTTCAATCTGTGTGTGGACAATAGGATCAAATACTTTCATTCTCCCTCTCCCAATCCAAAATAAAAGGAAAAAGCCTCATAATGACCAAATGTGACTGTTTCACTTCATCTGTCTGCAAAACAAACAAAAAAAGTTCTGTAGAAAGGTGCGATTGTATTTTGGTTTCAAAATATGTTAGTATGTCTCCTGCAAACTTGCAGTTTTAGTACCCACTTCCTCTCCTTCCTTCCCCGTTGCCAAGCTGGTTAATTGTTGGTCCTTTTCTCCCTGTTTTTGGCAAATAATGTTTACTAGTAATGTTTTACAAGATTTTACCTATAAAAACAAATAATACCTGTGAAGTTACAGTGAAATCTCAGTTTTCATTTTGAAAGAAACAGCAGCACTGCACCAATAACCAGTACTGGAAAAGAAACAGGAAGGGGAGGGCCTTGATGTGCAAACTATGAACTAGTTTGATTTAACTACTCCATCATTCTAAGCATTCCCTTGAATTTAGTAATAGCACCAATATCCAATATTCTGAACTTAATCTAACAAATGAAGAGTGATCACATTCACAGTATCACAGTATTATTAGGATTAGAAGAGACCTCACAGATCATCAAGTGCAACCCTTTACCACAGAGCTCAAGGCTAGACCATGGCACCAAGTGCCACGTCCAATCTTGCCTTGAACAGCCCCAGGGACGGCGACTCCACCACCTCCCCGGGCAGCCCATTCCAGTGTCCAATGACTCTCTCAGTGAAGAACTTTCTCCTCACCTCGAGCCTAAATCTCCCCTGGCATAGCTTGAGGCTGTGTCCTCTCGTTCAGGTGCTGGCCACCTGGACTTAAAAAATGCTTCACATGATGTAATCATTTACTTTCTCTATTTTCACTTTGAATCATTTAATAAATGAGTGCTGATCATTAGACATAATTGAATAAGTAGTTCAGCTCATTGTCTCTACTTCTTAGATCACAAAATAGGCTGCCTTTTTTGTCATCATCCAAAACGGTGTTTTGATAGTCAAGAGGTTAGTTTCTTTTCTCCTCTCAGCTTCCTTATTACCCCACTCTGTAGGAAAGTCCAGCCCTGCAAGGTGAATTTTTTCAAAGTAATTACTTAAAGCTGAGAATCTGAACCCCAGAAATTCTAGACATGATTCCATTTCCTGTGAATTCAGTAAATCCAGGAAACAAAATCGTTTCTCCCATCTTCTCCCCAGCAGCAGGTAGGAAAATTCTTAGGTGTCTCCTTTGAATACAGAAAGCTTCACCCTCTTCTGCTTCCTACACGCCTGCCAAAAGCAACATGGTTGTGCTGCTGAAGTTCTTCTGGCAGCACACTACAGCTGTCAGACCACCTTGAGCCTAACAAATATTGAGAGTCTCTACAGAACAGCAGAGCACTGGCTATTTTTGGAGACAGGTTGGCTTTCAGAAGGATTTGTGAATATACCTGAAGCTCAGTGCAAAAGTTCTACTTATGAGGTCCCAAAGGCCACCATGCCAATACCACTGTGACCAGCTCATGATCACACAGGAGGATGCAAGTATGAAAGGATGAATCAGCCTAATGACGTAAGTCTGTTGTAAATTAAGCATATTATGTGTAGGTGCATGTTAGCAAGAAACTCTTGTCTCCATGTCAGCCTATGTGAAGACTGAGGGCAGGTCTCAATTAGGTGCTTTGGGTCTTCCAATACTAGAGAAGGTGAAGATCTTCTCTACTTGGAGACGCTGTGTGCAGAAGCACCTTCTACCTTTCTTAAGACAGATTTCCATGGGGACAGATTTAGCCAAAAGGAGCGGTATGGAAATCTTCTCCAAACCAGAAATGTCTGAGAAGATGCTTTTTTTCCCAGCACCCCTCACTATGTAGAGAAATATTAAACTCACTTCCCCTAGGCAGAAATTAGTTCTGGTGTTCCTGTCAATCTAGTAAATATTTATCTCAGGCTCTGTGTCCACTGGAAGTCTAAGCTCCTGGTACCTGCTAATATGCCTGAAGTGGCTTTTGTAAAGACAACAACAGAGCAAAAAGCCTGGTGCATTGACTTAAATATTGCATTGTTTAAACAGGTGAGTGAGTTCCTCATTCTTTGAAAGGGATTTTCTCAGGCTGTGATTACTTTTCACTCTCTCTTTTATTCTATTTTTTTTTTTAATTATAATCTATCAAAGCTTCAAAACTTTACTCATTAATTTAGATGCAAACTTCATACCTTCACTCAAAAAGCTGATTTCTGGCAAATCTTCTCAGGTGATAACACATAAATCCTGGTAAGAAATTAAAAGTTTGAGGTCTAATTAAAAGAAATATACTGAGTCCATCTGTTGGATTGTCAGAAGAGACACGAGTTGACATGACTTAAAGGATGAAGAGACAAATGACAGGTTTTATATATACAAGTGTCTTGGACATTTCAGTAGTCTGTAACTACTATTTGAAGCTTCTTTAATTAGAAAGATTTTTTAAAAATAATAATTAATAACTCTGGTGTGCAATAACTAGTTTCAGTTTATTCATCCAATCTCAGGCTTTGCAGGAAAAACACCAACAACAAAACTGTCAAACAATATTTCTTATAATTAATTATCTATGGTTACTATTTGAATAGCAATCTTTGACCTACCACAGACATCAAGACTCCACAATAATACCCTTGAACACCTTCCATGTAAATAGAATGGAATCACTGTCCCTGAAGGTGTTCAAAAACCTTGTAAACATGGCACTTCATGACATGATGTAGTGGCCATAGAACAAGGGGACACAGTCTCAAGTTGTGCTGGGGGAAGTGTAGGCTGGATGTTAGGAGGAAGTTCTTCACAGAGAGAGTGATTGGCATTGGAATGGGCTGCCCAGGGAGGCGATGGAGTCACCGTCCCTGGAGATGTTCAAGAAAAGCCTGGATGCGGCACTTGGTGCCATGGTCTAATTGATTGTCTAGGGCTGGGTGCTAGGTTGGCCTGGATGATCTTGGAGGTCTCTTCCAACCTGGTTGATTCTATGATTCTATGGTTGGACTCCATGATCCTAGAGCTCTTTTCCACAGGAAATGATTCTATGGTTGTATGAAAAATATGAATACATAGACACATAGATTACTCACAGTATGTTCAAATATTCTCTCTCTGAAACACACATAATTTTCTCTAGGCATATATATGGGAGAATGACAAAAAATTGAAAGAAGTATGTGAATGGCTTGGATTTAAGGATTTGCTATTGCTCCTAAGTTCCCTCTGACGCTACAGCCTCCTGCTTTCATGTTTCATGCCGTGAGCACGAGGTTAATTATTCTTTCTCAAAGCAGCAATATAATTAAAACTAACTAACTAACTAAATAAATAAAACCTACTGATTGTTTAGTTTTATCAACAATATGGCTGTATGTTGTGTTGACTTGTTTACCTTGTGCAACTTTCTTCTCTTCTAGCAGCCCTGTGGGGATTTGAGTTCACACAAACTCTGTGCCAGGCAGGTACAGCCATCTTCCTCCAGCTTTAAAACACGAAACAGCAAATTTGTGGTCCTGAATAGATTTATGTCTCTGACCTTTCCTGGCATAATCAAGCCATTCTCATGCACAGCTGCTTTTAGAGCTGATCCTCATAGGTCTTTACTCAGCACATGAAATACTTGGCTTTTCTACTACTGCATGAGGGGACCTGATATCACTCTTCATTCAGAACAAATTGCGTGGTATATCAGTAAAACAATGAGGCAACTAAGATCACTGTAGGAATTTCCAGAACTCTTCAGTGAAACTGTATATCTCTATGGCAAACCAGCTTATGCTTCCAGGGATCTACAGTATATATATCAGGCAATAACACAGTGCAGATCTTCTTGAAGATACAGTCATTTTCATCATCATCATGGAACATTTAGTATAAAAGGTGGTTCCTGACCCTTAGAAATACTAATAGATATGGGGTTGTTTTGCCTTCAACACTTCAGAATGAATAAAGGCCAAGTTGGCAACTGCTTGGCTCCCTGAAATGTTCTTGGAAAGCATTCTATTGGTTTGAAAGAGCCATTTGGCTCAAGGGACAGTCATACACAATGGGTTTTCTTCCTGATGTTTGAAGCAACAGCTGCCAGACATTGGCAAGGGCCTTAACGTGGGTGTTGCTGTAGAGACAATATTTGATTTAGCAAGAAAAAAGGCCTAAACTTCCTCATAATCTTTTCAAGCTGGTGGAGAACGCCAAACTCAGTTTCTATGAAAAATACACAACATGACACTACAACCTCCTGCTTCATTACACAAGCAAAAAAAAAACCTCTTAGTAGACTATATTAAGTTATAATTTCAATTAAAGAATAATTGTAAGTGATTTAACAATACCTATGGGAGGTAGACAGGAGCTAAGTCTGCAATTACCTTCTAGCAAAGTCCAGATCTTCCTACTTCGTATTTGTGATGCAAAACTTCATTTTAAACTGAAATGACTTGCTGAAGAACAACTCACAATTCCAGATTCTGGATTATATTCTGATCAGTTAGAGATTAAAAAAGAAAAAAAAAAAGCAGCCATCACAAACAAACAAAACAAACCCAAAAGTAACCCACACAGCATTTGCAATAAGGCAAAGAGGGGAGAAAAGAGAGAAAGGGGAAAGCAAGCTGTAAGGGAGGAAGAGAAAATGGAAGGCAAGTTGTAAGGGAGGGAGGGAGGAAGGAAGGAAGATAAAGGGGGAAAAAAGATGGAAAGAGGGAAAGGAAAAAAGGGAGAGACAGGAAAAACAATGGGCACACAGAAAGATAAAGAAGAAACACTATAATTTCAGCATGTTCACCATGTGCAAAGATGAAGGAGTCAGAATACAGCATAACATTACTCAAAGACACAGCTATTTTCGTTTTTTGATTTGAAATGTGTCCTCTTTTGCAAGGAGGAAGTTCCTCACAGAGAGAGTGATTTGCCATTGGAATGGGCTGCCCAGGGAGGTGGTGGAGTCACCATCCCTGGAGGTATTGAAGAAAAGCCTGGATGAGGCACCTAGTGCCATGGTCTAGTTGATGGGATAGGGCTGGGGGATAGGTTGGATTGGATGATCTTGGAGGTCTCTTCCAACCTGGTTGATTTTATGAACTAGTTCTTCTCCCTTATATAAATTGAGGAGGGGTGGGTTTGTTTGGTTTTTGTTTTGCTTTTCTGTGCTTTTTTTGTTTGTTTGTGATTTGGTGTGAGTTGTTTGTTTGGGTTTGGTTGTTGGGGTTTCTTTGTTTTGTTTTTTGGTTGTTGGTTTTGTGTTTGTATGTGTTTTCCTTTTTTTGCATTTGTTTTTACTGCAGCCCTCCAGTATATTTGTTTGCTTTCCACATGGTTGTTTATAAGTCTGCAAGAGCTGACCTATGTCCTTTCCTTTTTTTTTCAACTCCTCCTCCACAATAATCAGTATCCGGTGATTTGGGGTCTGAAATTTGTCACAAAGCACCTGACATCTGGTAGAACATTTAAAGCAGTAACAATTTGTCTGATTTTATTTCCAGTGCTAAGGGAGTTGCTCATCCCAGTGTTCTTGTTCTCAGCCAGTCTGATAAAGTCTACATACACTTTACCACAGGATGCAGCTGCTGCAGCTGCCTTTCATAGCTTGAGCACACATACAACCATGCACAAGCATGTAATGCATGGTTAGTCCAACACAGGTGGAGCAGAGCCTTTACCAGCGCCTCTCTAAGCAGCAATAGCACTGACATAAGAAAATGGATAGCCCACATACTGACTTTGCAGCAGAGTCCTTTCAGCATATATGCACTAGGATCAGACTTAACAGAAAAAATGGGTATGAAACACACACCCTAAGGAAAAACAGCATATTGCTGTTGTTACTGAAGCACACATATGACCTTGTGTAACTTTTCAGGAAAAATGACTGATTCTGTGCTTTGACATAAAATAAACTGGCACATTCATACTGACTTTCTTCTTCCTCTTCAGTTTGGGAATTGCTCCCATGCTACTCCTGAGATAGCAATGCCTCCTGCTCTATGTACTCTTATGCCACTGCTGTTAAATGTACTTTCTTCGTTTAGATTGCTTCCTTATGTGTTTCCAGTAAATGACATTTTCATTGAAGGATAAGTTTTTAAACCAATGTTTGAAGGAGGAAAAAAAGCAAACAACCAAACAACAAACCAACCACAGAAGTGTTAATCTTTATCCGTAGGACTTAATTCAGAAATATCAAAGCATTAAATGCAGGTTTTAAAGAAAAGGAATTTGTCTTTAATTACTATTCAAGATTCTACTGCAGTTATGATGAATTCCAAAAGTTGGAGTAATAACCTCACAACATGCTGCCCTGAGCCAGACATACCTCCACCAAGTGCTTTCCCCCCACATTCACATAAAATATATTCAGAGTTGCACATACTGAAGACCATTCACTCCCTGCTGTGGATTACAGCAATAAAGTTTTTCAAACACAGGATGCTTATCTAGGAAAACAGATCCAATATTGTAACATTAAAAAAAAAAAAAAAACAAACACCAAAAACACAAAAAACACCAAAATGGAACAATTGTTTATATTCACATGCATGTGTATATATATATATATTCATTTTTCTTCTAGTGTAACTGCAGAGTGGTAAAAAATCAAAGGAATAATTCAGCAGGTTTAGTAGTGCTAGTGATATCTGAAGGCCTCCGTGAAGGTGTATGAAGATGACTCCAGAAATCTGAGATCGGGGAGAGGTTGCTGTCTCATGAGGAGGCCATTGATGGCAAAAATCAGCAGCCCTAAGATGCTGAGCACCACACAGTACCAAAAAACATAAAGCATGAGAAACTGAATCCAGTCTTCCAGCTTCTTTAGACAGCCTTCTTGAAAAATCTGATCCAAATGACTCAAGTCACCCATGCAGTCAGAATATGTCTCCTTACAGCAGCTTTCAGGCACATGTGCACTTCCAGCTAGAATATACCAAGAAGGAACTGTTGTCTTCAGCCAGTCTGTGTAGTTTTGGACTCCACAACACTGCAGTCTCCTTTGTACCATATCCACAACTCTGACACCAGGATCCTTGGAAGGACTCCTGTTGTATTGATAGATAAGGTAACCCATAGTGCTTTTCAGTTCAGAGGGTGCCTGAAGAGAGTATAACTGTGCCAGAACTGCTGAGGACATTTCTAAGCAAAGAAGAACCAACAGCAAATACATGAGAAGCCCTTGTTTGTAGCGTGAGGTCTTAGCAGATATAGAGATAGCCAAAAGTCCAGTAGGTAGTAAGATAATTGCAGCTCCTATGGTCAACCAGCCAGGGAGACACAAGAAGGTCTTCTGAAATAAGTATCTGTAGTTCCTATACATCACCGACACAGAAACTCCACCGAAGGCCAGAGCTGCAGCAGAGCAGCAGGAGACATATCCTAGGAACTTCAGCAGATACTTAGCAAAGGTCCTGAGCCAGGAGTCTTCATAGCACCACAAAGACACCAGAGCTCCCACTCTGTTCATTGTTACCACTCCTACTTGCCCACCCCTTCACCACCCCCTTTTAAGAGACCTCCGCCCCACTTACCCAGGTGCAGCAGATAACACCTCCACCCAAAGCAACTTTCAAAGGAGCAACACTGAGGAGACTGCTTCAGCACAAAGACTGACCACATGCTGCTGTTTGTTTAGCAGAGCCTGCCAAAATCAGGAGTGCATGTATGTGCTGTTCTTACTATCCAGAGGTCACTTACTGGTCTGTGGTGAAAGAGACCTGCATTTGAAGGAGGACAGCAGGGAAAATGCCACACTCCTTACCACAATCATGTGCTAAAGAGCTATGTGTAGAGAAATAGTCAGCATGATAGCCAGCAGGGTTGATTCAGGTCACTCAGGCTGTACAGGTGAAACAGGTAATCCAATTATCAATGCTACAGCAGCAGCTAGGATGGCAACAAATGCACAAATCAGAGTCACTAATGAGGGAATAGTTTAATCAGAGCTATTCAATCAGAGACCTCAACAGGTAGGTAACACCCACCCTGTCTCATTATTCTTCCCAGTACAATTGCCTCTTATCAGACTTTATGAGCAACATAGTGATGTTAATAATATTTTGCCCTTTTTAACTCAGCAACATTTCCATGTAGATAGGTTCAATTATTCAAGGCATCTGGATGAGGAAACCATGCCACTTCACATAGGTACCCCCTCAGTTTACAGCACCACTGATTTGGCTATGTGTTGTAGTGCCTGAGCACAAGCAGTATGAACTATATTAACTTTTCCTTCTGTGCAAGGAAACTGAATTACACACCAACTAAATGACTTTACAAGAATCCCAAGGGGAATTATTGCCACTTACCAGTCAGCAGAACAGCATTATGACTCAAAGCTTCTGATACAGAAGAGCCAAGCAGGATTGGAAACCTGCACAAAACTTGCAACACAAGCACCAGGAAGGCAGATCGCAAGGCCAACAGCAATTAACTAATCATGCTAATGAAGTCTCATCTCCTCCTTCTCAGCATGCAGAGCAGAGCTAATGCACCAGGGTCCATGAAGGAGAAAGCAGAGAGATGATCCTCATTTTCAGGAACACCAGTCAGTGCTCAGATCCCTGGAACCCTAGAAAAGTCTCATTAAAGCCAATGATCCCACATCTGTCAGATGTTTTGCTGTTGTGTATGCTATTCACACACAGATGTTGGGCTGATTCCCATCAAAATGTCTCTCTGAGTGCTGCATAAACATGTCATGGAGGCTAATTATTTTAGAATGAGATAGATGAGTTTTATTATTTTTAATCCTGC
This sequence comes from Pogoniulus pusillus, assembly GCF_015220805.1. Classification (NCBI taxonomy): domain Eukaryota; kingdom Metazoa; phylum Chordata; class Aves; order Piciformes; family Lybiidae; genus Pogoniulus; species Pogoniulus pusillus. The sequence continues at coordinate 108,364,823 of NC_087309.1, forward strand.
CATTAACAGTAATTAACATACAGTGATTAACTTGTTAAATCTTAACCAAATGCTTCTTTCAGAGCTGTTCTAGGACGTGTGTTTTCCTGCAACTGTTCCCTGTGTCTTCCCTCTTTCCTGGTTCATCTTGCTGCTGTTCTCAGCTCTTCAGCTGTATTGGGTTTGCTGCCATTCACTTAGTCCCTTGAATGCCTTTTTTCCTGATTTCTATGTTCCATATCAGGGAGAGGGAGAAGGAGGGAGGGACAGAAAGAATTTCCTTTCACACCTGCGCACACAGGCAAACTAAAACGATGTAATGTTTCCAGGAGGCAGAAGAAACATATTAGAAAAGTGTGAAGAAACATATCAGAGACACACAAAAAAAAAACCAAAAACAAACCTGTGAGAATTAACAGGTACTTACTGTTTTGCCAGAAAAATGCAAAAGCACATGAACCTGCCTCTTTTTCTTTATAAAACTTAATGAGCTATTAAGAAATTAGCTAGCAGTTAGGTTATTCTGCAGTCTTTGAAATACATTTGAAAGGCTCAAACTGCATCGGAGAGAGTTCTACTGCACCTTTTGTTCTCCTCAGCCAGGGTAACCGCCATCCCTTCTCTGAATAGAGGAGAATTTCAGTGAAGCCTAGAGACTCTTGTCTTTCCACATATCCCTCTAGCATAATAACTTCTCATTTACTTAAATCTGACTCTTTGAACAACTGTGAAATTTTTTAACTTCTTTCATAAAAAGAAAGAGGTGTCCCTTTTGAGCTGGGGGATAGGGAACTACTTGGAGTGTGTCCAACAGAGAGACACAAAGGTGATGAAGAGACTTCTGTGCTGGGTTAGGAACTGGCTGGAGGGCCGGACCCAGAGAGTGGTGGTGAATGGTGCCACATCCAGCTGGCGGCTGTCACTAGTGGTGTCCCTCAGGGATCTGTGCTGGGCCCCATCCTCTTTAACATCTTCATAGATGATCTGGATGAGGGCATGGAGTCAGTCATCAGCAAGTCTGCAGATGACACTAAGCTGGGGGCAGATGTGGCTGGGTTGGAGGGCAGAAGGGCTCTGCAGTGGGACCTTGACCACCTGGACAGATGGGCAGAGTCCAAGGGGATGGCATTCAATAGCTCCAAGTGCAGGGTGCTGCACTTTGGCCACAACAACCCCATGCAGAGATACAAGCTGGGGTCGGAGTGGCTGGAGAGCAGCCAAACAGAGAGGGATCTGGGGGTGCTGATTGATACCCACCTGAACATGAGCCAGCAGTGTGCCCAGGTGGCCAAGAGGGCCAATGGCATCCTGGCCTGCATCAGGAATGGTGTGGTCAGCAGGAGCAGGGAGGTCATTCTGCCCCTGTACTCTGCACTGCTTAGACCACACCTTGAGTACTGTGTTCAGTTCTGGGCCCCCCAATTTAGGAGGGACATTGAGATGCTTGAGTGTGTCCAGAGAAGGGTGACGAGGCTGGTGAGAGGCCTTGAGCACAGCCCTACGAGGAGAGGCTGAGGGAGCTGGGATTGTTTAGCCTGGAGAAGAGGAGGCTCAGGCGTGACCTTATTGCTGTCTACAACTACCTGAAGGGTGGTTGTGGCCAGGAGGAGGTTGCTCTCTTCTCTCAGGTGGCCAGCACCAGAATGAGAGGACACAGCCTCAGGCTGCGCCAGGGGAGATTTAGGCTGGAGGTGAGGAGAAAGTTCTTCACTGAGAGAGTCATTGGACACTGGAATGGGCTGCCCGGGGAGGTGGTGGAGTCGCCGTCCCTGGAGCTGTTCAAGGCAGGATTGGACGTGGCACTTGGTGCCATGGTCTGGCCTTGAGCTCTGTGGTAAAGGGTTGCACTTGATGATCTGTGAGGTCTCTTCCAATCCTAATAATACTGTGATACTGTGATACTGTGATACTTGGAGCATCTCTCTTACACAGACAGGCTGAGAGATCTGGGGTGTTCAGCTCCAAACTTAGAGAAGATCTTTACAATGGTGATCAGTGAGGATGAGTCTGGGCTCTTTCCAGTGGAGGTCAGTGATAAGGCAAAGGATAATGGGTACTGTGGCAGTTTGAGACCAGTTACCTTTAGGAAACCACAAACTTACAGACCTCCAGGAGCTGGAGTGTCCGGGAGGTGAAGTGGAAAGTGTAATTTTTTGTGTTTCACAGAATCACACAGAATTACAGAATGTCAGGGGCTGGAAGTGACTTTAAAAGATCGTCTAGTCCAATCCTCCTGCCAGAGCAGGATCACCTATACCAGATCACACAGGAATCTTGCCGTAAGGCCTGAATCCCTATAAAGTCAGCTGCAGTCTGTTGCTTCCTTTTTCTCTGTCTTCCTCCTCCTGGGAAGGATGAGCAGGTTCTTGTCTCCTCGGTGGGGAGTAAGGCCTGGCTGACCTCGGCAGTGCTGCCAATTAGACCTGGAGCTGCCTAAGTGGGACCTGGAATAAATTAGCCAAATTTTGTGCTGGAGTCACAAATAGAGTGGTACGGAGGGCGGGGAGCAGGACATGGAAGCCTGGGTTTTGTTTGCCTGGTACAGACAGAGGTTTGTGTGAAGCTTTGGCTTAGTGAGCTTCTGTGTTAAGCTGTGGATTTCTTTGTGTTTTATATGCTTTGCTATGCTTTGCACTGCACCACTGTAACATTGTATTGCGTGAAGCGCCTTTGCATTTGAGCTTTCCAATTCACCAATCCTGTGTGTGAGCAGTTTTCTTTTGCCCCTTTTGGAAGAGGCAAAAAGTACAATCTGTCCCACTTTAAACCAGGTGTACAGGGTTAACCCACCTGGGGGAGTGGTCTTGAACCTGACCCCAGTTGGTCTTGATCCCTCCCCAGAGGTGGGTCTGGACACTACCAGGTGTGGTGGTTAGCCCACTACCCCTTCCTGTCTAGGACCCATAAAAGCAGGGGGGCTTCCTGCTCTTGCTCTCTCGCCTGCCTTCCTGCTAACCAGTAATTGCCATTCCTGTTTCCTGCTGTTCTTTATTTCATCACATGGCCATCACTCACGAGGCCAACAAACCAATTGCCATCAAAAATCTGGTTGTATTTGCATATTTTGTGTCTTGTTTTCCCTTCCCTATTCCTTTTGTAACTTCCCTACCTCTATGCCCTTTATTTATTGTTAAAAACTTATTCTTTTAATTTCCAAGTTGCAGTGAGATTATTTATTTGGGTCTGCTTATCTTTTCTCTCTCTGCATCTAATTCCTTTTCTTTGGGAAAGAGGGAGGAGGGAAAGGCATCCTATAAATTGTTATTGTTTCTGTCAACTATATTTAGTCTCTGGGAAATTTAAATTAGAACTGAGACACTATGATAGGTACAAACTTTAAGTAAAACTTACTTGATGTGAAGATGTTGAAGACCTGGTACAGGCTGCCCAGAGACCTGTGGAGTCTCCTTCTCTGGAGAAATTCCAGACCTTTCTGGATGTTGTGATTCTGGATGACTTGCTCTGGGTGGCCCTGCTTGAGCCGGGGGTCTGACCGAGATGATCTCCAGAGGTCACTTCCAACCCCCTCCATGCTGGGTTTCTGGGACGTGGTTGTGGGACAGAGAGAGGGGAAGACAGAGAGGGGGGTGAAGTAGCTTTTGTAAGTGCAAGGGTAAGTGCTGCCGCAGGTTCTAACACTTCCACTTTTGCCTTCATGCTGGCTTAGTCAGAGAGAGCTGTGAGCCAGCATGCAGTAGCATGATAGATGCTGTTCCTGCTTTCTCTGGAGTTGTTTCTGCTTATGAACTGATGACTACTGAAATTCAAATGTGGGTGTAACAGATAATACATCTTACACAAACTACTTTCTGGAATGCTGCTGAAGGCATAATACTTCAAGTTAATAAAATGCCAAATGTGTATTTTTTGCATTCATTGTTCTACCAATCCGTGACTGACATTGCGTGGTTGTGATGTGCCTGGAAGGTCAAAGAGGTTTGCTCCACGTGGAACCATGAGTGGGACTGGAGAGCCCATCAAGTCAGCTTTGTGGTTGTGCAAATGCAGCAGAGGCAGATGACTGAGCTCATTTTACATGACATGGCCTGCCACAAAGATTGATCAGGGAGCACATCTGACCTCTTCCTGTAGTGGGGAACACTTCAAATCAAAACGGCCAGCTAGATTTGTGTGGACTAGAGGAAGCCAAGATGTAACCATGGGATCAGGACATGGTTAAATATGCACATCTTTTAAGTTTTAATACAAAGCTTGCACAAAATGTGACAAGATCTCAAAAATATGCCTTCAGCCCCTATGTTCTTTGTCACAGTGACCCAGAAGAGACCTAAAGCTGCTTCTTAAAAATGCCTGGCATTTCTGCTGTAGCCCATGTACTGCTGAAGCTGCTGTAGCAGTGAAGTAAAAAGCACTCTGGAAGAGGTTTGGCTGGAGACTTTACAGCATTTTTGAAAGGTTTTGTTAACTTGGAGCACACTCGTAGAATAGGATGTGAGTTTAAAGCAGAGAGGATTTTATTAACTTCGTTTACTTCAGCTTTCACATTCAGCTTCCCCCACCTCACCCATCCTCCTGACTGCCCCCAGCAGGAGGAGGATGATGTCTGTCCCAACAGGCCTGGCAGATCCAGAGCAAGTGTTAAATAGGTATCTTTGGAACTGTATCTTTCCCAAGCTGAAGATACTTCATGTACATTTTTTTTCCCATTTTCCAAGAAAAGCCCTGTCTGCATGCAAAGTGACAGCAGATAAACAGTAATATTTGACTGAAGAAACCAAACAAATTTTGATTCTTCTCAATCAGATGATTCAAGTGATGATGGGTAGTCAAAATACCACCCAAAAGTACTGGGTACCAAGCAGAAAGCTGTTTTTAATAAACCTGAAAGCTGTTAAGCCTGTTGACTCATTGGGAATAAAAAGCATTATCTTATGAGACATGTCATATTACACAATCACTCTGACAGCCCAGATGCATAAAAGGATGGGATGAAGAATCCTGGTTGGACCCAGATCCTACAGTCACTGCCATGCACAACAGGTTGCCATAGTAACCAAGGTCAGATACTGCTACCTTGCATGAGACTAATACCTGTGGAAAGCTTTAAGCAAGTAGAGGAGATATGATTGTCACCACCAGTTAATGGAGAAAACCCACTCCTCTCAAGGACTGATTTACCAGATGTTTCAGCTAAAGTCAGTCAGATATTTACTTCTATCTGTGTTTGCCTGACCAAAAGTAGCCTTTTTTGAAATTGGAGAATCACATCAAAAGCTTTCACAGCTTTTATTTAGCATTGTTTTCGGTGTTAGAGGTTTTCACTGGTATTGGAAATACTGAAAATCAAATATGAGGAGTTTGGTGTTTTCATGTATTTATCTCTCTTTTTCTTTTTTCCTTTTAAGAAATTAACACAAGAGAAACCATTCTAAATTTTTTCTTCTTTCTGTTGTTGTTCAGTTGGGTTTTGATAAATTTTCTTCCCCCTCCCCCTCTTATTTTTGTTTGCTAGTCTGGAATTGTTATTAAACTGTTAAAAAAAAGTTGTTGTTTTTTTTTTTTTCAAAATACCCTAGGACAGGGGTGAATACACACTGTGAATGAAAGAAAAAGAGAGAAACAAAACGAAACACTTCCTATATCTCTGTTGCTTCAGAATCTGAAAAAAAAAAAAAAAACCAACCAAACAAAAAACCCACAAACAAACAAACGAACAAAATTTAAAAGACACAGAAATTAAGTGGAAATGGAAATAGCTGCTCTTTTATGACAGTTGGTAGTAAGAACAGGTTTGGAGCTAAGGTACTTTGTAAAAACTTTGGAAAATGAAGAAAGGACAAAATATTATGGAATTTAGGTGCTTTTTTGGTCTCTTTTTGTTTTCAACCATCAGTAGCTACAACATTCATCTGAATGCAGTGTCCTCCACTGTGCTCCAAACTGTATGCAAGATTTCTGGGCACTTTCTGAAGTTATAAAATGGCTTTTGATATGAAATAAAGGCCCTCTATTGGTTAACTCATCAGAATAACTAACAGATTTCTCTTTAGGGAGGAAGTTGGAAGTGTCTGAATACATTACCTGGCAGTTAGTAAACTGTGTAAAGACCTGACAAGAAGCTTGCACTTGCCAGAATTTCCCATGAATAAGATTTCTTCCCTGGTGAGTCTCCTCATAAAAAGAAATCCTTGTAGGATGCTTTTTCTTCAAGAGAAAGCTTCATTACCAAAATGGGATGGACCCTTGGTGAGCCAGCATTGACCACAGCATCATCTGTGAAACCTCAGGCAGGCAGTGCTGTATGTGACATGCAAGGACTTTCTACTTCTGACCCTTTTTCCCATCAATGTGAATGAATCTAGTTATACAGTCATGAAATTATCACTAGTGAATAAATATCTGGAAGTCTTTGTTTGACACTGGTATTGTGAAATCTATATACAGCATAGAGGCAAATCTTTTGAATTAATTTTATGATAAATCTTCAAATCAGTAAGTCTCAGACTCTTAAGTAACTGAAGTGCTTTGGAAAATATTTGCTACTCTGTTTCTCAGAGGACATAGGATATCTGATGCTTTTTGAGCTCCATAATCTTCAGCCTTAAGCCATTAAGATTTATTGCAATGTTCTGGATGTCCCAGTTCAGGAGAGACAGAGAAAGACAGGAGAGAGTCCAGTGGAAAGACACTAGGATGATGAGGGAACTTGGGCAACAGAATGAAGGAACACAGTCCCAAATTGTGCCAGGGGAAACGTAGACTTGATATTAGGAGAAAGTTCTTGACAGAGAGAGTGATTGGCATTGGAATGGGCTGCCCAGGGAGGTGGTGGAGTCACTGTCCCTAGAGGTGTTCAAGAAAAGCCTGGTTAGGGCACTTAGTGCCATGGTCTAGTTGATTGTCTAGGGCTGGGTGCTAGGTTGGACTGGATGATCTTGGAGGTCTCTTCCAACCTGGCTGATTCTATGACTCTGATCTCTTTGAAGAGGAAAGGCTGAGAGACCTGGGGATTTTTTTTTCCAGAAAAGAGAAGACTGGGAAGAGAGCTTCTCAATGTTTTTAAAAATCTAAACTGTGTGTGTCAAGAGGATGGGAACAGACTGGTTTAAGTGGTGCCCAGTGACAGGACAGAGGGTAATGGGTATAAACTAGGACACAGGAGATTTCTCTTGAACTTGAGGAAAAAAATCATTACTCTGAGAGTGCTGAAGTACTGGAATAGGCTGCCCAAAGAGAGGTGATGGAGTCTCCTTCTCTGGAGGCTTTCGAGACCTGCCTGGACATTGTGATGCTGTGTAAACTGATTAAGGTAAACCTAGATTTTACAGTGTAAATCCAAGCTCACTGTCAGTTTGTTATTGAATCTAGTTCAGTAGAGGTGTGTTTGCTCAGAGTGTTATGTTTTCCTGCAAGTGAACTCAAAACTATGGTAAAGAGGTGATAGCCAGCATGATCACATGCAAAGTTAAAAAAAAAAAAAAAAAAAAGGTCTATATTAAAGCTTCACTTGAGCAGTGACTCAGGAAGGAGAAAAAAGAAAGCAGCAGCATTGTGTCAGTAATGATGTGATGAGCATGGGATTAGTCCTGAAATATTTGGTCTGGCCAGAGACAGATTCAGCAATTTCTTTTAAGGTGAGAACATTGGATCACTTTAGTGCAAGTAGCTTATCAGGCCTGTTCAGATCTGTAATGGGACTTCACCCAGATGACTAAGATTTGTACAGATCATGCTTCATCTGCAGAGATGAAGGCTGGCAGGATGTGAGTTCTTTTGGTAAATTACTGGATATTTCTTCATCTTGTTGACTAGGGGGGAAAAGAATCACACAAACAAACTACAGACAAAACAAAACACAGAGACAAAACCCCCATGGTTAAAATATTCATTCTGAGTTAATCTAGCAAATTAACCTGTTCAGCTTTTCCACAAAAAAAAAAACCCAAAATATTAGCAAAGAATGTTGTCAGGCTAGAAGGCAGCTGAAAATTTGGCCAGGTGGAAGTAAAAGAATTTTTTTCAGAGAGTCCTTTTCTCTTTTTACTGGCACAGTACTAAGCATATCTATATCAAATGTAATGTTCACTTCATATCAGGTTTTATAGTGACTATAGAAGAGAATTTATTTTTATTATCTTTCCTAAGTCATGGTAGGAGCTTATAAAATGTCAACTTTGTCAGAACTAGTCTTACAGCACATCTCAAAGAAGTGGAACCAATTCTAATAGGATTTTTATGCATTTCCATTCAGATGAAATGCAGCTTTTTAGAGAGGGGGGAGGGGGGAAATCAAAAGCAAAGATATTTGCAATTTATTTCTGTGCTCTGTTTCTATCTACAGTCTCTCCACCAAACAATTGCCTTCAAAAGGTATTTTGCTAGATACTGTCAGTGACATGGAAAAGGTCTATTAGGTTTAAACTCATGGAAGCATCTAAATGTAAAACAAAAGCAAACAAACGAAAACGTATTTCAACATAGAATGTAACAACATATTTAAGGGAGAAAAGGTAAATGCATTCCACTACCTGGAAAGGTGTCTCTGCTAACTTGAAGAGCAGTAGTCTTGCCTTTGAAGGAGTCACTTTATTTCAGTGTTTACCCTACTCATTAAAACTCGAATTCCAAGCCCAGCTGCTGGGTATCAGAGACCTTTTCAGAAGCTTCAGCAAGGTTCACATAAGCCATCTAGGGCTACCAGAAACACCCCAGCACTCCTGAAGCATTTTGCTTTCTCCCGCAGCCATTTGACAGATGTGGTTATTGTAACCTAAGCACCGCTTTCAGCATCTTCTAGCAGAAGTGGACTCTGGGATGTGTGCAGCATGAGAAAGCCCAGGAAAGACTGTAAGAAGGAGACCTGGGAGATGTTTTTTTTTTTTGCCCATAGTACAATTTGGGGCATCTTTTTCATGGTAGTCTTGTCTGAGTGCTGTCTTCAGCATGAAGATTTATGCTAATACACACTGATTCAGAAATCAGAAAAAAATGGAGGCTCGATGTAGAGCTGAGGTATGAACAAGAAGAAAAGGATTTGGAGAACAAAGAAATTAAGTAAGTTTGCACAAATTCTATTTAATGTTGCTACCAATGAAACAGACAATGATGAGGAGCGTAGCTGCTGAAGCAGGATAACCCCTGCTGAAAACTCAGAAGGGAAAAAGCATTAACCAGTATTTTTTTCTTTAATTTACTTCCAAAATTTGTTTGAGTGCTGTCTGTGACAGCAACCACTCAGAACTGAATAGAAAGTAGCTCCATAATCTTGGGGATAAATGTGATCTTGCTTTGGTAGAGGGAAAAATGCCACAATATTCAGGACTACAAAGAGCTTTTATCCTAAATAATATGAAATAAAATAAACTTAGGTTTTCTCTAAGCTCTCATTCCCCATTGCCATCCACTCACCAACTCAAAGTGATGTAGTGCCCATGTAAATCAGCCAAAGAGGAGGGACCCATAGAATCATAGAATTGTTTCAATTGGAAAAGTCCAACTATCAGCCCAGCATCACCATGGTCATTAAACCATGGCCTCAGGTGCCACGTCCACATGACTTTTTAACACCTCCAGGGTCAACAACTCCACTACCTCCCTGGGTAGACTGTTTTAATGCTTGACCACCGTTTCAGGAAAGGCATTTTTCCTAATACCCAGTCTAAAATATTTCACACTGATAGGGGAGGTAACCTTGCAATTGTTTTTACACATCTCCTCGGTATTAACTCACAAACATAGCACTGGAGAAACCTTAGAGTGGCACAGGCACAAGAAGCAAAGCAAGTAGAAATCTATACTTTAGGCAAGCAAATAGCTATTTTGGATAGTTGGTCAAGTAAAATATATAGGCAAAAAATCTTTCTCATGGACTCCTATTGTGAAAATTTCTACATTAATCTGAAATGTGAGACAGAGGAACTTCTGCTCTTGTTTGAAATCCAGAATGTGTGGGTCAGAGCATTCAAAGTGAGATAGCCACTGCAATGTTACTTTAGTAGGAGTCAGATAGTCCTCCATAGACACAAATGCAAACAATTGGGAATTCACTTCCCATTTTAATGGCAGTCCCCAGTGGTGTGAGGGAAGGTAGGACATTTGCAGCGAGCCAAGCATCCTGCCCACGACATCAGGGCTGCACTAGTGGTGGAGGTGAGCAGGGCAGCTTCAGTTTCTCCACATCATACTGACATATTTCTTCACTTTAGAAACAAATTTATATGTACAGCATAGCCACCAAGCAGAATACACAAGAAAGCTGTTGCAGACACCTGATAAGAGCTCCTGCTTCCAGAAAACATGGGATTCAAAGAGAGTCGAGCTGACTGACAAGCAGCTTCCACAGCCAAAGAATTTCTGCAATACAGAGGAGGGAAGAGATGACAGTTCAGACCACAGACGCACCTAGATTTACTTTGGCACAGACTGAGCTCTCAGCATCTTCCCTTTCCCTGTGCACAGACAAAGGATGGGCAAAATGCCATCAGGAGGATAGGACGGACGTACTGCAAGGGAAATGAGTCCTTCACATCCATTGCAGTCTTAAAGGAAAAAAAAAATCTCCTATTTGAATACTCAAGGCCTTCTTTGTCCTGACTGCTGGCAAGGATTTTGCCAAGCAGTAGCCCCCTTCATTTTAACATAAAACAGTTGCATTGCTCAACTGGGCTTTATCAACAAGTACCACTTCGACAAATGCTTTTGAGAAGCCTTTAAAACAGTGAAAAAATCACACTAGCATGATGACAGCCCATCACTCCAACTGGCACTGAAACAAATGCTGTTGAAAGTCACCATATTTATTTACACTTACAACAAGTATGCAGTGAAATAAGTATGAATCCTTTTAAATATACATAATTTCTATGTTTGCATTGATTCCCCTCTGCTACTTAACCTGGTTTATGTGTTAAAAATTCTCACACAGCTGCCAAATCCATGGTACATTCTGCTTAAATAAAAATATCTTGAATATCCCACAAGTCAGCTTCCAGAAATGGTGGCAGTTGTGGATTTAGAGACTTTGTGTTTCAATATTCTTCTCCAAAGAAGCAGTGTTGAAATGATTGCTGGTGGCTAATGGCTAATGTTGATAAAAATATGTTTTTCTTACAAACACATAGATCTCAGATATTGCAATCCACACCTTTGTTTCACAGTGCTCCTCCAGACAAATTTGCAGGTAGCAGTAAAGAGTGGAACTGAATTGAAGAAGGCATTTAGCTGCCATAGTGATGAAAGCAGTAGGAACAGAAGGCAATAAAACGAGTTTTGATAAATGAAAAACCCTGCACGCAGAGAGAAACATGAACCAGCGCCTGATGACATGGAGATAACCAAGCAGCTAAACCCAGAGCATGAATGCAGACTCTTTTCCTTTTTCTCAGTCATGTCCTAACACTGACAAGTACTCCTTGGAGGGCATGTTGCAGTAAAGGATGCAGGCAATAAGCCAAACTGAAATCCTATCAGATTTCAGAGTCAGCAGAGAATGGTCCCTGAAAAGATCCCTTGCCCCATAGAAAAGATTTCTTGCACAAAAATGAAATTTGAGAGTTAATGAAATTGTGAGTACAAAGAGATGTCCTAGCCTAGCAAGTAAGTATTTTTCATTGGGTTAAATTAGGACTGGTTAAAATTGCCAGGTTTCAGGAAAAAAAAAAAAAAAAAAAATCTAAATAATTGTGGTGGGTTAGGAACTTCCCCCACCCCCAATTAAAATTTATCAGACCAGCTCAGATGGATTGGAAGTAAGATGAAGCTCTATTTACAGTAAATCTAAATTTACAGACATAAATACACAATATATTAACATATATCTACAAATATGTACAATTGGGAAACAACACAGAAGCCTACATTCCCTCCTGGACAAATTGAAACCCAGAAGGACCCCAACACTCTCTTCCTCTCAGAGAACACGCAGCAAAATTCACTTGTTATCTAGTCAGCCAAGGTTAGTGAAAGAGATTAGAGAAGTGAAGGAACAACAAACAGATCCAGTGAAAAGCAAAGAAGAAAGAATTGTTTATACTTTGGCTTGCTATACCTTTTAGCAAACCAAGGAATCACACAGACTTTATCATTATTATTCTTTTGTAGTCAATGATCTAATTTCTCTCATTAGAATATTCCAATAAGCCTTAAATCAGCACAATGCCTTATAATATTACTTAATTTGTTTTATTTATCAACCAATTCTTAAATTAAAGACTTTAAATATTGCCAGATTATTGAATGCTTCAGGATCTGTGCAGAGATATCTAAAGGGTTTATTCTGGACTAACTTTACCTAGAGACTTGCATTTAGGAATGGCCTTTCATTTCAAGAGTATTTTTTTCAAGTGCTTTATGTAGAGTTTTTCTGTTGCTTGTTTGTTTGTCTCTTTTCATCAGAAACATACCCTCCGTTTTGATTTTCTTGAAAATATTGTCTGACTTTGTGCCAGGAAGAAATAAAGTGAAAAAAAAAAATCAAGAAGTAGTGGTGGGTTTGTGACCTCTAGGTGAGCAGTTGGACTTTGATCATCTCAAAAGTCTTTTCCAACTGCAACACTTTTAAGATTCAATGATTCTGCAAATCATAATATTGTTCAGAATTGTGATGGTTTGGGTGTTATTTGCCCTCCTACACTTAAGAAAATCACCCAGACTAGACTCAGTCAACCTGGAAAGTGAATGAAGCTTTATGCTTACAGCTTAGCATAATATACAAGCAGATATATACAGCTAAATGCAGAAAAATACAAGTTAAAAAGGTAATACAAAGACACAACTCCCCTCCTAGAAACCTGAGTCCTCAGGAGGGGCTTCCAACTGCCCTTCCACCTTCTCCCACCCCTCGCTACCTTACCCTAGTCCCAAAGAAGAATGGAAGCTCAGCCAGGGGGTTAGGAAGCAAAGTGGATTAATCAGAGAGATGGCAGAAAGGCTGGAGAGAAATGCAGCCCAGACAACGCCCCGAGAAGTGCCTTATCTGTGTTTGGATTCTTGTTCTTATACATCTCAGCAGGCCTATGAGTGAAGTAGACATCACCCTTGTTCGTCTTTCACAGCCTGTAATCTAATTCTTTCTCACCAAAACATTCTAGCTAGCTTCAAACTAGCACAGCACTCATTCTCCTTCAAAGAAAACATAGATATGGGAATAACAATGGTTCTGCTGTTCTCACCAGAAGTTGTTTGGCATAGAGAACAAATGAAATAACATTCTTCTGTGAAGTGAGCCTTTTTTCCTGGACAAGCAGGGTTGGTTGGCTGAGGTCTGTTCTATGAGGCTTAACAAAGCCAAGTGCTGGGTCCTGAACTTTGGTAACAGCAACCCTACAGGCCTGGGTCAGACTGGCTGGATATCTGTCCAGCAGAAAAGGACCTCAATGTGCTGCTTGCCAGCTGGATGAACATGAGTCAGCAGTGTGCCCAGGTGGCCAAGAAGGCAAACAACATCTTGACATGTACTGCAATAGTGTAGCCAGCAGGGGTGATCACAGAATCACAGAATCAATCAGAGTTGGAAGGGACCAAAAAGGTCATCTAGTTTCAGCCCCGCTGCCATGGGCAGGGACACCCTACCCTAGAGCAGAGCCTCACCCATCCTAGCCTTAAACACCTCCAGGGATGAGGCCTCAACCACCTCCCTGGGCAACTCATTCCAGGCTCTCACCACTCTCATGGTGAGAAACTTCCTTCTCACTTCCAAATCATGCCTCTATACCAGGTATTGGAGAGGCCATATCTTGAATATTTGGTACAGTCTTGGGCCCCTCACTACAAGAAGGACATTGAGGTGTGGGAGTGGGTCCATCAAAGGGCAGCAAAGATGGCAAAGGTTGAGGAGAACAGGTCTGAGGAGGACCAGTGGAGAGAATTGTGACTTTTTTAGTGTGGAGGAAGCTGAGGGTAGACCTCAGAGCTCTCTGCAGTTCTCTGAAAAGAGCTTGTAGTAAGGTGGGGGTCGATTTCTTCTCCCTAGTAACAGGTGATGGAATAAAAGGAAACAGCTTGAAATTGCACCAGGGCACATTTAGCTTGAGTATCAGGACACATGTCTTCAATGAAAAAGTGGTCAGAGGTTGGAATAGGCTGCCAAAGGAGGTGGCAGAATCACTGTCCCTAGAGGTGTTAAAGAAACATGGATCTTTGGGACATGGTTTAATCTCTGTAGTGAACTTTAGGTTGATGGCAACACTTGATGATCTTAGAGGGCTTTTCCAACCAGCACAGATCTATGATTCCTATCACTTTGTTTCCTAGTTTAATTTTCTTAAGATGATTTTACCTTTTCACAGAGGAGGATTCAATGTGCAAATTCAGTGTCCAGATTAACTTCATACATTGTAGGACTAAATTTTATGCTAAACCAAGAAGTATTTTTTCTGAGATATTTTAAGTGATGCAAAGAGTGGGCCCAGAGTATAGAAACAAAGATTCAGCTCACATTAAGAATGTAGAAGTGCACCTAAAAAATATGACACGATACTTGCACAATATGTTAAAAGATAGCTTCAAGCACCCACTTAAAGTTGCTAGCTCAACAACAAGGTCAATACTTCAGATTTTCTTAGCAGCTAATCAAAGTGGGTGGAGAAGTGAAAGAGGTAAAGGACTGGCCACTGTGGAAAGAGGGAAATGGAGAGGAAGAGAATGAAGAGGACTTGCTTGTTATTAACTCAGGAAGGTTTCAGACTCATTCCTTACTCCAATCACACTGCTGTTCTGCTTTCCTAGATAATGAAATTAAGATGATTATACTCCAGTAAGCCACTGATGAGGCAATTCTACTCTCAAAATGAAAAAAGCAGTGAGGAAAATTGAGGAAACCAAATTCCTTTACTGCTTGTTGGTTTGATTTTTTCTTTCCCTCTCTGTTTTTCATTCTTTCAAAGTTCAGTAGAAGAATGGAGCAGGGCTTTGTGGGTTGCAAAATCTGAAGGGAGCACTGAAATCAGATAATCACATCCAGATTTTGGGAGACATGTCTTTGCAAAGGAAATGGACATTAAATGCTATCAGGCACTTCCCAGCGTCTCTTGCCTGACTGATTTTGGTGCCAAAAAGCACAGATTTGAGGATTTAATCTAACCTGCCCTCACTGTACAAGACACAGTGCAGAAACATGGAAAAAAGCCATCCACGAGTAGAAAAGGACTCATTACAGGCCCATTTCTGAAGATCATGCTTATAAAAGAATGCTGATGGTGCTGGAGCACTGGACCAGGCTGCCCAGAGAGTTTGTGGATAGGCAGATGGGGTTAAATCTGCTTGAGATTTACTACAGGAGGCTCTTTACACATTGGTAGGTGTTTCCTAATGTTTTATGAGTGTTTATTTCTGCAGGTTATCTCTTGCATTTCTGCTATTGATCCTGAGTGTATAGCACACTGAGCTGATGGTTAATGATGTCCCATGAAGATATCAATAAAACACTGCGATCTTGAGTTAGTATTTTGATCTCAGCATTTCTTTCCCTGAGACATTCCAATGTCATTATGTTCTTTTCCACACAAAAAGGCCTCATATGGCCCCATATGGGTGTTGTGATATTGTTAGAGACTGAGAGAAGCAGTGTGTCCCAACATCTCGCCAAAAAAAAAAACCTTTATTGTAAGCTAAATTTCTCAGAAATGCTAAGCAAGCATCCTGTTTACACTCATCATCCCAAAAATCCCCCTGCATCACTCAGACCCCCAAGAGCTCCCTCATAAGCAAGGACTGGACAAGAGACCAACTGGAAGAATACAGAGTGAGCTTGCGGTTGCTGTCTGGAGATGACCTGCCTGACTGCTCAGCTTGCATGGACTGAAAGACCACCATTCTGGGCCACCACATGTGGAACTGAGATCCTGTCACCTATCACACACAGAAGGTGAAGGCTTCCTGTGGTGAAAGGTGATGCTGATTCTGACCTAACCACAGTCTAGCAGCTTCTGGTTTATCAACAGTGGTGATCGTTATGGAGAAACCAGTCGGACAAGGGGAACTTGATCCTGGAAACCCCCTACCACACTAAGCATGCCCAGTGCCACTGGACAGTGGGCCTGGCTGAGCAAAACACTCCTGGAAAATGCTAAGTGATTCTTAGACAATCATGCACATTCAATGAGGCAGACAGGTAAAAGAAGAGAAGCTCCCACCTGCAGATGGAACAGTCCCCACTCACTCAAACAGACTTTATGGACACCAAATCATTCTGGGGTGACCTCTCTTCTCTCTGCATGGAGGTATTTATTTATCATCTTTCTCTTTTCTCCCCTGCCTCTCTTAACTCTCTCCCTCTACCCATCCTTATCCTTGTGTGTATAAGTCATGTGAATGCAATAAGGCTAGTCTATGCATTTGGTACCGTTTGTGCCTATATTGTGTGACCAAGAATCTGAACATTCAGAATTCCTCCAGACTGGAACAGATATCCATAGCTTTGTCACTTTCAACGTATGAAAAACAACTGAAATAAACCCCAAAAGTGCTAATATACTAATTTACAAATGACACTTTGTGCTAGTTTGAGCCTATCTAGAATGTTTTGGTGAGAAGAACTAGATTACAGGCTGTGAAAGGAAAACAAGGCTGATGTCTACTTCACTCATGGGCTTGCTGAGATGTATAAAAACAAGAATCCAAACATAGATAACCCACTTCTGCTGCTGGTGAGCTCTGAGACACATCTCTCTCTCTCTCTCTCTCTCTCTCTCTCTCCAACTGCACCCTTCGTTTCTTTGCTTAATCCACTTTGCTTCCTAACCCCCTAGCTAAACCTCTAGTCTTCCTTGGGACTGGAGTAAGATTGACAGGGGTAGGGGGAAGGTGAAGAGGTAGTTGAGGGCCCCTCCTGGGGACTCAGGTTTCTGGGAGGGCTGTTGTGTTTCTGTATTACCTTTTACCTTGCATATTTCTGTCTATAACTGTATATACTGTAAATATCTGTTTGTATATTGTGCTAGCTGTAAATATAAGCTTCATTCATATTTCCAGAGCTGGCTGGGTCTAGTCTGGGTGATTTCCAAAGTGTGTGGGGGGTGGGTAACACCCAAACCATCACATACTTCTAGATATTATTCATGCAGATAAACCATTAAATAAACCAGTCATGAGCAGAGTCATGTTAATCTGCAAAGACCAGATCATTGCAAATCTGCTCTCAGCTGCTTATTCAGGGTTTTTTCCCCAGAAACTATTGTTGAGCATTCATTACATAAAAATGAGCCAAAATAATGCTGTATTATACTTACAAATTACAAAGAGTGTGGCCAGCAGGTCAAGGGAGGCACTCCTCACACTCTGCTCTGCCCTGGTGAGACCACATCTGGTGCAGTTCTAGGCTCCCCAGTTCGAGAGAAACAAAGATATACTAGAGAGAGCCCAACTGTGATGGTGGTTAAGGCCCCTGGGAGGAAAGTCTGTGAGACCTGGGGCTGTTCAAACTGGAGGAGGCTGAGAGGAGATCTTACCAGTAGTTACAAATATGTGAAGAGTGGGTATCAAGAAGTAGGGGCGAGTCTCTTCAGTGATGCCCTGTTACAGGACAGGGAGCAACAAATTGAAACACAAGAAGCTGTGCCTCAACGTGAGGAAAAACTTAAGCAAGATGCTTCAACTCTGTTGTCTGTAATTACACCTCTGTTATTAAAAAGAAGGGTCTTTTCAGTGCTCTGCTATGCTTAGATCATTGTGTGTTTGGAAACTAATCACTTTGTGTTGACTGTAAATGCAGTATTTAGCACAGCAGGGACCCTAAAGATTGCCTATTACCTAAAAATTAGTTCTAAACAATTCACTTCAGTAATTCTGCCTGTTTCTCAGGTGAAAAGCACACCACAGACAAAGCCTCTGAGCTAAGGCTCCTCTGATGGCAGAGTGATCTCTATAACTTAGCTTAACAAAAAGTACTTGTAAGGCACAGGGTCACATGAACTCAGAGAGGGAAATCAGCTGCTCCCATGTGATTTCAGTACCTATGTCATTACAGTTTCTCATTTCATCACTACTTAGGAGCTTACATTCATTCTGGAACTACCATTTTTGAAGTCTATTTCCAGACACCCATCATTTCCATGTATCTAGCAAACTACTTCCTTTATCACTTGTTTCCAGTCCTTCTGCTGCTGGGGCTTGCACAAAAGCTCAGAAAAGCCCACGAGGGAAAGACTTAAGAAGACTGAAACAAAAAGCAAAAGGATTTTCGGAAGGCTAGAAAACAAATGAAGTCACAAAGACACCATTGTCATTTGAATCCACAGTCCTTAGGCAGTGGGACAGCTTTAACATGTAAAATCTAAACAAGCAAACCTGACATTAATACAGAAACACACAAAGGACCACTATGAAAACTTGGCAGACTTTCTTCAAGTGTGCTTTGTTTCAGTAATTTGCCCACAGAAAATCTTTGATGCTCCTGTAAGGTAGGTAATGTGTTTGAGAAAGAGATGCTTAAAACCATTAATTAGAAAGATCAGCACTCTGAATGGTGACATCTAAACCTTCTGACACTTCATAAAACAGACAAAGAAGAAGCAAGCAGCAGAAGGAAGAGGGTAATAGACATGTCCTTTCTGATTTTACTTTTAACCAGCAGCTTATAAGAAGGTTCCAGGTAGTGGGACTTAGACTGTTTTGAGTGGGATCACAATAGAGTAACCAGGAAGGAAATGCAGCGTCTGAGAGGGCTTTTTGCTTTGAGAACAATGGCAGCATGAGCAGACTTGATTGTAGAAAATGTGAACTATTCTGGTGATCTCCGAAATTTAGGATGACAAAAAATGAAGGAAAAAAAAAAACCCTCTCTAAGTGATAGTTGTTGCTGTTGAACTCAATAACCTCCTGCCATGAAAACTGCCAGTCAACAGCTGCAGCTAACACCGAAGAGCTTAACTCATTTAGGTGCTCATTCACTCACCCACCTCGAGAGTCTGATTTACAATGAACACATTTTTCTCAAGAGATGTTCTAAGGGAGATGTTGCATTATCACCTCAAATTCTGTGAGTCTTTTAATTTCGAATCCTTGTGTTTAGCTAAGCGAAGTTTCTTCTGAGGATCAGCCTTGGTCAAATTCTACTTCCAAAAGCAACTTTCCTGACAGAATCCTAATATTAAAATATTTTCTTAAAAATCAGTTTACCTGCAGGAAATGATGATATACATCTCCCACCTACAATTTTGGATAGAGATAATGTGGTGAATAGTCCTAAAGGGCATAAAATGGGCTTAAGCATGTCCTATCTTATGTACCTGCCTGTCTGCATTGCAGCCAGAGGCAGAAAAACAGGACAAAGAAACCCAGGCAACCCAGTCTGGTTTAATCTGGTTGCCTGAGAGGGGTTTCATGGGGACCACGCCCCTGTTGCCTGCAAGGCGTATGCGCCCCCCCATTTTTGGAAGACAACAGCCTGTGGGTTCTTCCATTTTTGGGTCTACTTGGGTGATTGCCAGAGGTGATTGGGTGATAGTGTGGCCAATAAGACCATTAGCCTTGGACATCATCCTATAAATGGGGGTGAACAGGTGAATAAGGTGCTTGCATGCTCCTTCATTCCTCGCTCATCTGCCGCTTGCCCGCCTATCACCTCAGCTGCCTCAGCCAGCAGCTGATTCCACTTTGCAGCCCACGCGGAACTCGCCACAGGACTTCCGTTGAATATTTTCCTGCCTATGTTTTGAGCCATGGACATTAGGACTCTTTGTTCAACTTGCTAAAGGATTTTAATCAACCTCACAAGCAGCGAATTAAGCCGCCGGACTCTCTACTAAAGACACTTTCTGAAACCTTTCAAAATCCCATTGTATAGAGACAGTCTGTGAAATAGTTCTGCTAACCGCACCCAAGAATTTGTGTGAAGAGTTGTAAAGAAGTTTGGGGGATTATTGTGTGTGTATTAATAAATATTTCATAGCTTTTAAATCTGCCTCATTGCATTTTACCCCAAACTCAGAGTTCAACTAGTCCTCTTCATAACAGATAATTATAAACTGTTACATGTATCACAGTATCACCAAGGTTGGAAGAGACCTCACAGATCATCAAGTCCAACCATTTAACACAGAGCTCAAGGCTAGACCATGGCACCAAGTGCCACATCCAATCTTGCCTTGAACAGCCCCAGGGACGGTGACTCCACCACCTCCCCGGGCAGCCCATTCCAGTGTCCAATGACTCTCTCAGTGAAGAACTTTCTCCTCACCTCCAGCCTAAATCTCCCCTGGCACAGCCTGAGGCTGTGTCCTCTCATTCTGCTGCTGGCCACCTGAGAGAAGAGAGCCTCCTCCTGCCCACAACCTCCCCTCAGGTAGTTGTAGACAGCAATAAGGTCACCCCTGAGCCTCCTCTTCTCCAGGCTAAACAATCCCAGCTCCCTCAGCCTCTCCTCATAGGGCTGTGCTCAAGGCCTCTCACCAGCCTCGTCACCCTTCTCTGGACACGCTCAAGCATCTCAGCGTCCTTCCTAGACTGGGGGGCCCAGAACTGAACACAGTACTCAAGGTGTGGTCTAAGCAGTGCAGAGTACAGGGGCAGAATGACCTCCCTGCTCCTGCTGACCACACCATTCCTGATGCAGGCCAGGATGCCACTGGCTCTCTTGGCCACCTGGGCACACTGCTGGCTCATGTTCAGGCGGGTATCTAAAAACTGAACTGTGACATCCTACTCTGACAGATGTAACACAGCCCGTACAAGGAGTAGATGGATCTATAACAAGCAGAAAGTCCTGGATAGCTGAAATTATTTTTAGAACCTGCTTTTGAGAAGGCTCCAGGTAGTGTATGCAATATCCATCTTCTATGAAAAAGACAACATCAGCAAAAGGGTTTCCCATAAAATTATACCAGGGTTCTTCACTGTTGTAACACTAAGGGTGGAGTTACATCCCACTCCTGCCCAAGGTTCCCCCCACATGCAAACACTCAACAACTGTATAGTATGAGATGATCCTGGAACATGACAGGTGTGCTTTGTAGGTGCATTTCAGTTGAAGTGCACAGATACAATGAGTCTAACTCTTCCAAGAAGTATTAGATATATCACGATGTGAATCACAGAACGATAGGAGTTGGAAGGGACTTTGGGAGATCATCTTGTCCAACTCCAATGCCAGTGCAGGTGCACCTAGATCAGGTTCACCATTCTGGCAAGTTTTGAATTACTCCAGAGATGGAGAATTCACCATAGTTCTGGACAGTCTGTGTCACGGAAGGGTATTCTGCTGCCTACACCAATTTTTGGTGGAGGGGAGAAATTAATTGGGGTGAGATAATATTCTATAAAAATACATATTTACTAAACCAAATATTCTGAACTCTCACCAGCCCCAATCATTGTATATTAATGTTAAAATTTGTTCTACATGATCATGAAAACATTCTAGGATAAATCTCTACAGTAACTGATTAATAACTAGCATACATTCAAACTATAAACAGAGAGAGGAGTTTTCCCCACGGCTTAATGCCACTTGGGGTCTATACACTATTCACCCAGCAGAGGGTTGAAAACTCTTTCTGCTCTATGGCAGAGACAATGGGTTGTTACAGAGGCATTAAAGCATTTATTCACAACTCTTATTAATTATCAATCACCCTCTGGGGCTATGTCACAGCCTATGCCTAATGTCCAAACTTCAGGGGAGCATTCCCATGGACTTTGGGGCTGGAATCCTCCTGGCTTTTGGGGAAAGGATGAATCTTCCCAGCTTGTGGGGAAGTAATGATCTCTGACCTTTTTTCTCCTGGTGATGGATGCAATCTCTGCCTTTGTGCTGCTGCCTTCTTCTGGATGCTCTGTCCAGGGATTCTTAGGCAGGCAGGACCTCAGGTGCAGAGGTTGCATGTCGTGGTCTCAGCATGGTTGTCACATGGCTAGCAGGCTGATCGCATGCAGACAATTCAGAGTCTGCTTCCTGGTAACTCGGCGACCGTGGTGCTTACTAGGCAATGACAGGCAGCAAGCATGCAAGGTGTGCACGGCTGCTCAGGAGTCTGTGCTCTATGAGTAAAGGCAGGCAATACAGGATCTGGTCCTGATAACACAGTGGCGTGCAGATGTGCACAGCTGGCTAGGAGAATATAGGCTCCACATATACATATATTTATAGGCAGGCTTAAGTGAGGTCTGCAAGTAAGGTACACAGGCAGGCAATCAATGTACGAAGTCCAGGCTAAGCAGGGGGAGTTCATGCACATTGTTTACCTGTACACCCCTATTTATTGACTGTGGGTCGAGATTAATGGCCCCTTGGCCACTAGAATGACCAGTCAGGTTGGCAGTCAGCCAAACCTTACCATAATAGGCAAATGCCACAGGCCTGGACTTTCCCCAAATATGAGAATCACATGGGCTTACACCAAGCAGACACGAGCTGGGTGTGTGGGGCTTACAGAACCTGTTTACAAACAGGGGTCCTGGCAGACCATACTTAATGGCACCAGGCCTATTGTGCCACTTTTATCCGTTTAATGTGTTTACTTCTGGTTTGGGCAGAAAAAACATGTCCAGGCAGGGCAAGGCATAAATAAGCCTATTTTTGGGCCTACTGACCCTCCACGAAAGTCTGTTCCAGTGCTCTAGCCCCGACAAAGCAAAGAAGTTCCTCTCATGTTTAGAAGGAACTTCCTGTGTTCAAGATTGCGCCCATTACCTCTTGTCCTGTTACTGGCCACCACTGAAAAAACCCTGGCCCCATCCTTCCGACACCCATCCTTTAAATACTTATAAGCATTGATGATACCCCTCCTCAGTCTTCTCTTCTCCAGGCTAAATAACCACGAGTTCTTCACTTTTTCTTCATAACAGAGATGTTCTAGTCCCCTTATCATCTTTGCAGCTCTTTGCTGTACCCTCTCAAGGAGTTGCCTGTTCTTCATGTACTGGGGAGCCCAGTGTGGAGATGGCTGATTTGAGCACACATTGAGGAGACACTGTTAGACTTCTAGACAGTCATATAGGATCAGACAATGACAGAATCATTGAAGGTGGAAAAGACCTTTAAGATCATTGAGTCCAATCTCTAACTCTACCAAGACTGGTGTTAAAACCAGCACCACAGGTTCTAAAACCTCAGCACCACATCTTTGCCTCTCTTAAACACCTCCAGCTATGGGAATTCAGCCATCTCCCTGAGGACCTTATTCCAGAGAGAACCCTTTCAGTGAAGAAACTTCTTCTAATATTCAACCTAAATCTCCCCTGGTGCAACTTTGAGGCCATTTCCTCTTGAGGCAAGGTGAAGAAGTACTGCACAAGAGCTCCTACAGGGTTTCAGACTATGAGAAATTTCTCAGCCAGATTACATAATGGTTGCTAATATTTTTATAAGTCTGAAGCTAGTGTTAGTTACCAGAAGTTCTAACTGCTAGTCCTGGATCTTGCTCCTAGGGAACACAGGCTTTTCCATAAAGCCCTTCCAGATTCACTCTGGTTCAGCACTGATTTCACTGAAACCAACTGCATAGTGGAGGAAGCTGTGGGACTATAAGCTCCTACTGCACATCAACCAATCCTTGGTAATACAAGTAGGTATGATTGCCATCAGATGAATACCCTCAACACAAAGGAAGAAGTCTACACACTTTTCTTCTGACTAAGTGAATGGCTTGTTCTTTCAACCATGATTGAATAGTTTGAACCAGAGAGAGGAATACCTATCTTAGTCCTACAGTTTCAATTTGTCTCTCCAAACCTGGGCATGAGGTCATCTTGTTCAGAGATGAAGAATAGTTAACAGCTTTTTCTCAACTTGGATAAGAGTGCCAGGGAGGAAACCTGTGTCTAATGCTGCTGTCATCATGTTGCATGGCTTGAAGGACAGTTGGCATTCTTGTCTTTTGAGCAAAGCACCGAGGGTTGAGCTGAGCTATGTTTTCAGAGCCTAGTGGCTTGTTCTTTCATCACGCAGCTCAACACTCTAGATGTGCTCCTTTTTAAAGGATAGAGATTTGCTTTGCACCCCCTGCAGATGTTTCATTCACTTCTCCTGGGACAGCCATCCAAGTTCCCACTTCTGTTTCTTTCTTCATTCATCTATATTATCCAAAACCACCAGGACCCTCCAATAGTTCCCAGTCCAACACTTCATTTCAATCAGAATAGTTATTTTTAGTTTTTGGAAAATGATCAGCCTGTTCAGGGGTTTCATCTTTACTTACTATTTGCTATTGTTTAAGCCTTTTAGGGTCTGCTGTTCCATCGAATTCCTGATGATCTGTCCATTTAAAACCCTTTATTTTTTTTCTTGTAATATATCCTTTTCCTTTCTAGTCACTACCTAAGACAAGAGTTTTTTCCATTTCCTGTGTTCTGTCAGCAAATAAATGCACAAGAAGCTGTGAGGGAGCATGGCCAGGACAACTGGCCCAGAGTAGCCAGTCTCTACTAAAGGACATCAAGCTCAGTATATAAACTGGGAGCACTTTAATGTTTCTGACCTTTGTATTCCCAAGTAACTGATGTGCGAGGGAGAACCCTGCTTTCCTGGAGATGACTGAACACCTACCTTCTGCTGGGAATCAGTGAACAAGTCCTTTGTGCACTCAGCTTTTGTTTCACTTATTGTCTTTAACTCAATCTGAGTCTTCTCACTTTTACTCGGCTAATGCTATCCCCTCTCTCAACATGCATCATTAAGCAAGCAGCTGTGTGGGGCTTATTTGCCAGCTGGTTTTGAACCATGACAGCCAGTTTTAAGGTCCTTTTTTAATCTATTATTTTCTGATAGCATCCACTGATTTTTCTGATTTTTCTGCTGTTCAGAGCAATCATCAGAAAATATTTTAGCAGCCTCACACAATAGTCCCAATAATAAGGGACATCCATTCTTAGCTTTCACTTCATAACACCTACAATAATCTGAGAATACCTACAGTATATCACCCATTGCTCTGTGACCTGGAGGGACACTCTTCTTGCACAGGGAATTGCCTAAACCACAATTTATTTCCTACAACACAACTCCTTATATTTTTATCATTCCCATTATCTTCCCCCCACCCCTTTTATCTACCATGTTTCCCTTTTGTTCTACTCTTAAACATTTTGTTCAATAAAATTCACTACCAGTAATGTGAATTACTGGGTCTTTTTGCATGTCAGATGGGAATATGCTGAAAGATTGCTTCATGGTAGGAAAAAAAAAAAATTGTTATGATTTATATCCCTCTGTTTCTCTGATTTCCAGTATAATATGAAAAATAGAATAAATTGTTGTGGTACCTTGTGAGGAGACATGAGCCAAGGAGACTCTATGACTTAGCCTATCAATGAATAAGAAAATCTAGATGTAAATTCACCATGTCCTACATCACAGAATCATAGAATCAACCAGGTTGGAAGACATCTCCAAGATCATCCAGTCCAACCTAGCACCCAGCCCTAGCCAGTCAACTAGACCATGGCACTAAATGCCTCATCCAGGCTTTGCTTCAACACCTCCAGGGATGGTGACTCCACCACCTCCCTGGGCAGCCCATTCCAATGCCAATCACTCTCTCTGTGAAGAACTTCCTCCAAACATCCAGCCTATACCTCCCCCAAAGCAGCTTGAGACTGTGTCCCCTCATTCTATTGATGGTCGTCTGGGAGAAGAGACCAACCCCACCTGGCTACAGCCTTCCCTCAAGTAGTTGTAGACAGCAATGAGGTCACCCCTGAGCCTCCTCTTCTCCAGGCTAAACAACCCCAGCTCCCTCAGCCTCTCCTCGCAGGGCTATGTTCCAGGCTTCTCACCAGCTTCATTGTCCTTCTCTGGACATGTTCCAGCACCTCAACATCTCTCTTGAATTGAGGAGCCCAGAATTGGACACAAGACTCAAGGTGTGGCCTGACCAGTGCTGAGTACAGGGGAAGAATAACCTCCCTTGTCCTACTGGCCACACTGTTCCTGATTCAAGCCAGGATGCCATTGGCTCTCTTGGCCACCTGGGCACACTGCTGGCTCATTTTCAGCTACTATCTACCAGTATTTCCAGGTCACTTTCTTCCTGGATTCTCTCCACTTGCTCTGTCTCCAGCCTCCACTCACATCCACATAAGTGGAGATACATAATCACTCTTGCATATCATTCCTAGTTACCAAACTATTGCAACAACTGTAAGGTGAGCCTTTCAGAACACCGAGGGTCATTAAGACATCACCAACAATTTGTCCCTCTGAAATACTTCCATGTATCTCCTACTCAGCTCTTACCCTGTTACTGCCCTCCAAACCCATACTTTACACTCCAAACCCATACTTTTTCCCCTGTACCATTTCGTCCTTTATATCCACGTACACTTATAATGAATGAGGTTTTTGAGTACTTGTTCTCTTTAATCTTTTTGTCAGTCAAGATGGTTAAGAGAAACTCTTTTGCGGACAATTAAATTGAGATACTACCTGGGTTCTTGACACTGCCAAGACTTCTACACACCAAGATATATCCCAAAAGAATAAATGTCTGGGGAAAATGTTGCATAAAAATTGGGGGACTTCAGGCAGCCTAAGGTATTGAGATGGTTTGGGTGCTACCCGCCCCCCCACACTTTAGAAATCACCCAGACTAGTCTCAGCCAGCTCTGGGAATATAAATGAAGCTATTTATTTACAGCTAGAACAATATACAAGAAGATATTTACAATATATATTGTTATATACAGAAATATACAAGGTAAAAGTAATACAGAAAACACAACTCTCCTCCTAGAAACCTGAGTCCCCAGGAGAGGCTCTCAACCACCCCTGCACCTTCCCCCTGACCCTCTCAATCTTACCCCAGTGCTAAAGAAGAATAGAGGTTTGGCCAGGGGGTCAAGAAGCAAAGGTGAGTGGAAGGTGAGGTTAGGGAACTGCAGCTCAGTCAGAAGCCCAACCAAAAAGTGAGACAAAATGGCAAGAGTGTTATGTTTTTGTTTCTTCTTCAGCAAGACTCTGAGGGGAGTAGACATCACCATTGTTTTCCTTTCACAGCCTATCATCTAGTTCTTCTCACCAAAACATTCTGGCCTGCTTCAAACTAGCACAGGTATTGATATTTTGAGCTACATCCTGTTAAGGTCTCATTGAATTGTGGGATGTGTTTCATTCTTTTTTTTTTTTTTTTTTTTTTTTTCCTATCCTTTAAGCTTTGTGATCTCAGGATGCTAAATTCTCACTAGAGACCCTAGTGTCAACGTCAGAGGCAGTACCTTTGTTGTCTGAAAGTCAACAGAAGATATCAAAAAAGCTTATACTCTATTTAATTAGCAATGATTTGGACAGACAAGTCAAGGCAAGAGGGAAGAAAATTCACTCTTCTTCTTTAGATGGTCAGTTACCTCCTACTCCAGTTTCTGCTACAGGAGACCATCACGGTGCTGTTGAGATAGTATTGTGCAGCACCCTGTGTAAAGAAGACATAGAATATATAGAAGATGTCTCCCAGCAGAATCCAGGTTTATGACTTTTCAGTGATACTAGCACTATGTAACAGAAGCCTATAGATTTTTGTTTGCTTTTAGAGGAAATGCTTTGCAAGTTACATCCTGGAGACATTTTGATGAAATTGCTGCAAGTTTAGAGAATATTTTTGTGGAAAACTGAACTTTCTAGAAGACCCAAAATTCTCTGCTAATAGTGCTACGATCTGTATCTCTGGTGTACAGTTCAGATGAAAATGCACAATGCTACAGAGGATCTTTATGTTGATCTGGTCACTCACCGTGCAAATAAAGATTACACTGGAAAAGAAAATCATTAAATGAGAAAGCTTTCTACATTAGTGGTTATATCACCTTCTATCATTACCTGTTCATTACCTAGCATGGATGCTTTTATATATTAGCTCATGTCTATACCTTGATATTACCTTTTATTACCTTAGCACTGAGAAGATACTTAAGCTTCAGTCTGGATCATGAATTTGGTAAAGGTAAGGTGTCCTGCTAAAAGGAATGCAAGGACCAGCCTCTCTTCCTGCCCATAGGTGCTGGCAGTTCCTAGTGAGACAATCAGTCATTGCTGCACCCAGAGAGTGCAAGACAGTACTGAAAACCTTCAAAAGTTACTGCCTTAGCCAGAGGATTAGATTAGATGACCTTCAGAGGTCCCTTCCAATCTCCACCTCTCTGTGAAATTATGTCTACCTTATCAGAGAATTTTAGGGCAGGGGAAGGTGATGACAGCTAGACAACAGACGAGTTTGGACATAAATTCACTGGCTTTCAAGTGAATAACAAAACAATAGAAATCTGTTTATGGAGATAAAGACTGTCCCACACACAGTAGACAAATGCGGAGGGGACACACATTTCACACCTGTTGATCATTGCAATGTGTGCAGGATGAGTAGGCCTGGAACACAGCCCTGTGAGGAGAGGCTGAGGGAGCTGGGATTATTTAGCCTGCAGAAGAGGAGGCTCAGGGCCGAACTCATTGCCGTCTACAACTACCTAAAGGGATGTTGTAGCCAGGTGGGGTTGGTCACTTCTGCCAGGCAACCAGCAGAAGAACAAGAGGACACAGTCTCAAGTTGTGCCAGGGGAAGTATAAGCTGGATGTTAGGAGGAAGTTCTTCACAGAGAGAGTGATTAGCATTGGAATGGGCTGCCCAGGGAAGTGGTGGAGTCACTATCCCTGGAGGTGTTCAAGCAAAAACTGGATGAGACACTTAGTGCCATGGTCTAGTTGACTGTCTAGGGCTGGGTGCTAGGTTGGACTGGATGATCTTGGAGGTCTCTTCCAACCTGGTTGATTCTATGATTCTCTCTTCCTGGAGGGAACCAAAGGAATCACAGAATCACAGAAACTTTCCCATTGGAAAAGTCTCTCAGGATCATCAAGTCCAACCACTATCCCTACTTACAAAGTTCATCCTCAAACCATATCCTCAAGTACCATATCCAAACATCTTTTAAACACATCCAGGGTTGGTTACTTAGCCACCTCCTTGGGCAGCACATTCCAATGCCTGACCACTTTTGCTATGGGAGAACAAATCTTCCTGGAAAGTTTTTAGTGTGTGTGTGTGTGTGTGTGTGTGTGTGTGTGTGTGTGTGTGTGTTCAAGCCTTTAAAGCACTCAGTGAACCTAAAGTTACAGTCACATTTCGTTCCTGGAGAGCTGTCCTAGCTCAATATTATTAACAATATGATATCCAAAACAATAAACATCATTATTGTTGGTACCTTTCTAATGGTGGATCCACTGCTTCATTTGTCAGTGTAGATACTAGTTTGAATTGCCTGGCAGCATCCTAGTGCATTTAGCAAAGGAAAGAATATCAAGGGATCTGTGTAATTAAGAGTGATAGTCTTACACTGCAGGAGGGCTGCTGCCGCAGCCAGCCTGCTAAGGGCTGAATTGGGAGTGTAGCTTTGTGTTTGTTTACTCAATGAACATCTGCACAGAAATCTGATGCCATGGTGTGCCAGAAATTTTTACTGGAACAGAGATGAAATATTTAGTAGCTTGATCAGACCATTTCTCTGCCTCAAGGAGTATATGGAAGTGTGTCAGTTCTTGTTATTTCAGCTACAGTTCTTGTATATCCTTATCTAAGTGCTGATTTGGCAGTTCAGATAACTCCTAAAAAGTTTAAATAAGGTGCTGATTTGGCAGTTCAGACAAACTCATACATATCTTAAATGGCACCCTGAGAATCTCCTGAAGTTTACTGATGCTTAAGAGCTTAGCTACTACTAAAGGCTTTTAAGGGAAATAAATTAAAAAAAAAAAACAAACAAACAACCAAACAAACAAAAAATCCCAAACCAAACAAATGAAACAAACAAACAAAACCACTCACACACACATACAAAAACCCACCACAACCAAAACAAACAAAAAAAATCCCCATCCCTCTTCTCACAAACACCACTGCCAATTTTGCCTTATAATTCATGATGAATGATGAAAACTAATTTTGGAAGTTGTATTTCTATGTGGACTTACATTAGCTAGGTCAACGATGTTTGGTTTTAATTGTCACTGAGAAAGGTCTTCATACCTCCAAAGGTTACTTGCTTATTCCAATGCATTTATATGACTGGTGGATGAATCCTGAAGAAATATCATTTTTTGTCATTCTCTCACTTAAAATGAAACAGGAATCACTTGGAAGCTCTAAAATTGCACATGTGCAGCTGCACTGAAATCTTGACTAGTAAGCCACTGTACCTAAACATACCTCATAAATAAATGTACAGGTTGTAGGTAGGCTTCAATGAAAATAACAAAACAAGAGGCTATTGTCAAGCAAGAAAGATGATGGCAAGCTCACAAGTGATGTGGCTGGGTCTACTCTTGCTATAGGCATGTGGGTCTTGCTCCTCTTAAAATGGTTCAAGGTTGTGAGAAAGTATATCCTTGGGCTGAGGAGCCACACAAGGTAGCAACCCTAGAAAACAGGTAATGCAAAGGGAGCTTTAATTCACATCTTCTGACTGTGGTTATTTCTGCTATGCTTTTCAGTTCCTTCATTTTTAAAATGCAAAATTTCCCTCCTTCTTTCCAAATCCCTTCTTTCCATATTCTGAATTCCTTCCTCCTGAATTCTGAATTCCTTCCAAATTCCTTCCAATTTCTTTCTTTCTCCCTTTCTCCCTTTCTCCCTTTCTCCCTTTCTCCCTTTCTCCCTTTCTCCCTTTCTCCCTTTCTCCCTTTCTTTCTTTCTTTCTTTCTTTCTTTCTTTCTTTCTTTCTTTCTTTCTTTCTTTCTTTCTTTCTTTCTCTCTTTCTCTCTTTCTCTCTTTCTCTCTTTCTCTCTTTCTCTCTTTCTCTCTTTCTCTCTTTCTCTCTTTCTCTCTTTCTCTCTTTCTCTCTTTCTCTCTTTCTCTCTTTCTCTCTTTCTCTCTTTCTCTCTTTCTCTCTTTCTCTCTTTCTCTCTTTCTCTCTTTCTCTCTTTCTCTCTTTCTCTCTTTCTTTCTTTCTTTCTTTCTTTCTTTCTTTCTTTCTTTCTTTCTTTCTTTCTTTCTTTCTTTCTTTCTTTCTTTCTTTCCTTCCTTCCTTCCTTCCTTCCTTCCTTCCTTCCTTCCTTCCTTCCTTCCTTCCTTCCTTCCTTCCTTCCTTCCTTCCTTCCTTCCTTCCTTCCTTTCTTCCTTTCTTCCTTTCTTCCTTTCTCTCTTTCTCTCCTTCTCTCCTCCTCTCCTCCTCTCCTTCTCTTTCTCTTTCTCCTTCTCCTCTTTCTCTTTCTCTTTCTCTTTCTCTTTCTCTTTCTCTTTCTCTTTCTCTTTCTCTTTCTCTTTCTCTCTTTCCTCCTTTCCTTCCTTTCCTTCCTTCTTCCCTGCTTTCCTTCTTTTGTCCTTTCCACCTTTCCTTTTTTTGCTTTTGTGTATTCTTGCTTCCCTGATTTCTTTTTATCTATTTCTCTCTTTATCTCCCAGTATATGAATCTCTGGTCTAAAGAGACATCCTTTCAAACTACTTAGCTGTTGGCAATTCAAACCAAGGCATTTCAGTGAACGAGCACCATGTCTGCTGACACAGTATCAGGATCAAAACTGAGCAAGGACTCATCAAACATCATTCTTTGGAGTAATGAAAAGATCAGAAGTACTGTATGTGCTTGGAAATTCTCTGCATTACTGAGCACAGTAAGATTTGCACTTTCTGTTATGGTGAACAAGGTGAAGTATCTTTAGATGAGTGCCTTGCTATAGATACATCCTTAATGTCAAGGAATCACAGAATCTTTCTGGTGTGAGACAACATTTGGGATCATCACATCCACCCATTATTCATATCCTTCATCACCACACCTCTGTGTCTTCCAAACGCCTCCAACCACCTCCCTGAGGAGTCTGTTCCAGCATTGGAGATCCCTTTCATTGAAGAAACTTCCTCTAAGTCCAGGCCTTGTGGTTTACAACCCACTGCAGCTTGTTTAAGACATCCATCTACAGGCTTTAATGATATCTGAGTGCTATTTTTTAACTAAAATCTCATCTGGAATCAGTCAAAGTGAGAAATTAGAAGCCTTTTAACTGTATGCAATGACAGCAGTCTCTAGGTCTTCCTTTTCTCTTTAAATACACAAACATGAAAGGTAGTGCAGAGATGAAGGTGAAATCACTCTGTCATTTACAGCTCACTATTGCACCTGGAGATGTCTTTTGCCTTTTATGTACCTTTTGATAAATTGGTGTAAATACTCTCCAGCCAGAAATGTGCATGTACTGTTACAAAGCACATACACTGCAATTTTCAGAGGAAAGAGCCAATGAGAAAAAAATAGTTGCTTTTCTTTTTTTATCACTTTTTTTTTCTCCACCTACCTAAAAGTCATTGCTTTTCAATCTGGGGCACCAAAATATAAAGAAAAAAAAAAAAGAAGAAAAAAAAAATAATAAAAGGGAAGTTGCTAGGAAGAGTCCTTAGAAATCACCACCCAGATACAGGCAACTTACAAAATATTCCTTTTGTTTCTCATTCAGGAGAAAAAATAATCATAGAATCATTTCACTTGGAAAAGGCCTCTGACATCATGAAGTCCACCTATGAATCAAACACTACCATGGGCATCAAGCTGCATCCTGAAGTGCCACGTCTACACGTATAGAATCATAGAATTGTTTCAGCTGGGAAAGGCATTTAAGACCATCAAAGAGGTAGCTAGTAAGAATGCAGTACCTTTTTGCTTCCTTCTGCTACTAGAACATGGGGGGAAAAAAAGAAAGAAAGAAAAAAGAAAATTATATAACTTAAAGCAGTCAAGAAGCTGCTCAGGCAGTGTAGAAAAGCTTGTCAGGACCAAGTCACTGCATTTACAGGCTCTGCCTCCAAACCTTTTATCACTTTTCACGCTCTAAAATGAATGGAGAAAGGCATCGGCTTCAAGTTCTGCAACATAAACATCTGAACGCTCAAGAGCCCAGCTGAGAATCATCCTGTACTCTCCTGTATTTGCATATTGTTACTGAATTGCAAGCAAGTATCTTCCATATGTGGGTAAGACTGTGACTTCTCTACACATTTCTGACACTTGAGAAATATAAGCCATCAAGATTTTTTACCTGTATCATTCTGTTCATTATGCATACAAGATGCAGAAAACATTCACAGTAGGTTCCTTGGCAGCTTTGGAAATTAGGAACCACCAGCTCTAAGTACAGAATTTTCTAGAAGAGAGGTGAGCATGTCTCTGCTGTTCCTCACTGGCTTAAGCAAATGAAATTTCAGGAATTCTTTCTATAGATGGGCAAGGCAAAAAGACCAACACCACACTACAGCAAAGATGTGTGATGTTTATTTCTGCTATCTATCTCATCTCTCCCCAAGGTGTCACTGTGACCATCATATAAATCCATATAGGTTTTGTGTTCTGCTTTTGCACTAGACCTTGGTTTGGTCCAGGAACCAGGGCTGAAATTTGATCAGTAAATGGTGAGAAAAAAAACATTGACCTTATGTCCACTAAACATAACAGTCTTCAGCTGTTCAGCCAGTCCTAAGGAAATCATCTGTAATTGTGTAGGATTTTAGCAGAGACTAAGTATTTGTCATGTGCCTCAAGTGTAATATCATTTTAGTAAGCCTTAGTGTCTCTAATCAAAGGACTTGGAAAAGTGAGGAGAATCATGCTGGAAACTAAATGTTTACAACTCCTACATACTATAAGCAGACAAGAGGACCTTCCAGTTTCCAAACTAGTTGGAAAACACTTTCCATCCTTGTCTCCAAATCTCATAAACCAAATGAGAACAGTTAGGTCCGTGATGGACAGAAGCTAGGTGAAACTCCAAAACAGACAGATGGAGCCCAGTTCCTCTCAGTGATAGTTAATACAATAATTATTATAAAGATATTTACTCTAGCAGAGCACTTTGCACTACATTAATCTTGATATTATTTTTTAGATATATAAAGCAATACAAATTTAAAAAAAAATCTCATCACAATTTTTGAAACTTTAAACCAAAATATCATTGATAATGGAAAAACTAAACCTAGAGGCAATATTTTGGGTTAGCAGAGATCCACATCAGCCCAATAAATCTGTTTCCAACCCAGTTTGAATAAGGATCACTGTAAAGCCTCTCATTATGTAACTTACTTCACCACCACCCCCAGCTCTCAAAAAAAAAAAAAAAAGTTATAGTTTTAATAGAGTTTTTTCTATTTTATACAATTTTGTCAGATGTCACAGACATTTCCCCTTTCAGACTACCCATCTGGCTTACAGTAGTGGACCTTGTATTTCACAGATTCATAGATTGCATTGGTTTGGAAGGGACCCTCAGAGGTCATCTTGTCTAGCTCCCCTGCAGTCATCAAAGCTGACCTTGAATGCCTACTGGGGACCTCAACCATATCCCTGAGGAAACTCTTCCAGTATTTTACCACGCTCATTGTGAAATCTTCCTCCTTATGGCCAACCAAAATCTACCCTGACCCAGTTTAAAACCACTGACCCTCACCCTGTAAGAAAAACTGGAGGGAAGGTGGTTACACCTGGAAGAAAAAACAAAATGCATTAATATGTAAACTATGACCTTCCCTGAGAGGTTTGTGCTGACCCACCTGTGTCAGAAATGCCACTGAGGTCCACCAAGTCATTAGGATGTTAGTGCTTTATTAGAAATCAAAAGTTCCATCTTGCTGTTCCATCTTGATTCTGACTTTTATTTGAAATTACTTTGTCTCTCATGCCCTGTTAAATTGATTTGTTATGCTAAATTTGTGCCAAATAAATAATGAGCTTCCTAATTAGCTTATGCTGAAGCAAGGCAAGGATGAAATTATATCCAACTGTCTTAGTGTCTGGGGCCCCCCTGTGAAAAAAAAGCAGCACACTTAAAGGTATTAGAAACTGTGCAACTCCTCAACATATTAGTTGCTACCATGTTGATTTCCAGTGCTTTGATGCTGTAGGGAAGCTGTAGCTTTGGATGTTTCTGAGAGCACAGAGCTTAGCTTTCATCACAATAGCCTCACAGCTAGCTGCAAACTACAGATGAAAATTCCAGTAAGCAGTGGAAGAGAAATGTGCAGTCACACATCTCTTGATGACAAAGAGCTGACACATCTCCCTGAATTAATAATTATCAATTATTTGACTAGATCTTAGGAAGAAGCTTTTCAGTAAGAGGATGGTAACACTCTGGAATAGATTTCCTGGAGTGATGTGGATGCCCCCTCCTTGGAGGTGTCAAAGGTCAAATTGGATAAGGCCTTGAGCACCAAGTCTAGTTGAGAGCATCCCAGCCCATAGCAAGGAGGTTGGAGAAGATGATCTCTAAAGTCTCTTCCAACTCAAGCCACTCTATGATGATTCTGTGATAATTATTGCTTTATTTTATTATTACCTTAAACTACCTATAACCTAAGCCAGCAGAAAGAAATACCCTAGGAGTTTTCTCACATTTTCAAGCTTTAAAGTAGACCTGGAAATTTTTGCATAAAAAGCTCAAGAGAGAATCTCTGCTTTAACCTAAGTCAGTAGCAAAATCCTTGTCACACACACAGTTTGCTCAGTCTTTAGCCCTAAACTGAAGATCCCAGAGATCACATAAGAGAGGAAAGAACCAAAACTAAGACACTGGTCTATCTGCTCATCTTCCTAGGCAAAACAATCATAGAATTACAGAAAACATCTGGTTGGAAGAGACTTCCAAGAACATGCAAACAAACTCTCAAGTCAATACTGAAGGGTCAGCACTAAACCATGTCCCTATGCACCAGGTCCACAAGATGCTTGAACACCCCGAGAGATAGTGACTCCAGCACAGCCCTGAGCAGACCATTCCAATGTTTGAGAACCCTTCTGGTGAAGAAATACTTCCTAATATCCAGCCTGAACCTCCCCCTGTGCAGCTTGAAACAATTTCCTCTTGTCCTATCACTTGTCATCAAGGAGAAGACTCTGTGCCCTTCGTTGCTCTAACTCCCCTCAGGAGAGAGACCTCCTCTTCTCCCAGCTGAACACCCCCAGGTCCTTCAGATGCTCCTCATAGCCCAGGTGCTCCAGGACCTTCTCCAGCATTGTTGCCCTTCTCTTGACATGCTCCAGCACCTGAATATCCTCCCTGTAGTGAGGCGCCCAGAACTGAAAACTCTCAGGTGTGTCCTCACCATTGCTGAGCACAGGGGGATGATCACCTGCCTGTCCCTGGTAGCCGCAGTATTTCTGATACAAGCCAGGATGACACTGGCTTTCTTGGCCACCTGGGCACTACTGACTCATGGTCACAGAATCACAGGCTTACAGGATGTCAGGGGTTGGAAGGGACAAAAAGATATCATCGAGTCCTACCCCTCTGCCAGAGCAGGACAATCCTATCTAACACACAGTATCACAGTATCACACAGTATCACAGTATCACCAAGGTTGGAAGAGACCTCACAGATTATCAAGTCCAACCCTTTACCACAGAGCTCAAGGCCAGACCATGGCACCAAGTGCCACGTCCAATCCTGCCTTGAACAGCTCCAGGGATGGCGACTCCACCACCTCCCCAGGCAGCCCATTCCAGTGTCCAATGACTCTCTCAGTGAAGAATTTTCTCCTCACCTCCAGCCTAAATCTCCCCTGGCACAGCCTGAGGCTGTGTCCTCTTGTTCTGGTGCTGGCCACCTGAGAGAAGAGAGCAACCTCCTCCTGGCCACAACCACCCCTCAGGTAGTTGTAGACAGCAATAAGGTCATCCCTGAGCCTCCTCTTCTCCAGGATAACCAATCCCAGCTCCCTCAGCCTCTCCTTGTAGGGCTGTGCTCAAGGTCTCTCACCAGCCTCGTCGCCCTTCTCTGGACACGCTCAAGCATCTCAACATCCCTTTTAAACTGGGGGGCCCAGAACTGAACACAGGACTCAAGGTGTGGTCTAACCAGTGCAGAGTACAGGGGCAGAATGACCTCCCTGCTCCTGCTGACCACACCATTCCTGATGCAGGCCAGGGTGCCACTGGCTCTCTTGGCCACCTGGGCACACTGCAGGCTCATGTTCAGGTGGGTATCAATCAGCACCCCCAGATCCCTCTCTGTTTGGCTGCTCTCCAGCCACTCCGACCCCAGCCTGTATCTCTGCATGGAGTTGTTGTGGCCAAAGTGCAGCACCCTGCACATGGAGCTACTGAACCCCATCCTATTGGACTCTGCCCATCTGTCCAGGTGGTCAAGGTCCCACTGCAGAGCCCTTCTGCCCTCCAACCCAGCCACATCTGCCCCTAGCTTAGTATCATCTGGAAACTTGCTGATGACTGACTCCATGCCCTCATCCAGATCATCTATGAAGATGTTAAAGAGGATGGGGCCCATCACTGATCCCTGAGGGACACCACTAGTGACTGGCCGCCAGCTGGATGTGGCTGGATCACACAGGAACACATCCAGACAGGCCTTGAAAGTCTCCAGAGAAGAAGACTACACAACCTCTCTGGGAAGCCTCTTCCAGTGCTCTGTGACCCTCACAGTAAAGAAGTTCCCCCTTGTGTTGAGGTGGAACCTCTTTTGCTGCAACTTACACTCATTCCTTCTTGTCCTATCCCAGGGAGCAAGTGAGCAGAGCCTGTCCCCCCGCTCCTGGCAGCCTTCAGATACTTAGAAATATTTATCAAATCCCTTCGAAGTCTTCTCTTTTCCAGACTAATTAGCCCCAGCTCCCTCAGCCTCTCCTCAGAAGCCATGTCCTCCAGTCCCCTCATAATCCTCATAGCCCTCTGCTGGACCCTCTCCAGCAGATCCCTGTCCCTCTTGAACTGGGGAGCCCAAAACTGAACACATTATGCAAGATGAGGTGTCAACAGGACAGAGTAGAGGGGGAGAAGAACCTCCCTTGATCTGCTGGACACACTCTTCCTAATACACCCCAGGATCCCATTGGCCTTCTTGGCCACGAGGGAACATTGCTGTGCCATGGTAAACTTCTTATCCACCAGCACCCCCAGGGCCCTCTCCACAGGACTGCTCTCCAGCAGATCACCTCCCAGCCTGTACTGGTGCAGTTTGTTATTCCTCCCTGGATGCAGGACTCTACACTTGTCCTTGTGGAACTTCATCTGGTTCCTCTGTGCCCAGCTCTCCAGTCTGTCCAGTGTGGTTAACCAATACTCCCAGGTGCCTCTCCAATTTGCAGCTTTCCAGCGACATATCCCCAAACATGTCACTCACCATGGGATTGTTGTGACTCAGGTGGAGGACATGACACTTGGACTTGTTGAACTTCACACAATTAGCCTTGGCCTGTCAATCTAGTACTTGTCTACTATTAATCTCTCTCACATCACTACTTTTCCACTATTATTATTGCTACTAAAATTGTTGAAGTTCTTGTTAGTGTAGACTTCCTAAAGGATTACTGCTCTGTCCAGACAACTTCTGGTATTTTCACATGGTCATACATCTAAGCAGCTCTAAGCACAGCTTCTGCTGCTGTTTTCAAACATATCACAGTATCACCAAGGTTGGAAGAGACCTCACAGATCATCAAGTCCAACCCTTTACCACAGTGCCCAAGGCTAGATCATGGCACCAAGTGCCACATCCAACCTTGCCTTGAACTGCCCCAGGGATGACGACTGCACCACCTCCCTGGGGCAGCCCATTCCAGTGCCCAATGACTCTCTCAGTGAAGAACTTTCTCCTCACCTCCAGCCTAAATCTCCCCTGGCGCAGCCTGAGGCTGTGTCCTCTTGTTCTGGCACTGGCCACCTGAGAGAAGAGAGCAACCTCCCCCCGGCCACAACCACCCCTCAGGTAGTTGTAGACAGCAATAAGGTCACCCCTGAGCCTCCTCTTCTCCAGGCTAACCAATCCCAGCTCCCTCAGCCTCTCCTTGTAGGGCTGTGCTCAAGGCCTCTCACCAACCTCATTGCCCTTCTCTGGACACGCTCAAGCATCTCAGTGTCCTTCCTAAACTGGGGGGCCCAGAACTGAACACAGGACTCAAGGTGTGGTCTAACCAGTGCAGAGTACAGGGGCAGAATGACCTCCCTGCTCCTGCTGACCACACCATTCCTGATGCAGGCCAGGATGCCACTGGCTCTCTTGGCCACCTGGGCACACTGCTGGCTCATGTTCAGGTGGGTATCAATCAGCACCCCCAGATCCCTCTCTGTTTGGCTGCTCTCCAGCCACTCCGACATTGTACTTAATGAGAAATTCAAGAACAATGTATAGTTTTACAAGGTGTTAGATGCTGAAAATAGTATGGATGAAGCAGAGTAAGTACCAGAACCTCTAATACCTAGCCCAAAATACATCTAATCTGCCAGCTATAACAAATAGTTCTTTCCTGTGATGAGTACAACTCTTGGGTCTAAACATCCCCAAGCAATGCTACAGGGTTGAGCCAGAGTGTCTGGAAAGCTGTCCAGCAGAAAATGACCTCGGGGTGGTGGTTGTCAGATGGCTGAACACTAGCCAGCAGTGTTTCTAGGTAACCAAGAAGGCCAAAACAGCATCCTGACCTGGATCAGAAATAGTGTGTCCAGAATGGGTAGGGAAGTGACCATGCCCATGTACTGGGAATTGGTGGGGTTTGCACCTTGAATACTGGTTTTTTTTTTGGGCCCCACACTCAAAGAAGGACATTGAGGTGCTGGAGTGGGTCCAGAGAAGGGCAACAGAGACCTTCTGGAGAACAGGTTTTATGAAGAATGGCTGACAGAACTGGGGCTATTTAGTGTGGAGAGGAGGAGGCTGAGGGGAGACCTCATTGCTTTCTACAACTTCCTGAGAGGAGCCTGGAGGAAGGTGGGGGTTGGTCTCCTCTCCCTAGTATCAGTTGATAGAATGAGAGGAAATGGGCTGAAATTGTGCCAGAGCAGGTTTAGGTTGGATATTAGGAAAAAATTCTTTACTGCAAGAGTGGTTAGGCATTGAAACGGGCTGCCCAGGGAGAAAGTGGTGGTGGCATTTCTGGAGGTTTTAAAGGAATGTGTGGACATGCCACTTTGGTTTCATGACTGTGGTGGTCTTAGGCTGACAGTTTGAGTTGGTGGTCTTGGAGGTCTTTTCCAACCAAAATAATTCTATGATTCTATGACTTATGCATGAGAGAATTCTTAAGGAGCACATTATGAAATGTAATTAGACACAGACATTAAGTGTTTTGTCAAGAAAGAGAAATATTTCTTAGTTGTTAACCATATGATATAGTTATCAGGTCTGAATCATTAAAAAAAAAAAGGGGGAAGCTATTCACCAGCTTTAGCTAGAAGCGAGTGATGCCTCATGAGTAGAAGAAAGACTTCATATTTAAATGCATTTATTTGCTCCAGGTGAAATTAAAAGAGAGGCAGGAGTTGTTTTCCTACATAGTAAATATTTTAGTCTAAGAAAATAAACCTTCAAGGTCTCTTCCAACCTAGTTGATTCTATGATTCTATGATTCTATGATTCTAAGATATAAGAATTGCCCTACTAGCCTAAACCAAAAGGTTCACCTATTTTTGTGTCCCATCTTCAGCAAAGGCCAGAAAGAGCCACTAAGGCAGAGTAAGAGAGTAGAGACCTGTAGTTTATACTGCATATTAGAGAGGAAAAGGTCACCAAAATGGTTTGTCAGGCCTTGTAACAAGCTGCCCACTGAGTGAGTGGTGGAGGTGGTTGAGTCCCCATCTCTGGAGGGATTTAAAAGATGTGTAGGTTTGGTTCTTAGGGACACAGGTTAGTAGTAGACATTGCCCATTGGCTTGACAGTTGGACTCAATGATTTTAAGGGTCTTTTCCTACTTAAATCATTCTGTGATTTACAATGATGGATCAGGCAGGAGTAAGGAATCCTGTGTTACTGATGCATGACACTTCAAAATGTACAGTTCTGTCTGGACCTCATCCTTGAGGAGCCCTACCCAATGCTATTGGTATACCTTGGATTTAAAATCAACATAACCTACCAAATATATATGTGTGCATATATGGCAATGCCAATGCCACTCAGACAAGATATCTCAGACATCTTCTAGCTTTCCTTTAAGTACATAATGTTGATGGTGCATGATAGAAATGTTATGGAATACAATTATGTTCATTTTATGCTTTTATCCATGAGATGAAATTGCTGCAGAGCACAATCACAGCAAAAGTAGTAGGAGGAAACAGATTTTGGTTTTTTTTGGAATAACAACATAAATTACTTCACATTCAATGTGAGGTCCTGAGAAATTAAATCATTCCAGAAAGTCTAGCACAAAGGTCTCATGTTCAGTTAAAGAAAGAAGAACTTCAAGTCTATATAAACTGATTTATTTTAACTCAGGTTGTATTTCTGGGTGTTTTGCTCCAGGTCATCCTTCTCTAGCAGGGTGGTTGGATCTTCAGAAGTGTGCAGAGCTATTTGGCTGGTAGGTGAGGGCTAAGAAGGTAGGGTTTCTTTATTCATGCTGTTAAACACTGCCCTTAAGAGTTGAATTTCAGCTCTGATATCTACCTCAGAGTTCCTGCATAACAAGAGACAAGTTGCTTTTACAGATCACTAAGCATATGACATTTTTTTTGAAGTTTTACTGAGCAAGGGAAGATGTAGAAGAGCTGAGCCCACAGAGCTGCACCTGAAGGCAATGAGAACTGGTCTTTGACATCTTCACATGGCATATGATGGTGAACCATGTTGCATCACCAAATGTTTCAATAGGTATATTTTTCTAGATGCTCTTAAAAGCACCCTTTGGTTACAGAAAATAGGTATAAATACTCCTTTTAATTCATAGAGATACACAAAGTATTGCATTCAAGGCACTTAAGTCAGCACAGTGGTAAGTACCTTTAAAAAGCCTGTGAATAAATTAATTGTTCTGTCTCCACAATGGGGTTTGAAGTGTGTGTGATAAAGAAGGAAGATTAAGTGTCAAAAAACTGCTCACGTAATCAAGCACCAAATGAGCATGAGTTGCTTTGGAGAAAAACACATGTGCACATAATTCCACTATCAGAAGACATAAAGTGGCAGCTGAAATGAGGCTGGAGACATAATTCTGACACTCTATGCTGTTTAAGTGTTGGCTTTGGAAACCCCTAATTATGGCTTTTATCACCAAAGGAGGAGCAAACTCAATATTTTTGCATCAACAGAAACTACTATTCAGAATAAGGCTACTGTCTGCCACTGATCAGACATAGAACTACTTACTACATAATCTCAGGAAATGTTCATGAGGCCCTTTGGGTGCTTCTCAGATAGTCTCAAAACACTTTGCAATGATATGG
Source organism: Pogoniulus pusillus (assembly GCF_015220805.1). NCBI lineage: Eukaryota > Metazoa > Chordata > Aves > Piciformes > Lybiidae > Pogoniulus > Pogoniulus pusillus. Next base: position 108,406,838 of record NC_087309.1, read on the forward strand.
AATCACCCCAGCCTGAGAGGTGAGATTTGATAGGAAATCCTTGTAAATGTTCTTGCTGCTCTGGTGAGCCACTGGTATGCCTTCTGTGAATACCTGGAGTCTTCTCCCTGCCTTAGGATGCTCTCAGAACCACTGTGTCTCATGCACAGAGCAAGATAGAGAACTGGTGAGCAACAGGCTACCCTCTGTGAAATACTAAACTTGTCATAGAATCATAGAATCATAAATTCAAACAGGTTGGAAGAGACCTCTAAGATCATCCAGTCCAACCTAGCACGCAGCCCTAGCCAATCAACTAGACCATGGCACTAAATGCCTCCAGGGACAGTGACTCCACCACCTCCCTGGGCAGCCCATTCCAATGCCAATCACTCTCTCTGCCAACAACTTCCTCCTAACATCCAGCCTAGACTTCCCCCAGCACAACTTGAGACTGTGTCCCCTTGTTCTGTTGCTGGTTGCCTGGCAGAAGAGACCAACTCCACATCGCTACAGCCTCCCTTCAGGTAGTTGTTGAGAGCAATGAGGTCACCCCTGAGCCTCCTCTTCTCTAGGCTAAACAACCCCACCTCCCTCAGCCTCTCCTCAGAGGGTTTGTGTTCCAGGCCTCTCACCAGCTTTGTTGCCCTTCTCTGGACACATTCCAGCACCTCAACATCTCTTTTGAATTGAGGGGCCCAAAACTGGACACTGTTCATTTCTGAAATGCAGTTAAGACACTGTAACAGGCTGGACATTAGGAAGAAATTCTTCTCGAAAAGAGTGATTCACATTGGAATAGGCTGCCCCGGGAGGTGGTGGAGTCCCCATCCCTGAAGGTGTTTAAAAGGAGGCTGGATGAGGCACTTAGTGCCATGGTTTAGTTAATTGGAAGGGTTAAGTGATAGGTTGGACTTGATGATCCTAGAGGTCTTTTCCAACCTGGTTAATTCTGTGATTCTGTGATTCTGTTTTTATCAACAGAATGGGTCCCTGTAAGGAGAGGTTCATTATCTTATAGTGTGGCTTACTAACAGTATAAGGGCTGCAGAATTCAGCCTGACTCTCTCTCTCACTTATTTATTTATTATAAAATTACTGCCTCTAGGATAACTTTTACCCTTGCCTTTAACACACAACCTACAGAAATTCTTACCTATTAATTAGAGGAGCAAGGCTGGGGAGGGGCCAGCCAATCCTCTAGGACAGGAACCTCGTGAATTTTTTTCCTCACAAACTCCATCAGCTTTGCACATATTGCTGTGTCAGGGGCATTTGAAATGATCAGTACACGATGTCAAGGTGAAAAAATGGAAAATGCATACCTAAGGGCTGTTGTGTCTCGGTATCTGGACAGTGGCAGGTGTCTCTGCTGCAGAAGTCCTTGCAGTAATATCTTGAGCTGGATGAGATATGACTCCTCATACCTTTGCCCTTCTTACTCCTTACAGGCCATCCGGCTGTAGTCCTATGTGACCACTCAAGTACATGCATAATCCACCATTATGTATTGTATTAACAAGATACAAAATGTCTTACTGAAGTGTGAAAGGCTACAACTTCATGATTCTTTCTCCACAAATAGCTTCAAATGCTTATTTACAGGTGTTTTAACTTTATACTTATTTGATCAGTTCTGCAGTAGGACTACCTAGAGTAGTCTTTGGAAGAAACAGTCACATGGTCCAACCCAGACACTGAGTTGTACTTTTAAGTATATAAATCAGACAAGACCACAGTTATCACCAGGAGTCTTCCTACTCCACATACCTAATTATGAAGAAAGCCAGAAGTGTTTGGGGTCCATCAGTCTCCCTTCTGTTGACAACTAAATAGGTTGCTCTTGGATCACCTCTGAATTAACAGCCCAGAAGCACTGGATTCACACTCAGGCATAATCCAAACCCTATGTACACTATGGTACAGAATCATAGAATCATAGAATCAGCCAGGTTGGAAGAGACCTCCAAGATCATCCAGGCCAACCTAGCACCCAGCCCTAGACAATCAATCAGACCATGGCACTAAGTGCCTCAGCCAGGGTTTTCTTCAACACCTCCAGGGACAGTGACTCCACCACCTCCCTGGGCAGCCCATTCCAATGCCAATCACTCTCTCTGATCCAGCCTATACTTCCCCCAACACAACTTGAGACTGTGTCCCCTTGTTCTAGATGGATGGATGTATTTGTTTTGTATTCAGAAAAATTCAAGGTCTGGATATCAGAGTCACTTCAAAGAAGTCCATACCTCATGTTGAAGTTTCAGCACTTGAGAAGATCTTGATTACCTTTAATGTGTTGCTTTCTGTGGGCTGCATCCTTTTAACTCCATTTCCCATGTGGTTGTAAAAGCATTTCAAGGACTCTGGGTAGGTGTAGACAAGGGTCATGGGAGGCAAATTACAGGTAGGAAGTAACATCTGCAAAAATTACAGTTTCTTACTAATTTGAGTCTCAGTCAAGGTCCTCACTCTCAGAATCTCCTTAAAATGACAGAGTAAAACCAAATCTGTCATGTCAAGAAAAAAACTGTCTGCCAAAATACCAGGGGAAGGGCTAGCTTTTCATATCTTTATTTCTCCTTCCTGTTTTACAAGCCAATCTGCTTTCCAGATAAGCACATGGAATTTCCATGAATAGCATTCAAGTGAAATGTTAATAATAATTAAAAAGGTCTAATTATTATGCTGACTGTATTCAGTAAGTTGTGAGAGTTACCTGCTTCTGGAGTGTTTCCTCTCCAGTGATTCTCTTCTTCCTTTCATTAAGTGCAACTATTATTTTATTTTCTCAGTCCCAGGGAAACGCTGGCCAGAATTAAAGTGTTAGATGAAAAGCTTTCATTCTGCTAAGTGCTTAAGGGGAAGCTTGCATAAACACCAGGAGGCAATAGAAATAACTCATTTCCATTCCTTTATTTCTGAGGAGTGAGCGATTTCTCTGTCAACAGCTTAACAAGGCTGGACCAGAAGCTGTTCCTCAAGTGAATAATAATGAGAAAAAAAATGTGATTTGAGGTACCTGTATAATTCTGAGTTATGCATGGGTCTTTGCTTTAGATCAAGTGACTTTTATGATAAAATAGAGGTTTTGCCATAGCAAGTTAGTGGAAGAGACCTTTCTTTGGGTCAGGCTTTAGGAAAACCATTCTTTTACTGGAAATGGTGGAAAGAGACTGCTGCTTTTTTTTTTTTTCCTCTTTCATTAACTTTTCTTATAATCTCCATATTCACTTTAAAGTTTTCTTCTCTCCTTCTAATAATGACTTTGAAGACCTCCAGTATAGGATTTGCAGCATATAAATATGCAACCAGGGAGTGTAACTGAGAATATTTCTTTTCTTTTTTCTAATTACCAGCATTTCACTTCAAAGACACCTCTCAGGATTACAGGCTGTAAGTAAAGAACTGTGACTCTGCTCATAAATCAATGCAGAAATTAGTAGCAATGTGTAGTGACAGAGCTGGTGAGAATGTTATTTCTGCCAGGCAAATGACCTTGATGACCCCTACAGACGAGACAGTCCGTCAGCTGAAGACCCTGTAATTCTCACACCAGCAGGAGGGCTAGAAGGCTGTGACATCTCACATATACTTTTTCTTTCTTAGACCTAGAAAAGGTTATAGACATGTGCCTCATATAAATATATATATGTACATATTTCAAACAAAGGAGAAGAGTTGATGGACAGTAACCTGACCTAAAATTTTAGAAAGGCAAAGTAAGCAGGAACTGAGACAAAGGCTTACCACATCGCCGATGGTAATTGCTATGGGATGTAGGAAACCTGTCTGAAACTTGCTGTGTTGTTGCCATCCAAGATGTACCAAAAAGATTCTCATTATCAATACAGGCTGGGGAATAAGGTGGCAGAAAGCAACCTTGATGAAAAGGACCTAGGAGTTCTGGTGGATGGGAAGCTGGACATGAGCAGACAGTGTGCACTTGCAGCCCAGAAGGCCAGTGGCAGCCTGGGCTACATTGAAAGAAACCTGGTGAGCAGATACAGAGAGAGGTGATTCTGCCACTTTATTCTGCTCTGGCAGACCACACCTAGAGTGCTGCAGGCAGCTGTGGAGCCCTTCACACAGGAAGGACATGGACCAGAGGAGGGCCACAAAGGTGATCAGGGATCTGGAACATCTCTCTCTTCCAACCTTGGTGTTACTGTGATACTGTGATACTGTGAAGGACAGTCTGAGAGAGATGGAGAAGAGAAGGCTAATAACAGCCTGCCACTACCTGAACAGGAGCTACAAGAAGACTGGAGAGGGACCACTTCCAAAAACCTGAAGTGATAGGATATGGGGCAGTGATCTGAAGTCAGAGAAGAGTAGACTTAGGTTGAATGTTAGCAACAAGTTCTTTACCATGAGGGTGGTGGAACAGTCAGACAGGTTGCCCAGGGAGATATTCAAGGTGAGGCTCAACAATGTTCTGAGAAACCTGATCTAGTGGAGGATATCCTTTCTCACCACAAGTGAGTTGGACTAAATGATCTTTGGAGGTCACTTCCAACCCAAATCATTCTGTCATTCCACTATTTTAAGATGCAGACAGCATCCCTCATCCTCACCCTTCATACATGTACCACGGTCAGATCATTTAAACACATATATCCTGTGAGCATGAAAGACTGAGACACTAAAATCAGACTGCTCAGAGATTCTGTACTTTAAAATCAGTTTCCTTCTCATTAAAAACCTCCACCAAACATTGTTGCATTGATTTTGCACTGAAGTTCTGACTGTGGAAGCAAAGAATGAGCAGAATCTTATTGAGGGGAAAACATCCAAGGGATTATTGTGGCAAGGACAACCTTACAATGGTCACTGTAAATGAGAGAAAATCATACCTCAAAATCCTCAAAATCCAGCACCTGAGCATTAACAAGAGGCTCCACTTTGTCTTTCTTTTAATGTTAACTGCCCATCTTGGATTGCAGCAAGAGAACAGTGGAATTGTTGTCATGGAAGCACTGGGTAGAAATGCAGAGCAGCTTGCCACAAGAGCCAGAGGTTTTAATTTATTTTTGTTTAAAAAAAAAAACCAACGAACTAATCACACAGAATCAGAGTCCTGGGGTTTGGAAGTGAGCTCTGAAGATTATCTAGTCCAACCCACCTGCTAAAGCAGGTTCACCCAGATCAAGTTACAGAGGATCACATCTCGGGGGTGGGTTTGAAAGTCTCCAGAAAAGCAAACCCTGCAACCTTTCTGTGCAGACTGGTCCAGCACTCCAGCACCCTCAAGGAAGTTTGTCTTTAAGTTCAAACAAAATCATTGCATCCTTTTTGAAAGATAAGTAAGAGCTTCTTTTTGAACACCTAAATATCACATATTACATCATGCAAAGAATAACAGGCAACAAAAAAAATGAGATGTAAGACACCATTAAGGTCACTAAGTAGACTGAGGTGGCAGGCAGTCTGGATCTGTGAAATACCAACACTGACCCTCTTTGCTTCTGCTTGTAGTCTCTCCAGACACTACCTGTGAGCCTTTTTTCCCCTGCAGATTTATTTATTTCGAGGTAAAAGACATCTTATGTTTATTTGTTTACATGTTTACTTTTGTCTGCTGTTTTTACAACCCTTTAGGCTTATAAACTCTCTTTTTATCTATCTGTTTCATTTATTAGAACTACAATAGATCAGACAGGATTAGTTGCTTAGCAACTTTTTGGTGGCAGAATCTATTTCAGAGAATTTACAGTGTTCATCCTAGAGGTCAGAAAAATTTATAATATCATAAACCAACCGGAACATGTGTTCCAACAACAGAGATATTTTCTTTTTTATAAAGGGCTTCTGCTTCAGTGACAGAAGATTGCAGATCACCACTAGAATGTTCTCACTGTAAAGGGATAGCATGTATTTTAAAAGCAGAAGTAATAAGAAAACAGGAAAAATACAGGTGGATTTGGATGAAGCAAGAGTGTACCTTTCTTAAGTGCATTCCTTTTCCCTTGCACTGCAGCTGTGCTCTCTGCTCTTGCACAGGCTGGGCCCCTGTGTTTGCAGAAAGGGTAAACAGAACTAATGAATGCACAATAAGTTATCTATGGGATATACCTCTGTGGCCAAGAAGGCCAAAGGTATCCTAGGGTGCATTAAGAACAGTGAGTGCAGTAGAATCATAGAATCATAAAATCAACCAGGTTGGAAGAGACCTCCATGATCATCCAGTCCAACCTAGCACCCGGCCCTAGACAATCAGTTAGACCATGGCACTAAGTGCCTCATCCAGGCTTTTCTTCAACACCTCCAGGGATGGTGACTCCACCATCTCCCTGGGCAGCCCATTCCAATGCCAGTCACTCTCTCTGTGAAGAACTTCCTCCAAACATCCAGCCTAGATCTCCCCCACCACAACTAGAGACTGTGTCCCCTTGTTCTGTTGCTGGTTGTGTGGGAGAAGAGGCCAACCCCACCTGGCTACAACCTCCCTTCAGATAGTTGTAGACAGCAATGAGGTCACCCCTGAGCCTCCTGTTCTCCAGGCTGCACACCCCCAGCTCCCTCAGCCTCTCCTCATAGGGTTTGTGTTCCAGGCCTTTCACCAGCTTTGTCACCCTTCTGTGACACGTTCCAGCACCTCAACACCTCTCTTGAATTGAGGAGCCCAAAACTGGACACAGTACTCAAGGATAAACCAGAGGACAATGTGGTTTCCTTGTGCTGAGGAGCAGTACTCTAAGTATTGTGTGAGACTTAGATTTACAGAAGCATAGAATGATGGTGGTTGGGAAAGACCCCTGGAGACCATCTAGTTCAATGTACCTGCTTAATCAGGTTTTGCTAAATCAGATTTTGCTAAATCAGATTGCTCAGGAATTTGTCTAGGCAGCTTTTGAAAGTCTCCAGAGAAGGAAGGATTACAGAAGTGACACTATCTATTCTTCCATGTGAGAGAAGCAATCCACAATATCCTCAGCATTGTGATAAATATTTTGTGGTAGATGCCATAGACTCTGAATGTATTCAGTTTGTTTATTCATGCCATTAAATGCTGTCATCCTTTGCAGGCATTACCAGTTAGGAAACAATATCTATTAGACATTCTCCTAAAGATAGAGGCTTAGAATCATAAAATCATAGAATATTACAGGTTGGAAAGGACCTCCAGAGATCACCAAGCCCAACCCTTATGCCAAAGCAGAAGGGCAGGTCACACAGGAACACATCCAGATAGGGTCTTGAAAGTTTCTAGAGAAGAAGACTTCATAACCTCTCTGGGCACTCTGCTCCTGTGTTCTTTCATCCTTTCACAGAGTGGCTGGAGAGCAGCCAGGAAGAAAGGGACCTGAGGGTGCTGGTAGATAGGAGCTGAACATGAGCCAGCATGAGGTGTTCAGGAAAAGACTGGATGAGGCACTTAGTGCCATGATCTAATTGACTGGATAGGGCTGGGTGCTAGGTTGGGCTGGATGATCTTGGAGGTCTCTTCCAACCTGGTTGATTCTATTCTATCTCCAGGGGTACTTCAGACTTTCACATGGTGATTACAACATGCAGTGTGTCCCACCCAGACTCTTCAAACTTGGAGTTGAATAGCAGCAATGCTGAGCAGCTTTGTTCTGCTTTTGGGGCTTTTTGTGTTGTTTTTTGAAGAGTTTATTTTTTTTTCTGTTTGAGTGGGTCAGGTGGGTGGTTTTTTTAATGCTTACATTAATAGTCTTGGAATCTCTATGCTTACCAGAATGAGTACCTGACTCAGTCTCAGCAGAAACCAAGGTGTTAAGCATCTAACGTGAGCCCAAAGAGCTTTATGCACTGGCATTAAGCATATTAAACACATGTTTTGGCAATTTGTGATTTCTTTCCTCCTCTAAGAGTCTTTATGGAAAAGTAGCTTTTAGGGCTTTAGAGAAGAGTTAAATACTGAAATTTTTACATAATATATATGTATATAAAATTCAAGCTTTGTTTTAAAAGAGTTTACTTGGGTGGAAAGCACGAAACCTGCCCCAAGATTTTTCACTGATCTTTTCTCCTGATTATATGAATGGGTCCAGCAGAGGGCTACATGGATGCTCAGGAGACTAGAGCACATGACTTATGAGGAGAGGCTGAGGGACCTGGGTCTTTTTAGTCTGGAGAAAAGAAGACTGAGAGGGCATTTGATAAATGTTTGTAAATATCTGAAGGCTGGGGGTCATGGAGAGGGAGGGGGACAGGCTCTGTTCACTTGCTTTCTGTGATAGGACAAGGAGCAATGGATGGAAGCTGCAGCACAGGAGGTTCCAGATCAACACAAGGGGGAACTTCTTTACTGTAATGGTCACAGAGCACTGGAACAGACTCCTCAGAGAGGGTGTGGAGTCTCCTTCTCTGGAGACATCTTATTACTGTCTACAACTACCTGAAAGGACATTGTAGCCAGGTGGGGGGTGGCCTCTTCTCCCAGGTAACCAGCAATAGAACAAGGGGACATGGTCTCAAGTTGTGCCAGGGTAGGTATAGACTGGATGTTAGGAAGAAGTTCTTCACAGAGAGAGTGATTTCCCATTGGAATGGGCTGCCCAGGGAGGTGGTGGAGGCACCGTCCCTGGGGGTCTTCAAGAAAAGTCTGGATGAGGCACTTAGTGCCATGGTCTGGTTGATTGGATAGGGCTGGGTGATAGATTGGACTGGATGATCTTGGAGGTCTCTTCCAACCTGGTCAATTCTATGATTCTATTCTATGATGCATTCCTATGTGACCTGAGTTAGATTTTATGGTCCTGCTCTGTCAGGGGGGTGGGACTCGATGATATCTTTGCATCCCTTCCAACCCCTGACATCCTGGGTTCCTGTGAACAATAGTCTACGTTCTGGACTGTTTTGGGGTTAATCTGCTTGTCAATAGACTTTGCCTGCTTCTGTGGTCTTCGAACCAAATACAAGCCTTTGTTCTCCCAAGCAAGCTTTACCCTTTGGTGGAGAGGCTTTTCCTTAGAGCAGGTATGTGAATGGTTCATGCAATGTTTTCTCATCACTTTTAACATTTGCAACGAGCTGTTTTACTGTCGCGGATGGGGTTTCTCAGTGCCTATGCCTATTTGGCGGAGGGGAGAAATTAATTCATGCAAGAGGATATTTATAAAATATGTATATGTTTATTAACTTCCAATATTTCAACTCTCACCACCCCCAACCACTGAACTTTAATATTAACAGGGTTCTTTACACAATTATGAAGACATTCTAGGATATATATCTACAGAAACTTATTAATAACTGGCAACATTCAAACTATTAACAGGGAGAGAGTTTCCCCTACAGCTCAATGCCACCTGAAATCTTGTACTGTTTGCCCAGCAAAGCTGAGCTGAAAACTGCTCTCTGCTTTATGGCAGGGGTAATAGAAATTACAGAGGCATCTACTCATGATTCTTATCAGTTATTAATCACCCTCTGGGGCTGCGTCAGCCTATTGCAAGTGTCCAATTCTTCAGGATCTCTGCCTGTGGACCTTTAGGCTGGAATCCTCTGGCATCAGGGGAAATGGCAGTCTCTGGCCTTACTGCTGCTGGATTCTGCTGGCTGCTCTCTGCAGGGGTACGCAGGCAGGATCTCCAGGTGCAGAGGCAGGATTCGTGCAGTCTGAGCATGGGTCCAACTCTTGCTCCTCAGGCCGATCGAACGCAGACAAGTGGGTCTGCTCCCAGCAACCCATGGCAATGTGCACAGCAGGCACTCATACAAAGGCAGGCATAAAGCTGCAAGGAAGGACGCAGGCAGGCAGGCAAGCATGTGGCGGAGCCGCAAGTAATGTGGGGCAGGCTGCACATGAGCCCAGGGTCCCTATTTATCAACTGTGGGCAGAGAGTTAATGGTCTCATTGGCCACTCGAATGACCAATCAGGCTGGCAGTCAGCCCAACCCTACCACACTGGGTAAAACCCACAGGGCTGGACTCCAGGTATGGGAATCACATGGACCCTGCACCAGGCAGGCATGAGCTGGGCATGTGGGGACTTACACAATCAGGTGTCCCTTTGTGCTCATTTACCCCTGGTGCAGGCAGAGACATGTCCAGGCAGAGCAGGCATAAATAAGCCTGCTTTGGGGCCTACAGGCCCTCCACAACATTTACCTGGGTATTTTGCCTGGTCACATACACTTTCCCTTTTCCTTTTCCTTTTGCTTTTTATTATTATTATTATTTTTTCTTTTTGTGTTTTCTTTTTATTTTGTCATTTTTTCTTTTTATTTTTCTTTCTTTTTCTCTTTCTCTTTCTCTTTCTCTTTTCTATTTTTCATTTTTTAATTTTTATTTTTATTTTCCTTTTTTGCCCCCTCTCTCTTTCTCTTTCTCTTTCTCTTTCTCTTTCTCTTTCTCTTTCTCTTTCTCTTTCTCTTTCTCTTTCTCTTTCTCTTTCTCTTTCTCTTTCTCTTTCTCTTTCTCTTTCTCTTTCTTTTCTCTTTCTCTTTCTCCTTTCTCCTTTCTCCTTTCTCCTTTCTCCTTTCTCTTTCTTTTTCTTTTTTTTTTAATTAAAAGTAGCAACCAACCCACCAAAAAAAACCCAACAACATTTAGGAGGTTGCTTTTCAATATTTCCTGTTCCCTATAAAATCCTGCAGGCTTTGGAAGATAATCAGCTCCCAGACAACTTTACAAACACTGCTCATTTTTCACTGCTTCCTGCCTCATAGAGTAATTTCCCTTGGGTCAAACAGTGTAATGTCTTTTGTTTGTTTGTTTGTTTGTTTGTTTGGGGTTTTTTTGACTAACATGAATGGCTGCACAAGACCTCAAATAAGAGACAAGAAAATTAATTCTCTTTCCTTTTGTTATTACTACTATTATCTGAGAAAGGTAAGGAAAGAACATCACTGCCTTAATGTAGTGGTCAGATAAAGCCACTGGGTGCTGTTTGATAACAGGATATAAGGTAGCAGTAGAGGAAAAATGAGGTTTAGAGATAATTAATTTTCAGGGATAGCACACTATGAATAATAGAATTTACCCCATCTCTCTCAGGCAGCAATTTAGATTGAGATTTACATTATTCAGGGTTGAGTTTTTTTGGGAAGAGAGTTCATAGCAATTTTTCAGTGACAAAAACAGTCATTTCTTCAAAGAAATCACTCATCAGAATAAAATCTCCACTTTGATGTTTTACCATTTTTAATTTTAGCTAGCTTTTTATGACATATATTACAATAGAATAAAATAATAGCATTGTTGTGTGGTATTACTGCATTGTCTAGGTAGAAAATGCTCTAGTTAATGTTCCAGTACAGTTTTACATAGTTAAAAATTAATGTAACATCCATCTTTGGAAGTGGAGCTTTCCATGCAGAATGTCACAATTAGAGGTTTTGAAAACCTGAACGAGTTTTCATCTGCTGCTTTCAAGTTTGTAAAAGGTGACTTTCACCTTTTCTTCCCTTACAAAAGAAAAAATTAAATACATTGCAGAGGTTTTAATAGTGGGTCAATGCCCCTGAGTGTTCTGACAGCAGAACTGCAGTTCAGTTGCAGGCTTCGTTTGCTGGAGGAACACAGGCTGCATACACCTCGAGGAGCAATTAAATCAGGGAAATGGGAAGGCATTACAGCTTTCCTGCCAAGAAAAAAAAATCTCTACATTGTCACCTTGAAAACAGTCCAGGTGATGCCAAGCCCACCTGATGCAGCTGATGAAGAGCACTGTTTGCAGAGGTACCAGTCTGGTAGGACAAGAACCAGTTGCTTTCTAAAACTGGTGATAAACCAGTAAGCCCAAATTTTAAGCAAGAAGAAAAGCTGCACAACAGAAGGCATTTAGACCAATCAGAAATGTTCTACACCCAGACCATTTAATAAAGGGGAGCTCTGGTATGCTCCACCATAAAGCATACGCTGTCACATCAAGCAAGTCCATAAACCAGGAGAGATGGAAATGGACAGTGAGAGCTTATCTTTAATGTTGGGATTTTCTTCAGTCTCTCCAGTACCTGCCCAATGCAATCACTGTAAGTTACCAGTGACAAAATTGCTTAGAGGGTGGGGTTTTTTTTGTGATTTCACAAGCAAACAGATGGGGTATCTTGTGGCTGTGTTGTTGAACACACCCTTTATCTGTGTCCAAATTTCACTGTCTGAACAAACCTCACTTTCATGCCATCTGGTAATCACCCTGCTCAAAATGTGTATACAAATAGTTGTTTCTTTTATTTCCCAGAAACGTTCAAAATGATCCACAAAAACAAAAAATAAAAAGAAACGGAACTTCCAGGCTGACACTTGAAGTTTTTTATTACACTTAAATCAAACCCTAAGAAACTCAAAGCCAGTGAAAAGACTTCTTGTATTAAACGAGCTGTGTTTGCTCTACTCATTGAGTGTGACCTGAATCAGCATGTTTAAGCTTCCAGAAGAATTGTGCCACCCTGGACCTACATGATCATTCCACCAGCTGGAGGCAGATTTCTAAGCACAGACTGATCTGGGAAAGCAGCAACCATGTGCACTCACAATGAGAAAGCAACTTCTCCAGCAGTTCTCTCAGCCCACTGCCTCATTCCAGTTGTCAGGATTCAGAAATTTCCACCCGTAAACTTTTTCCTTTCTTTTTGTTGTTGTTGTTTTTTGGTTGGTTGGTTTTGGCTCATGTTTTGGCAACATACAGTGAATCCAGCTCTGCTTAACAGATAGTTTCTCTTGGATAAGGCACTTAGTGCCATAGTCTAGTTGACTGGATAGGTCTGGGTGATAGGTTGGGCTGGATGATCTTGGAGGTTTCTTCCAACCTGGTTGATTCTATGATTCGATGATTCTATGATTCAGCATATGGTAGTCTACTGAAAAAGCAGGCAGGCACACTAGCAAATCACAATAAGGAAAGTAGGATTATAGATTAATAACAGAATAGTAATAATAATAATCGTTGTTGTTGTTGTTGTTGTTGTTGTTTTTAAAAGCCTTTTAGACTATCAGGAAGCTATTACATAGACACAGTATTTTTACAGAATAACAAGAACTGGCTGTTCAGTCTGGAGAAGAGGAGGCTCTGAGGTGACCTTCTTGTGGCCTTTCAGTATCTGAAGGAGGCTTACAAAAAAGCTGGGGAAGGACTTTTCAGGATATCAGGGAGTGACAGGACTAGGGGGAATGGAGAGAAGCTGGAGATGAGTAGGTTCAGGCTGGACTGAGGAGGAGAGTCCTCAATGTGAGAGTGCTGAGAACCTGGAATGGGTTGCTCAGGGAGATGGTTGAGGCCCCGTCCCTGGAGGTGTTTAAGGCCAGGCTGGATGCGGCTCTGAGCAGCCTGATCTAGGATAGAGTGTCGCTGCCCGAGGCAGGGGATTGGAACTGGATGATCATTGTGGTCCCTTCCAACCCTGACTGATTCTATGATTCTATGTTGGTGGCAATACGTGCAAGATCACAGATGCAAATGGCATAATGTGTAGAGGCTGGTCCGCTGCTAGCTTCTCTCTTGTGCAGGTTTGAAGCTAGCTAGAGATTATAGGCTGTGGAAAGAAAACAAGGCTGGTGCCTACCGCACTCATAGGCTTGCTGAGATGGATAAAAGCAGAAATCCAAACATAGATAAGGGAGTCTCACTTCTGCTGCTTGGAGCTGCATCTCTCTTCTATCCTCACCCTCCATTTCTTTAATTAATCCACTTTGCTTCCTAATCCCCTGGCCAAACCTCCATTCTTCCTTGGGACTGGAGTAAGGTTGAGAGGGGTGGGAGAAGGTGAAAGGTGGTTGGGAGCCCCTCCTGGGGACTCAGGTTTCTGGGAGGGCTGTTGTGTTTCTGTATTACCTTTTACCTTGTGTATTTCTGTCTATAACTGTATATACTGTAAATATCTGCTTGTGTCTTGTGCTAGCTGTAAACAAATAGCTTCATTTATATTCCCAGAGCTGGCTGAGACTAATCTGGGTGATTTCCAAATTGTATGGGAGGCAAGTAACACACAAACCACACATCTCTGAACCATACAGAGATTTTCAGTGCAAAAGGGTGTTGAAACTGTCTCTTCTCCTTAGTTACTAACATGTTGCACTCATGTAACCTTTTACAAATAACATAAGAATGATTCAGAGGGACATTAGGACAATATGAAAATGAGAGGAGGTTTAGACTGGAGAGAGGTTTAGATCAAATATTAGGAAGAAGTTCTTCAGTAAGAGGGTGGTAAGACTCTGGAGTGGGTTGCCTCCATCCATTGTCACCAATCTGGTAGTATATATATTTTGTACCCCACTTCCCTTCACTATACCTCTTTCTAACTCCCTTACCTTAAATACCTTTTATTTATTGTTAAAGTTCTTCTTTTACCTTCCAAATCAAAGCAAGACTATTATTTGAGTGTTTTACCCCTTTTTCCTCTCTACATCTAATTCTTTTCTTTCCAAAAGGAGGGAGGGGGAAGCATTCTATTAATGTATTGTTCTGTTAGGTATTTGAGTCTCTGGGAAGCTTAAATCAGACCAATACAGCTACTAAGGTACAAAACAGCTTGAAGTCATCGTGTTGTCATCAGAAAACTGTCTTTGCTGTGTTTTGAAGGAGATGGAAACAGTACACTAATTATCAGCCATCTGTGATGGGAGCTAGGGACTCTTATTCTCTCTCTTGCCTTCCTGCACTTATATGTAGACAGCTTCAGATCAGAATCCCTGGAGCATCAGCCAAGGGATAAAAGCATATGCAGAAGGTCCCTGTTGTGAGCTGATATGTGTCCCACAAGTGAACATTAAAAAAAAAAAAAAATTAAAAAAAAATTAAAAAACCCACAAAAGGTTAAAAAAAAAAGGATTGGCTAATCATTAGCTTTCTTTCAAAAATTAAGGACAGCAAAAGAGCAACACTGAAACCCACTTCACGTCTGCAGACAGCAGTATGCCCTTGTGGCCAAGAAAAGTGTGTCCAGCAGCTCTAGACCACATCCAGAATACTGTGTCAAATACTGGGCTCCCCAGTTCCAGAGGGACAAGGACCTGCTGGAAAGAGTCCAGTAGAGAGCCTGGAGGGTGACTGGGGGACTTGAGCATCTGTGCCATGAAAAGAGACTGAGAGCTCTGGGGCTGTTTAGTCTGAAGAAGAGAAGACTGAGAGAAGATCTGATCAATGTCTATAAATATCTGAGTGGTATCTGTCAAGTGGATGGGGCCAAACTCTTTTCTCTGGTCAGCAGCAATAAGACAAGGAGCAACAGGTACAAACTTGAATGCAGAAGGTGTAAGCTCAACATGAGACAAAACTTCCTTATAGTGAGGGTGACAGAGCACTGGAGCAGGCTGCCCAGACAGGTTGTGGAGTTTCCTTCTCCAGAGACTTTCAAAACCCACCTGGATGTGTTCCTGTGCAGACTACCCTAGAGGAGCCTGCTTTTGACAGGGGGGTTGGACTCAATCATCTCTGAAAGTCCCTTTCAACTTCTAATATTTTGTGATTCTGTGAAATCAAGGAGGCTTGCTCAGGGTTGCCAACACCCTGACACCTCCAGTCACCACCACAACTGCAGGCTACTGTCAGGTTGTACACACAAGTGTTTTCCAACCCTGCATACTCTGGCAAGGGCCTCACTATTTAGACAATCTTTGCCACCAAATAAGGGATTGTTCTTCCTTTAGATGGCCTTCAATCAAAATAAATTTGGAAGAACAGAGATCAGCTGAAGCAGGGTCTCCCTGTGAGTAGCATGCACACAGTTGTATCCAGGTGGATTTGGAGTCTCTCCAGAGAGTTAGACTTCAGAACCTCTCTGGATAGCCTGTTCCAGTGCTTGAGAGAAGATTTAGGTGGAACTTCTGGTAGCCATTGTGTATTGTCCTATTACTGATCACTACTGCCAAGAGCACAGCCCAATCCCATCCCTACTGATCCCAGCCTTCACTACTGATCACCTCCTCTTGGTCTTCCCCAGCATAAACAGCCCCAGGTCTATCAGTCTCTTCTCCTAAGAGAGATGCTCCAATCTCCTCATCATCTCTGTGACACTCCATTGGACTCCTTCCACTAGTCCCCTGTCCCTCTTGAAATGGGGAACTTGTTGTTCACAGTCACATTCATGGAGATGCTTTCCAGCAAGTCAGCCTCTCACCTGTGCTGGTGGAGAGAGTTATTCCTCCCCAGATGCAGGACCCTACACTTAACCTTGATGAACTTCATGAGGTTCCTCTCTGCCCAGCTCTCCAGCCTGTCCAGGTCTCACTGTATGGCAGCACAGACTAACAGTGTCAGCCACTCCTCCCAGTTTTGTATCATCACCAAACTCAGTGAGAGTGCACTCTGTCCCTTACCCAGGTCACCAATGAATACATAGCGCAAGGTTGGCTCCAGTGATGATGCCTGGAGAGCACCACTAGCCACAGGCCTCCAGCTAGATCCTGCACCTGTGATAACAACTCTTTGAACTTTGCCATTCAAATGGTTCTCAATCCATCTCACTGTCCTGTTATCTAAGCCATGCTTCCTAAGCTTACCTATGAGGATGTTACAGGAGATAGTGTCCAAAGCCTTGTTGAAGTTGAGATTGACAATATCCACTGCTCTCCCCTCATCTACCCACCTGGTCACACCTTCATAGAAGGATATTAGATAAGTCAAGTAAGATTTTCCTTTCAAGAATCCATGCTGACTACTCCTGATAACCTTATTTTCTTCCACATTCTTAGAGATGACCTCCAGAATGAACTATTCCATCACCTTTCCAGAGATGGAGGTGAGGCTGACTGGCTTGTAATTTTCTGGGTCTCCCTTCTTACCATTTTTGAAGCCTTGGGTGATGTTGATCTTCCTCTAATTTGATTATTTCAATAAATCCCAAACTAAAACATGTTTAAAATCCAGGCTCTTCAAAAAGTTTCAAGCATTTCAATTTTCCTAGATAATTCTGTGATTCTGTGATAATAAAGGATGCTGGTGATGGGCCATTTTAGAGAAGAAGAATGACAACAGAAGAAATGTGAGAAAACACATCACATTAACTTCCTGAATGTGTTTCTCAGTGAAAATAAACCCGAAGAAAAGCACCAGAGTATCACTGGAAGCTTATTTCCCAAAGCAATAACTCTGCTTTGAGGTCTGGGGAAGCCAGCTTCATTTCAAGTTCATAGAGAACAGCCTTTCACACAAGGACTCATCAGATGGTGTAAAGGAAATTGGGGCACTCTCTCCACCTGTTCCTTTACCAGCATGAGCTATCACAGAACAAACTCCCATGTTGTTTGATGCCTAGTCCACACACCCAAACCTACACTTCGTTCTGCTTCACCTGCTTCTGCTCTGACCCTGAATTCGACTGTGAACAGTGAGGATTTTACCTGGAAAAACAGGTGAGATTAAGTCCGCTGTGTTTGTGCAGGTGGAACATCAGGCTCCAAGGCAGCATCGTGCTGCTGAACAAAAGCAAGGAGTTTTGGTATGTGGAAAAAAAAACCCTATCAAGCTCTCTGCATTGCTGGAATCTGAAAAACAGTCTCTCTGGGAGTTGTGAGGCATGAAGAGAGACATAGATCTTCTCTAACTTTTTTTTTTTTCCTAGGCTGATTCACTCCTCAGCAGTATCAATTGTCTTGGGATGTGCAATCACTATCTCTTAAATAGATCTTGCTGTGGATACAATAGGAAAGTTTAGCTTGCTTCTAAAAACATAATTATGGATAAGAATGCAGTAAGTATCCTGATGTTACAACCTGATGGTGCTATTCCCTGCTCCTGCTCTGGTGCTATAAATCAGGGTTAATGGCATGAAAATCAGTAAAAATCCAGTGACACACAGCAAGTTGGAAGAGTATCAGGATCACTGTGGTTTGTGAGTACTGACATTACCGAACGCTTAACTTTGACACAGTGTTTATTTTCTTGTGTTCATTTTCCTCTTGCTATTCTCTGTTCCAGAATGAAATTGCTTCTCACAAGAAGAGAAATCCATGGAAAGCTGCAAGCTGTTTCATTTCATGCTTGTCTTAGGTACCCCACCCTACCTCATCCTACCCAGAGTCCTAGGAAGCTAAGATTGCAATTTACTGTGTGAGGAGATGGCTCACGCTTGAGAGAGACCGTGTCCTGCTGTAAAACTCTGGGCTAACAGCACACTCTTCCAGCTCTCAGTATAAGACACATCATTGCTGGGAATAAAAACCTTTGGATTGCAAAAGAGATAAGAGTAAATATACAAACCCAAACCACTCAACTTCACTGAACTCATTCCTTGTGTAACAACCACTCTCCTTTTTTTGCTTTTTAATTAATGAGGAAAATGAAATGTTCTCCTTGCCTTTTACACATATCTCTTCCTTCCCCACAACCCAAGCACGGACTCACAATTATTTACATCCTTGACTTTCTTTCACTTCTGTTTCTTGCAACTATTCCTTACCAAGCTCTCATCATGCATACTGTTTTCCAAAGGAAAACTCGGTCCAACAGAAGGGAGGCCAAGATTTAGTACCACAGGCAATGACTTCATCAGCTTTCCTTATGCAGCCTAAATGAAAATGTAAAAGATAGCATGGCAAAAAAGAAGAAATGAGTCACAAAATAGGGCACTTATCTACTAGACAGCTTCAGGAAGGTCAGTTCACCTGTTTGGTCTGTCTCAGCTTTCTGCCTATAAAACAAGTATGAAGGCATCTCCCTACTCTCAGAAGATCCTGATTTTTTAAAGCCTGACAGGACTGGACATATTCATTAGTTCTTGTGGAAGGAAAGGAAACAACAGAGTGTAGAGAGCTGCTATATCCTGTACCTTCAGTGCTTCACTCCTCACAAACTGTGGATGACCATAATTAATTCTTCCTGATTTTAAAAGTTTGTGCCATTTATCTGACTTCTAAGGATGGGAGATTTTCAGATCCTCAGCTGATTTGCCTGGTGGAAAAGGATGTCATAAAGTTTAAAAAGCTGTGGTATTAGTCCAGATCTTTGCCACTGATTTCAATAGTAGCTCTGCCACGGTTTCAACACTCAAGTATTTCTTGAGATGATGCTTCCAATCGGGACAGCAGCATGCAGTTGGGTCTGCAGAGCTCTCCACAGGATCTTTGAAAGGATGTTGGAGAAATATTTAAACAATTGTGCTAGTTTGAAGCAGGCTAGATTGTTTTGGTGAGAAAAAGTAGATAATTGGCTGTGAAAGGAAAACAATGGTTATGTCTCCTTCCCTCACAGTCTCGCTGAGAGGTATGGGAACAAGAAAGTAAACATTAGATAACACTTTCACCATTTTGACTTTACTTTCTGGCTGGGCTTGGATGGAGCTGCATCTCCCTAATCTCACTGTCACTAACCTTGCTTCTTAACCTCTTGGCTGAACTTTTTTTCTTCCTTAAGACTGGGGTAAGGTTGAGAGGGGCAGGGGGAAGATGCAGGGGTGGTTGAGAGCCCCTCCTGGGGACTCAGGTTTCTGGGAGGGGAGCTGTGCTTCTATATTACTTTTAACTTGTATATTTCTGTATATAACTGTATAGACTGTAAATAACTTCTTGTATATTGTGCTAGCTGTAAATAAATAGCTTCGTTTATATTCCCAGAGTCCAGCGGAGTTAGCTGGGGTACCTTCTAAAATGTGGGGGAGCAGGTAACAGCCAAACCACCACAACAACTCAGTCTGATTCATGTCTGGGCTTACCTTCCTGTATGATATCTTATAAAAGGCATACAGAAAAGAAGATATATTGGGGAAATTACTATTTCATACCACAAATATGAATTCAAAAAAGCTTGTGTTAAGGGTTATGTCTGGGCCAGCCTCTGACTGAGTGACATTTGACCTTTCTTAATCCTTCTGCCTTCCCAAAGAGGAAGAGAAAGTGAGTAAGTGGGAGAGAGTTGTGTGTTGGAAAGAAAACAAAAACAGATTTAATGGAAAAAATAACAATAAAATAGCTTCATACATACTAATAGACACAAACTGATACTGAGTCCAGCCCCATAGTGGCAATGATGTCATTGTCACCACTGATGTTGTGACAGGCATTGGAGAAGTCCTGGACTGGACTCAGCAGCAAATGGAAACCAGATTCAGGAGCTGGATTCTGCGATTGGATTCAGGAACACACAGATCAGGATCAAAGGCAGAATGGGCAGATTCCTCCTCACATGCAGGTCATTGAAGAAAGGCTTGATCCTGGTGTTCCCTCAGCTTTATTCTGAAGCTCTTTTTTGGCCAGTTTAAGGTCATCTGCTCCGTCTGCTCCTCTAACATCTGGCAGAGGATTTAGCAGTGACCTTAATGTGCTCAGGAGCAAGTCTAAGAGACTTTATGCACACCAACTCTTGGTAGCAACCATATACAGCAGCTTTACCACTTCTAGAAGCAGATACTTGTACAAAAGCACTCTCTGAAATTTAGAAAGTGCTGTCACTGAGCAGAGACTGGTCTGAGAAGTCAAATTGAACAGAATTAGTCCTGTTCTAACTCAAATAAAGGCAGGTAGAAAGGAAAATATTTTATTGTGTGGAGCAAAATCTGAAGAAGGTATTTTGGATACAATTTCCTTTTAAGTATATTAAAGGGACTTGTCTTTTTAACTTATGAAAGATGTTTGTAAACATGGAAATGTAGAAATCTACTCAGAATCATAGAATCATAGAATCAACCAGGTTGGAAGAGACCTCCAAGATCATCCACTCCAACCTAACACCCAGCCCTAGCCAGTCAACTAGACAACAGCACTAAGTGCCTCGTCCAGGCCTTTCTTGAACACCTTCAGGGATGGCGACTCCAATACCCTCTGGGCAGCCCATTCCAATGCCAATCACTCTCTTTGTGAAGAACTTCCTCCTAAGATCCAGCCTATACTTCCCCCGGCACAATTTGAGACTGTATCCCCTTGTTCTGTTGCTGGTTGCCTGGCAGAAGAGACACATGTCTACCTCTTCTCTGCATTGCACACATTTCGCTCCGATTCTTCCCAGAGCAAGGTCATTATAAAGCTGTCATTGATTTTGCTGGATGCAGTGCTGTCCTTTCCAGCCTGAATCCACATAATTTTCCAGTCTAAGTATCTTGTGAGGGGAAACATTACCATGCAGTGAAACACAGCAAAGGCACCCTAAGCCATCCTGCAGAAGCACACAGAGAAAAGGCTAGACACAGCTGCTTCCAGAGCAAACCAGGGCACAGCCACTGCAGGCACAGAATACAGCAGGAATGTACAAACACACCAAAATATCAGCATATAACAGTATTAAAATATATTAGGCATGTCTTCCTTTGGAAGGGGAAGAGCTCACATCTGTGAGATGCCCTGCAGCTTCCATTCTGAGGGCTGAACTTGAGAGATCAACCCAGTCTTTCTCCATGGGGAAATACAACCATGGTTGAATTTTCAAGCAAAAAAGACATTAAAAAAAATATAAATGAGGAGCTGGAGGAAAGGACAGGTGACAGCACTGTTAGCACAGCTTAATTGTAAGGAATTTTGCCTTTCACTTCACACATCCTTTTCCATTTCAATTTCACTCTGCTGTGGGGATGTTCTTGAGATTAGAAGACATGATGTAAATGCATATTTGTGTATATATATATATATATATATATGTATGTGTATGCCTTATTTTTATTTTTAATATGTGTGTGCACTTGACTGTGTGGAGTTATTGTTATTATTATTTAAAAAAAAAATGCAATGGCATACCTCAGTCTGAGAGGTTCAGCATTTCTAATTTCTCTTCAGAGGAAACACACAGGTGCAGAGGAATGATCCTCCCCTGCTGCTAGCTGTTTTTTAAAAGAGCCCCTCTTTGCCTTTTAGGCAGCTCTTCCTCGAAGCAGTATTGCCCTGTAATTCCAAGTCATAAAACTAATACCAAGAGCAAGTAAATACAGCTGTCATGCTTCCTTCCCACCCCCAGCAGTTCCCTCTCTGCCTCTCTGGGGTGAGACCCTTGAGGGGCTCACCCATGTGTGCTGTGTCTGCCTCCACCTTGCCTGACACAGCTGTGAGATTATTTCTCACCAGCAGGGATGAGGAGAGTTCAGAACTGCTGATGACCTCCATTACTGGTTTCCACCTCGTGGAGCAGTTGTCTGGGCCACTGTGCAACTGCCCAAGTTCATCCTTAGTGGGGCAGGACTGCACCTCTGCAGAGCATGGGTCTGCTTCTTCTCTCTGTCTCACACTGATAACACAGCAGCAAAGCAGGGGAAAGGGACTGTTCCCCTGAAGGTAGTTCCTCCATTAATCAGGGAGGAGGACAGAGATCAAGGGTAAATAGGGGCTCTAAATCATTAAATTGGAAAAGTGCACCAACCAAGGAGGACCAATGTTAGTGGATGCACCAACAGAGGATGCACCTGCACAGTCCCAGTGACATCCTCCAGCATCAACTGGAGGCTTGTGGCAGGTACCACTGGTGTCTTTGCAGCAAGGGCATGGAGATGGCCCTAACCTCAGCAAGTCCCTGAACGGCAAGGAACCTGAGAGCTGCTGAAATATGATCTCACTTGCAAGGGCCAACAAGATATAGGGTGGTTATAGTGTGAGCATAAGCCAGAAATTGGAACAGGTTGCCTGGAGAAGTGATGGAATCACTGTCCTCAGAGGTGTTGTGAAAATGTGTAGACATGATACTGGGACCTTGTCTAATGGCTATGGTGGTGTTAGGTCATCAGTTGGACTTGATGAGCAGGACTTAGGAGACTTGTACTTAGAAGCAGATGTTCATAGAATCATAGAATCAACCAGGTTGGAAGAGATCTCAAAGATCATCCAGTCCAACCTAGCACCCAGCCCTAGCCAGTCAGTTAGACCATGGCACCAAGTGCCTCATCCAGGCTTTTCCTGAACACCTCCAGGGATGGTGACTCCACCACCTCCCTGGGCAGCCAATTCCAATGCCAATCACTCACTCTGTGAAGAACTTCTTCCTAACATCCAGCCTATACCTCACCTGGCACAACTTGAGACTGTGTCCCCTTGTTCTATTACTGGTTGTGTGGCAGAAGAGACCAACCCCCACCTGGCTAAAGCTTCCCTTCAGGTAGTTGTAGACAGCAATGAGGTCATCTCTGAGCCTCCTCCAGGATAAACACCCCCCAGCTCCCTCAGCCTCTCCTCATAGGGTTTGTGTTCCAGGCCTCTCACTAGCTTTGTCACCCTTCTCTGGACACGTTCCAGTATCTGAACATCTCTCTTGCATTGAGGAGCCCAGAACTGGAATCTGTTGGAGGGTAGAAGAGCCCTGCAGAAGCACCTTGGCAAGCGGAATGGGTAGGCAGAGGATAATGGGATGAGACTTAACAAGGCTAAGGCAAGGGTTTTGCACTTTGGCCACAACAATCCCAAAGACCGCTACAGGCTTGGGACGGTGTGCCTGGAGAGCAGCCAGGAACAAAGAGACCTGGGGGTACTGGTAGATAGTAGCTGAACATGAGCCAGCAGTGTGCCCAGGTAGCCAGGAGAGCCAATGGTATCCTGGCCTGCATCAGGAACAGTGTGGTCAGTAGGACAAGGGAGGTTATTCTTCCCCTGTACTGGTCAGGCCACACCCTGAGTACTGAGTCCAGTTCTGGGCCACTCAATTCAGGAGAGATGTTGAGGTACTGAAATGTGTCCAAAGAAGAGTACTGAAGCTGATGAGAGGCCTGGAGCACAGCCCTGTGAGGAGAGGATGAGGGAGCTGGGAGTGTGCAGCCTAGAGAAGAGGAGGCTCAGGGGTGACCTCATTGTCTGCAACTACCTGAAGGGAGATTGTAGCCAGGTGAGGTTAGTTTCTTCTTCTAGGCACCTAGTGACAGAATAAGGGGACACAGTCTTAAATTGTGCCAAGCTGGATATTAGGAGGAAGTTCTTCACAGAGAGAGTGATTGGCATTGGAATGGGCTGCCCAGGGAGGTAGTGGAGTCACTGTCCCTGGAGGTGTTGAAGAAAAGCCTGGATGAGGCACTTAGTGCCATGGTCTAGTTGACTGTCTAGGGCTGGGTGCTAGGTTGGACTGGATGATGTTGGAGGTCTCTTCCAACCTGGTTGATTCTATGATTCTGTGATCTGAGAGGTATTACAAAAAAAAAAAAAAAAAAAAAAAGATTCTGATTCTGTGATTCTAAGATGAGCTCAGAGGAGCATTCCTAGAGATTCTCCTGCAACCACCTTGTACCTCAGGCATCTTCCAGTGCTCAGAACAATTCAAAGCATGAGGTCAGATCTCCATAGCTTGCTTGTCCAAGAGGAACTTCATGATATAATGAAAAGAAAAGGAATGTTTATTGCAGGTCTTTCTGCCCGCTGTGTGTGATTCAGGATCACTGTAAATCTTTATTTGGGGAAGGGCTTTTGTGTTTTTTATTTCTGCATTTTCTAAAGAGAAGCAAGGGTGAAAATTCAGCTACAGGTAGTACCATGTGCTCAGTTCCTGTGTTGTCCATGAAATTAAGTCTTGCAAAAAGGTACTGATGCCTCATATAGAAAATAATGCAGGCTAAAAAAATCATAGAATCAGATAATCCTATATTAAGATAGGATCCTATCTATCTCAAGGCAATTCTAACTAGTAATAAATGAACTGGACAGCTAGATATATAAGGTGAGAAAATGAATCTATATATATATATACAAAATAAGCAAAAGGAGAGTTAACTATAACCTTTTTTTAAGTGGGTTATACTGATTTTGTCCATCACTTTAAAAAAAAAAAAAAACGTAGTAGGAAGCTCTACAGCTCAGGAATATATTACACAGAGATGCTGTCACATCTCATCCTTGGAAATTTTGACAGCTTGGCTAGACAAAGACACAGACATCATGCTGGAAGGAGCCCCACTTTGAGCAAGAGGCTATGCTGTGGACCTTCAGAAATCTCTATTCACCATCATTTCTATGACTTTATGAACAACAATGCAAGCTTCTCCCTAAAGTGGGCTGAATGAGCATCCTAAAATCCCAGGGAATGGAGGCTGTTCAACCCTCTTGATACTAGGGATGAAATTCAATGCTTATTCAACACCGTCTTCTCAAACTATGCCTGCTAGCAAAGCTGCTGTACTCCTCCAACTACCATTAACTAAAAATCCATGACAACCAACTATCTTAACTCGTTATGCCTCTGATCTGCTATGGGTAAAAAAGTGATTCATGTGCTGACAGCCTTAAATGGCTGCTTCCTGAGAGCTGATCAGTTCAGCATGAAGCAAAGGAACACCTTCAGAAATGAACAATTATTTCTGCAATCAATAGCTGCCAGTAATAGATTGAGCACTCTCTAAATGTGTAATTTCATTTCACAGTTCATTATTTTTCCCCCTTCTTAGTCTGCCATTATGTGGTAATCTTTAATCCACTGTGGGAATACTTTAACCTTTAACCTTTAGGTTTCTTATTATTTCTTACCTGATACCTTATGTTCTCTGTGCTTAAACAAAATGAGGCAGGGAAAAAAAATCAAATAATCTATTCTTTCTGATTGACAACCAGACAATAGCTGAAGATTGAGAGCAGGAAGAAAATATTCCATATCAAACCCCACAGGTTTCCCAGGCTGTAATTAAGTTGCACTTCACAGAACTATATCAACATAAGAATTGTCAAAATGGCTCTCATCAACAACCTAAATCCTGTAAAAATCAAAGAACCACAGAAAACTGCTTCAGAGGAAAGGAAACATGACACTACAGCAGAATATGGGCGTATATACATCAATATGAAAAACAAACCAATTCCTCACCTTACCAATGGTCAATGTGTGTGTTTATATAAGATATATATAACACCAATAAATGCAAAGACGTAAAAGTGAGCACTTCTAAAGAGTGATATAGAAAGTGATAATAAAAAGGGGTTCAACTGTCAAAAAAAAAAAGTTTGTATGTTTATGTATTATTGCCTTTGACATCTCTACCCTCAGATGTTATACCCTGGGCCCAGTTTGTTTCTCAAAGTTGACAACACTGAAGTAGGGTATATGTGTCCAGCTTAGCTATGAGTCTGGTTTTGTGTTTTGAATTTGCCTATAGACTGAAGCCTAGAGAGGTCCTTCTTACACTGGTGGTGATAAAATGGTCCCTGCACAATTTCTCCTTTGAATCACAGGTAAGAGTGGCTGGAGAGCAGCCAGGAAGAAAGAGACATGGGGGTGTTGGTAGATAGGAGCTGAACATGAGCCAACAGTGTGTCCAGGTTGCCAAGAGAGTCAATGGCATCCTGGCCTGCATCAGGAACAGTGTGGCCAGTAGGACAAGGGAGGTTATTCTGCCCCTGTACTCAGCACTGGTCAGGCCACACCTTGAGTCCTGTGTCCAGTTCTGGGCTCCTCAATTCAAGAGAGATGTTGAGATACTGGAACGTGTCCAGAAAAGGGCAAAGAAGCTGATGAGAGGCCTGGAACACAGCCCTCTGAGGAGAGGCTGAGGGAGCTGGGGTTGTTTAGCCTGGAGGAGGCTCAGGGCAGACCTCATTGACCTGAAGGGAGGATGTATCCAGGTGGGAGTCAGTCTTTTCTCACAGACACCCAGTGATAGAACAAGGGGACACAGTCTCAAGTTGTGCCAGGGGAGGTATCAGCTGGATGTTAGGAGGAAGTTGTTGTCAGAGAGAGTGTGCTAGTTTGAAGCAGGCTAGAATGTTTTGGTGAGAGAAGGTAGATAATTGGCTATGAAAGGAAAACATAGTTGTGTCTCTTCTCTCACAGTCTCGCTGAGAACTATGGGAACAAGAAGTAAACATTAGATAACATTCTCCATTTTGTCTTCACTCTGCTTTTGCCTTCAGTCCAAGCCACATCTCCTTATACCTCACTGCCACTAACCTTGCTCCTTAACCTTTTGGCTGCACCTCTATTCTTTCTCAAGATTGGGGTAAGGTTGAGAGGGGCAGGGGGAGGTGCTGGGGTGGTTGAGAGCCCCTTACTGGGGACTCAGGTTTCTGGGAGGGGAGTTGTGTTTCTGTACTGTGTCCAGTTCTGGGCCCCTCAATTCAAGAAAGATGTTGAGGTACTGGAACATGTCCAGAGAAGGGCAACGAAGCTGGTGAGGGGCCTGGAACACAAATCCTATGAGGAGAGGTTGAGAGAACTGGGCCTGTTTAGCCTGGAGAAGAGGAGGCTCAGGGGTGATCTTATTACTGTCTACAACTACCTGAAGGGACATTGTAGCCAGGTGGGGGTTGGCCTCTTCTCCCAGGTAACCAGCAATAGAACAAGGGGACACAGTCTCAAGTTGTGCCAGGGTAGGTATAGGCTGGATGTTAGGAAGAAGTTTTTCACAGAGAGAGTGATTTCCCATTGGAATGGGCTGCCCAGGGAGGTGGTGGAGGCACCGTCCCTGGGGGTCTTCAAGAAAAGACTGGATGAGGCACTCAGTGCCATGGTCTAGTTGACTGGCTAGGGCTGGGTGATAGGTTGGACTGGATGATCTTTGAGGTCTCTTCCAGCCTGGTTGATTCTATGATGATATTGTATATTTCTGTATATAACTGTATATATTGTAAATAGCTGCTTGTATATTGTGCTGCTGTAAATAAATAGCTTTCATTTATATTCCCAGAGGCCGTCTGAGTTAGCTGGGGCAATTTCTAAAGTGTGTGTGTGTGGGGGGGGGCAGGTTACAGCCAAACCACCACAGAGAATGATTGGCATTGGAATGGGCTGCCCAGGGAGGTGGTGGAGTCACCATCCTTGGAGGTGTTGAAGAAGAGCCTGGATGAGGCATTTAGTGCCATAGTCTAGTTGACTGGCTAGGGCTGGGTGCTATGTTGGACTGGATGATCTTGGAGATCTCTTTCAGCCTGGCTGATTCTATGATTCTAATCACAGAATGTTAGAGGTTGGAAGGCACCTCCAGAGACCATCAAGTCCAACTGCCCTGCCAAAGCAGGATCACCTAGGATAGCCAGCATAGCAATATATCCATGTGGGTTATGAAAGTCTCTAGAGGTAGAGATTGAAGATAATTGAAATTTTCACCATTTTTTTTTCCTTGTCCTGGTATCTCTCTTCTATTTCTGGTTAGGAGTTTGACAGTTTCTGTTTTGGAGTTTGACAGTTTCTTTTTTTTTCAGGAGGGCAATGAGAAAGGTCTAAAACACACCTATACCCAAAGCAGTTGGGCTCCATTCAGAAAATACCTAGTGCAAAACAGTGCTGCCATGGTGTTCCCTAGCCTCAGTTTAAAGATGTTCAGCAGCTTATTAATTTCTGACTGATGCTGCAAATTGAGCAGACATCTTCATTGAGTTTTCACAATGCAACCCATAGCTTTTTTTTTTTTACTTGTTTTTTCCTTCCCTGGGAGGTGACAACTAATTCAGAAGCCATCGATGTATATAAGGAGATTAATTTGTTCCATCTGATTTGTATTCCCTTGCAGCCATCAACAATGAATGTAATTTACCATCATGTTGCCCAACTTTCTCAAGCTGCCTGCAGTCGTGTTTTCATCAGCAAGTTTGGCCACTTTGCTATTCAAAGAAACCTTCATTCAGTAATAGCTTATACCATTGTGAATTTAGGAAGAGAATTCCCCTCCAGGTAAATTAACCCAGCGCACCTGGTAGCAGACAATACATGAAATGGGGCATAGCAAATGAATTATTACATGGATCACATGTGGCATTCTTACATGATTACGCGTGTGGGTTGGTTTGAGGCTAACTGGAATATTTTAGTGAGAGGAATTAGCTCACAGAATCATAGAATCATAGAATCAACCAGGTTGGAAGAGACCTCCAACATCATCCAGTCCAACCTATCACCCAGCCCTAACCAGTCAACTAGACCATGGCACTGAGTGCCTCAGCCAGGCTTTTCTTGAAGACCCCCAGGGACAGTGCCTCCACCACCTCCCTGGGCAGCCCATTCCAACGGGAAATCACTCTCTCTGTGAAGAACTTCCTCCTAACATCCAGCCTATACCTACCCTGGCACAACTTGAGACTGTGTCCCCTTGTTCTATTGGTGGTTGCCTGGGAGAAGAGGCCACCCCCGACCTGGCTACAATGTCCCTTCAGGTAGTTGTAGACAGTAATAAGATCACCCCTGAGCCTCCTCTTCTCCAGGCTAAACAGGCCCAGCTCCCTCAGCCTCTCCTCAGAGGGTTTGTGTTCCAGGCCCCTCACCAGCTTTGTTGCCCTTCTCTGGACATGTTCCAGCACCTCAACATCCTTCTTGAATTGAGGGGCCCAGAACTGGACACAGCACTCAAGGTGTGGCCTGACCAGTGCTGAGTACAGGGGCAGAATAACCTCCCTTGTCCTACTGGCCACACTGTTCCTGATGCAGGCCAGGATGCCATTGGCTCCCTTGGCCACCTGGGCACACTGCTGCTTCATCTTCAGCTACTATCTATCAGGACCCCCAGGTCCCTTTTCTCCTGGCTGCTCTCCAGCCACTATGTCCCCAGCCTGTAGCACTGCTTGGGGTTGTCACTGGTTGTAGAAAAAAAAATGAAGTCTGTATCATTTGTTGGTTTACTGAGAGGGATAAAAAGCCAAAATAATCTTCCCTCACTCTGTCTTGGAATGTTTCCCTACTCACTCAGCTCTAATCTCTCCACTAACAACAACATAAGCTTTGGTGCTTTTGTTTATTTTCTTTGCCTGTCTGGGAGAGGAGACAGAAAGGGAGAAAGAGTGGGCAGCTTTGAGCCTGTCTGGGCAGTTTTCTCTCTCTGGGAGTGAGTTTGGATTTCTGTATTATTTCTAATTTGTGTATAATTATAAATACTTGTAAAAATATTGTATTGCTTGTAAGTTTTGCCATGCTGTAAATACAGCTTCATGTTTCTTCCAAGCCATCTGAGCTAGTCTGGTATATTTCAATAGTGGGGGGTAGAAAGTTCCTAACCCAACTCAACAAGTGAAATTAACTGCAACTGCCTTCTTCCATGTTGACCCAGCAGCACATTTCTAAGGTGCAATGCTGTCACTGTCCTTTCTAAATGTTGGGTGAGCAGACAGACTAAGGACTCCAGTGCCCAACCATGCTCTGCTGCTGTGTGGTGTTTACAAGCCAAGATATTTTCATTCATTAAAGAAACTGTGACATTTTCCAGAACATTTTCATAATGGTGAAATGAACAGAAATTCTAAATTGGGACTATCTCAGGGAACATAAAACATAGAAAAAATAATTTTTTGAGTGCTGCTGTGTAACAGATATGGAAGAATATTACCACCCCTGGAGGTGTTTAGAAGATACATAGAGTGCTAAGCAACTTGGTTTAGCATCACAGTTGGTAGTGTTAGATGAGAGTTTGGTTTGATTATCTCAAAGGCCTTTTCCAACTGAATCAATATTGATTCTATGATTCTGGTTCTGATTTTCTCTTAGCATGTGGAAATCAGGAGGCCTTCATTTCAAGTAGCCCATAGAGAAAAATAATCAATATCATTTAGAATCACAGAATCATGGAATCAACCAAGTTAGAAGAGACCTCCAAGATCATCCAGTCTAACCTATCACCCATCTCTAGACAATCAACTAGACCATGGCACTAAGTGCCTCATCCAGGCTTTTCTTCAACACCTGCAGGGACAGTGACCCCACCACCTCCCTGGGCAGCCCATTCCAATGCCAATCACTCTCTCTGCCAACAACTTCCTCCTAACATCCAGCCTACTCTGCCCCGAGCACAACTTGAGACTGTGTCCCCTTGTTCTATTGCTGGTTGTCTGGCAGAAGAGACCAACCCCCACCTGACTACAACCTCCCTTCAGGTAGTTGTAGACAGCAATGAGGTCATCCCTGAGCCTCCTCTTCTCCAGGCTGCACACCCCCAGCTCCCTCAGCCTCTCCTCATAGGGTTCGTGTTCCAGGCCTTTCACCAGCTTCATCACCCTTCTCTGGACACGTTCCAGCACCTCAGAATCTCTCTTGAATTCAGGGGCCCAGAACTGGACACAGGACTCAAGGTGTGGCCTGACCAGTGCTGAGTACAGGGGAAGAATAACCTCCCTTGTCCTACTGGCCACACATCATTTATATTGATTCACATTCACAACCAGAAAATTGCTATTGTACATTCAATGTCCCACAACTTGGTGATGAGATGTGTGACCTGCTCAAAGGTAAACAAGGAGTCAGCAAGGATGCTCGTTGTGTGGCTCAGACATACAATAATTCTAAGTATCCTCCTGCTCAGAAGGGGAGCAGGCAGGGCCACCATACAGTGTGAATTATAGACTCATTTGGGTGGAAGGGATCTCAAAGATCACCTAGTTCCAACCCTCCTGCAACACCTTGCGCTAGAGCAGGTTGTTCAGGGCCCTGTACAACCTGGCCTTGAACACCACGGGGCATCCACATCCTCCCTGAGCATCTGTTCCAGCGCCTCATCACTCTCACTGTAAATAATTTCTTGCCAATTTCCAGTCTAAATCTGCCCTCTTCCAGCTTAGATCCATTCCATCTTACCCTATCACTACTGTGAAGCATCCCTCCCAGGTTTTCTGTTGGCTCCCTTCAGGTGCTGAAATGATGCTACAAGGTCTCCCCAGAGCATTTTCTTCTCCAGGCTGAAGAGCCTCAGCTCTCCTGGCCTATCTCCATAGGGGAGGTGCTCCAGCACTCTGATCATCTTCAGGACCCTCCTGTAGACCTGGTCTAACAGTTCAATGTCCTTCTTGCGTTGAGGGTTTCATAACTGGATGCAGTGTTTCAGGAGGGTTCTCATGGGAGCAGAGTAGAGGGGGATAATCACCTCCCTCATCCTGCTGCTCACACTGCTTTTGGTGGAGCCCAGGATATGGTTTGCCTTCTGGGCTGGAAACACGTATATGAATGACGTGAAAGACTCCTGATGCCACACACGTGTATGAAGTGCACATTCTGCCTTCTAGAAGGTTTACTCCACCCTTACGTATCTCAACTGTGTTAATGCACCCCATGGGGGGCCACTGCTGAAGATCACACTGTGCCACAGTCACTGCTACAAAGGCTGCACTTTCCAAAGGCATGCAGAGATTGATAGTTTGGACTGCTAATATTAGACCTAAGCAAACAGTTAACATGGAAGATCTGAAAGCCTCAGAAGTCTGCTGTGAATGTGATTTCTAAGTATGGCACAGAGATTATGTCAGAAAACACACCAGCCTGCCAATTTCATTTCAGAAAGTCAGTGAACTTCATAATCCTCTTAATTCCAGCTTCCCTCTGCTTCTGTCCAGTTTCTTTCAGCTTTTAACATACTGCAGTCCAAGTCATTGTGCAAGGAAACAGAATTAATCAGGCAGTGAATGTCACTTGTGATTGGCTCTAACAAGCTTCTTCCCAGAGGAGCTCTGAGAGGCCCTCAGGAAGTGACTGCTGCAGTCCCACCAGAAGAAGAAGTGTGAGTGAAAGAAAGGGCAGCAAGCAGCTGGGATACTATTGTGGAGAGGTTTATTTACTAATGTGAGCAGAACAAAACCAGGAGTGTTTCCAAACAACTCTAATGTCATCCCAACATTTCAGAAGAGAATTTCATATTGATGAGGGGTCTCAATCACAAGCTGGAGCTATATGTCTAAATGCCTGTAGCCACAGCAGATTGCTACAAGGCCACACTGCATTTAGCACAGGCCTTGTTAATGTGTCTCACTGAATGAGCCCAGAGAGTGGTGGTGAATGGAGTTAAACTTAGTTGGCATCTGGTCGCTAGTAGTATTGCCCAGGACTCAGTACTAGGGGCTTTTCTGTTTAATATCTTTATCAGTGATCTGGGCAAGAGGACTGAGTGCATGCTCTGTAAGTTTGCAGATGACACTAAATGGGCTGGAAATGTTGTTCTGCTTGAGGGTAGGAAAGCTCTACAAAAAGGTCTGGACAGGATGGATCAATGGGCTGAGGTCAGTTGTGTGAGGTTCAATAAGACCAAGTGCTGGGTGCTGGGTCCTGCACTTGAGTCACAACAAGCTTATGTCAGAGTGGATGGGAAAATGTTTGACAGAAAAAGACCAGAGGGTGTTGTTTGACAGCCAGCTGAATATGAGCCAGCAGTGTGCCCAGGTGGCTAAGAAATACAGCAGCATCCTGGCATTGTGTGGCCAGCAGGACCAGGGAAGTGACCATGCCCCTGTACTCGTCACTGCTGAGGCCACACTTTTAACACTGAGTTGAATTTTAGATCACTGATTACAAGAAGGACATGGAGTTGATGGAGCTTGTCCAGAGAAGATCAACAAAGCTGGTGAAGGGTTTGAAGAACAGGTCTGGCAAAGGCCAGCTGACGAAACCGGGATTGTTTAGTCTAGAGACAAGCAGGCTAGGGGAGATCTCATTGCTCTTCCCATCTCCCTGAAAGGAGATTGTAGTGAGGTGGGGGTCAGTCTCTTCTCCATAGTAACAAGCAATAGAATGAGTGGAAATGGCCTCAAGCTGCACCAAGAGAAGTTTGGATTGGATATCGAGAAAAAGTTCTTTACTGAAAGAGTGGAGCAGGCTGCCCAGAGAGGTGGTGGGGTCACCATCCCTGGAGTGTTAAAAAATTTGTAGACATGACACTTTGGGACAGACTTCAGTTGTCATGGTGAAGTTGGGTTGATGATTGGATTTGATGATCTTAGTAGTCTGTGATTGTAAGACTGACAAGTGTTGGCTTCAGGTTTGTCAATGTCACCTACTCTGCAGGAAAAAATCCTTCTCTACTATGCCTGTTTCAAGGAGTAAGCCTCTGATGCAAGAGGCACAGCATCAGTTAGTCAGGCAGCAACCACTTTTGTTTAAAGTGACCATGTGAGCTGACAGAGGAGTTTCATACCACTCCCCCACGTTTTTTTCTGGCTAGAGAAGGACACAGTTGCACACTATTCTGTGACAACTGGCAGAACAATGCTGAACCAAATATGTACCTTCCATTCTCCCACGTAATAATTGCAAACAGACCCTGATGCTTAGAATTCCTCAAAGTACTTGTAAGGGCATAAGGATGATCAGGTGAAAAACAGGGTTCCTAGATTTGCAGAGGTTGAAAAAGGTCTGCTATAGTCTTGTCCATGTATGCAAATGGACCTAGGTAACTTTACAGTAAAGCTTATAGCAAAGTGTATCAAAACTTTATGTAAATTCAAAGTATCTTTTGTCCCCATATGCATGAAAACAGCAAAAAGCTTCCCCAAATGCAGTGCTCTTTGTGTGAAACTCAGCACTAGGCATACAGATGACATTCAAGAAGCAATGGAGAAGGATGATTTCATGCTCTGTGGGATCTCTGGCTTTTATAGTTACTATTGGCTTTGATTTACCCAGAAAAAGTGCACATCAATTCTCTCAGGCCATCAGCGAGCTATCTAGTAGTAGAGAACAGACTGAAAAACAGTTTTCTGAACCTTAAAAGGTACAAAGTCAGTGTAGGAAAGAGGTCAGAGTGATCAGGAGCAGAGCGAGAGACAGCCAAGTATGCTGCTGTCACACACCACCACACCTTCAGGAATTAGCAGCACAGCCAGGTTTCCTAAACACCCTCACACTTGGAAAAGTGCAAACAATAATCATACAAAGGTAAGTCACAAGGGACAAATCAAATTCACCAGAGAGAATAAAATAGACTGATCCATCCCACGGATGGATCATCTCAGAGAACTCAGTTAATTCCAAGGAAGTCTCCAGAGTTTTCTGACATTAATATTCAAAAGACATTAGTTTGAGGCTTCTAGCTTTGTGAAATGATGAATAGCTGCAGGCAAGACAGAGAAGGCACTGTAATGATGGACAGCATGTAGCTCTAAAAATATATACCTTGACCTCTTTTCAAGGAGCAGAGAGTTAAGCCCAGAGAGACAGTGAATAAGTGTCACCTGCCAGGACTTCAGAAAGTCACACCAAGAATGGGTTTTGTTTCCTACAACAATCCAATGCACTAAATGAGTCAGAGATCTCCGGCTGCTATATAGGGCAGAAGGTTTTCAGGGTGATAGGAACGTGGTGTACACAGTCACAATCTTACCAACTTCTCTGGGCTCCATCCACAGAAGATGAATACTCCATGAATGCCCTTTGCAACACAAGACTGAGCAACACTCCTCTTCCAGCAGATCTAACGTAACCTTTTCTTGTTTCCATTGCACCAGACCCTGCTCTGCCCTTCAGTTTGCACGGTTACTATTTCAAGGGTCTATGAGTTATTGTTTGCACCGTGCTTGCGCTTGCAGTGAGTGCAGTGTAGATCACCAAAGAAAGAGGATGTATAGGGTTAACACTCCAGGGGGAGTAAGCCTGAACCTGACCCTAGGGATTTTGACCCCTCCCCAGGGGTGGGTCTGAACACCACCAGGTGATGGTTTAGCCCACTCCCCCCTTCTTGTCCCATAAAAGCAGGGGGACTTCCTGTTTCTCTCTCTGCACCACTATGCTTCACTCTCTGCACCTCTCTGCGTCTCTCTGCACCTTCCTGCATCAATCATGCCACCATTACCAGCTGTTTTTACCATGTGGCCACCACCCACAAGGCAGACAAAGCCACTATCACAAACTCGGGTTGCATTTAAACCTTTTGTATTTTGCATTTTCCCTTTCCTATACCTTTGTGACCTCCCTACCTCAGATACCTCTTCTAAGTTATTGTTAAACTTTTTCTTTTTAACTTCCAAATCGAGAGAGATTGATTTATGTGGGTGTGCTTACCTCTCTCTCTCTCTCCATCTAACCCCTTTATTTTGGTAAAGGAGGGAGGAGAGGACACTCTACAAAATGTTATTGGTTCTATCAAATTTATTAGAGTCTCTGGGAATTCAAATTAGAACCAAGACAGAGGATTAGGTCTGATGTAAAGGATACAAAGATGAAGCCTGCCACCCTAAGGTAATGGATGGATAGATAGACAGATAGATAGACAGACATACAGATAGACAGACATACAGATAGATTTTTAGTAACAGTAGATAATTATTTACCTTTTGGCAGAGAGTAAAAGCAAACTGTACTGCTGCCTGGGGTGTATCTGTGCAAACAGCACATTACTTATTCCCAGCCTCTCAGCCTAATTACTGTGCCAAATATCTACATGCTCATTAGATAAAATACACAGCCAACAGAGGCAGAGGTTCATAAAAGATATGGGTATCAGTGAGGTCATGTCCAGGTAAAGCTTTCATCCAAATAACAAATTATTCACTGCAGATCCTAAAGCAAAACAAAACAAGAAGAGCTTGCTTTGCATTGAGGTAAATGCATATCTTCTAGAGGGCAAGCTTTTTTCTTTCACTTATCTACATTAAATCAATCATTCATTAATCAGTTTTAGATATTGGTAAGGCTATGGAGAGTGAAATGTATGGTTCTGTCCTCTCACTCAATGGTACCAATAATTGGTACCTTTTCTTCTGTGTGTGTCCTGCTTTGAGTTAGAATAGCATAGATTCTGTTTAGTGAATCGACTTTTCAGTTTGGTCTCTGCTCTGAACTTGAGGATTGGTTTGCACAGACAGTGGCTGCTTCTGGCAGCAGCAAAGCTTGATTATTATAATTACTACAAAGGGTCAGAATGCAGAAAGCCTCTTGCCTCTGTGCAGTTTAAGGTCACTGCTAAAGCCTGTGTACGACGGTGGAGGTGCAGAAAGTAAAAGGTTACACCTGCATTATGATCATCTCAGAATGGGGATTGTAACTAATCATACTTCTGATTTTACCTCAGGAAGTTATACTACTCCAGGCTCTGCTGACTTCACTCTACTAGATTCTGGGATCCTATCAGATTGCAAGGATGTATAATACCAGAGTATTGTAGGAATATATCATCTCCAAATATCATACATAATACCATGTTATCCTCATCACTGTCACTGAATTTCTTTGTGATTGTCCTGATTTTCTTTACTGTGTGGTCTCTGTTCATGTCTATGTGCCAGGCAGACACCTGGGTGCCACTTCAGCAACAGGCTCTGCAGCTACACAGAGCCTATAAAGACTGAGGATGTGTGCTGCAGGCACTGCAACTGTTCATAGCTCAAGAGCCACCACAACGGGCTCTGGCTCTCCTCCAACTCCCACAACAAACACTGGCTCTGCTCCAGCTCCTCCAGCAAGCTCCAGGTCACAGGAGGAGCACTGCAGATACACCAAAGGCCACTGTGGCAACTCCCACTCAATCTACGCACCATTGAGATGTCCCTCTGAAGAGACAGAAGCACAGAAAATGATCATATAATAAATGTAACCTTTCTGTCACAGTGATGGATGAGGGAGAGGGTCTTTCTCAAGTGGTATTGTCAAAGCAGTGCTCAGAACCAGATGGGAATGACAACAGCCTTGTGACATAAGAAAGCCACCTAAGCAAAAGAGAGGGTCTGATGATCAAGGAGCAGCTCGTTCTAAAGCAAAATCATTAGATGGAAACTCATCGATGATGCAGAGGTCGCTGTCAAATCTGCACCTAGGAAGGAACTGCAAAACATGAGAAAACAGTTTACACATCCTGGCACTGATCCACTTTTCACTTAGGTGTTCCACTGCTGAGATAATGGTGCTAACTCCACTGATATGGATGTTAGGGCAGCCAGGCACTTGGACTCCAAAGGCCGAGTTGGTTCTGCTCAATCTAACCCTTTACATTCAGTGGAAAAAGGTTAAAGCCCCTGTGGTTTATGAAATGAATCGTTTGGAATAGTCTGTGTGGGTATCTCCTGCTTTGGGCAAAAGCAAACCCATGCCTGGGATTGCTTTTTCTCACTGGCCTGGGGGCACTTGGTGGGTGATGATGAAGGATGCTAAAGTGCAAAGTGGGAATTTAACTCCAGGTGAGAACAATCGATTTCAAGATGTATGATGTTAATTGCTGCATGATACTAACCCTGCTCAGTAAGTGTCTTTCAGGATAACACAGTAGTGATGACATCAGCTAGCTTCATTGAGCAGCACCCAGTAAACTCCTGAAGACAACCTGGGATCCTTGGATATGAACCATGACAAATTTCTGGTGTGCATAAAAGCCCTTGCTCTTCATTTGGAGGTCAAGGTGATTATTAAATCTTCTGTGCCATGTTGGGAATGCAGAAGGCTACACCTCTGGGGAGAACTGGACAGAACAGACAACCTTAAGCTGGCCAGCAGAGATTTCCATTCCATGTGCATCATGCTTAGTAAAAAAATGAGGTATCATGAAGGCCAAGCCTCTTCTTAAATAACCAGCATCCAAAGATGACTCTGTCCATTCTTCTCTCTTTGATTTCAACCCATGATTTCCTGAATCCAGTTCCAGAATCTGGCTCTTTAATCCACTTCCCATCTGCCTCTAAGATAAGTCAGGTCTCAGATTTAATTTTCATTAAATCTGATCTAGTTGTCTTTTACAGTTGATAAATCTCTCTCCCTTATTCCCTTTCTCTTCCCTTTTGGGAAGGCAAAGGAGCTAATGAAGACTGTCTGCCTCTCGTCTAGCCACTGGCCCAGCTCTAACAGCTGACAGTATGGAAGACAATTTCCCATCCTGGCCATCACAAGTGTGTCAGTCCCAGCATACTTCCCTCACTCCTGTTTAAGATACATTATACAATGATAATATTTTCTTAAGATCCAAGAATGGACTTTTTTTGTTGCAGCTTTTGAACGCAGCTCCTACTGGTGCCTCAGAAAACCTTTCTATAGTTATCAATGATATCAGGAAGAAAGTATTAGCCTTCTGTGCAGTAGCAATTTTCTATTGAATTAACCACTAGCTGAGAAAATCCATGTGCTGGCAGCTAACAAAATTTCCACAGGTGTCAGAGTTGCTCCTGATGAAATACTCCACAGCTCTCCTCTAGGGTGACTGCAGTCAGCAGTTTAAAATCAATACATAACCAATGACACTTGTGAACATGAAATAGAATGAAAGAGCTTTCTGTGGTTTTGAGTCCATAAGGTTACTGTTGGAAAGGCATGGAAATGTAACCAGCAGTTCTTGTCCTTGGCAGGGATTTTCTTGTAATCTCTTTTGCAGTCTATTACTAAGAGCTCCTAGTAGGCACTCCATGCAATATGGATTTTAGTGCATGTTTTAGTGTTGGTAAGGGCTAAGTGTTACTGTTTCACACCCCCCCTGAGGTCCCTGTGACAAATTTCCAGTAGTATGAATGCAGACAGACATTTTGTAATGGTCAGCCCCTGAATCACTGTCATTCCTTAGGACGGATCAGAGGTGATTCCTCCTGTGGCTTACACTTAACTCTGCTCTTTTTTGTTTTAGCCTCAATGTGCTTTTATGGAAACAGCCATGCCACTCCCTGCAGAGTGAGAAGAAGTCTCCTTTGCTGCTTTCACAAATGTCTCAGTGACATTTCCAGCTCAGGTGGTGAAGGGAATTTGCCAGCACGTCTATCTAGAAGAGTTTTCACCAGTGTCTCATTCACAATGTCTTGACCATTTTGCATTGTGCTTAGCTGCAACCTGGCCTCACGTTATGTATGCATATGTGTTTGACCATCACACACCTCACATTCTGGGTGTCTTCTCACGCATTATTTCCAAGCACTTTCCCTATCTGAACAAAAAAAAAGCTGTCACTTCAGATAGGACACTCCTTTCCCGCCACTGCTAGGAAACTGCCCTGTGTGACACAAGAATGTCTAAATTTAAGGCTTTCAGCATCTCTGCTGCTGCACAGCTATGAAAGCATTTACCTGGTGCTCACTAGCCATCTCCACCTTCCCCCGCACCCCACCCCCCCCCCCCCCCCCTTCTTCCTGTGTTCCCAGCTAATCTCTGATCTCAGGACCATAAAGACAGTAAATAACAGAGACGTCAAACAAGCTGTGTGGGGAAGGACCTCTCAGGTCTTGTATAACTCTGTCAAAGGAACATCAGCTTTGGAGACAAAATCAGAGTAGATGGAAAGAAGAGGGAGGAGGGAAAATAGTTGTGAAGAAAAAAGTGTGAGGAAACATATTCACAAGAAACAGAGAGAAAGCTCACTTTCCTATTCCTAGACAGACCTCTATGAAATGAGAACAGAAAGCAGAAAAGCAAGAGAAATCTCCAGTATCACTTTTTAATAGTTCTAATTTTATGACAGCAACCTGTAGCCTCTGGCCTGTCAGAATGGGAAAGCTAAGATGGGAAAGATACCTAAAGCAGAGGAGACACAGACACAGAGGTCCAGCTACACAAGCCTGACTCCCATCCAGGCAGAGGGTCAAAGCATGTCCTCTTCTGAATTTGGATCAGTCTTTCATGAACCTACTAACAACTTAGTGAGTTGAGAACTGAAGTAAACCTAATACTCCCTGTAATTCTGTATTCCTGTTAAGTCTTTAGGTGCCATCTCCACTTCAAGAGATGTATTTTCCCATTTTCTTTTCCTAAAGAACTTACTGTCTCTGATACCAATGTGTGCCAGTCAACCCAAACTCTGAAGCTACTGGGGAAAAGATGGACAAGCTGTTTGCGATGCCTATTTCTGTAAGACAAAAGACAAACAATTTTACACAGAGCGTATTTTGTAGTGCTCAGTAAGTGCTAAACTGAAAAAAATCCAAACCCAACCACCGGAGAGTAACCTACTGCAATGCTATGATTATTCAAATACAGGCCCTCTCATTAGAGGAGGATCCAGTCACCCCCAGTATTGCTTACACCTAATCAGCCAGCAGTTCAGTGTGACAGGTAACTCTAGTTCACCTTGAAATCCTCAGGTCCAGATAGAACCAATAACTTAGACATCTTCTGATAAAAGTCTTGATTAATAATGCCCATGATGGTCACTGATGATACTCCTGTGGAGAACACCACAACATTCCAGACAGAAAGGGACCTGGGGGTCCTGATAGATAGTAGCTGAAGATGAGGCAGCAGTGTGCCCAGGTGGCCAAGAGAGCCAATGGCATCCTGGCCTGCATCAGGAACAGTGTGGCCAGTAGGACAAGGGAGGTTATTCTTCCCCTGTGCTCAGCACTGGTCAGACCACACCTTGAGTACTGTGTCCAGTTCTGGGCCCCTCAATTCAAGAAAGATGTTGAGGTGCTGGAAAGTGTCCAGAGAAGGGTGACAAAGCTGGTGAAAGGCCTGGAACACAAACCCTATGAGGAGAGGCTGAGAGAGATAGGGTTGTTTAGCCTGGAGAAGAGGAAGCTCAGGGGGGACCTCATTGCTATCTACAACTACCTGAAGGGAGGCTGTATCCAGCTGAGGGTTGGTCTCTTCTCCCAGGCAACAAGCAACAAAACAAGGGGACACAGTCTCAAGTTGTGTTGGGGGAAGTCTAGGCTGGATGTTAGGAGGAAGTTGTTGGCAGAGAGAGTGATTGGCATTGGAATGGGCTGCCCAGGGAGGTGGTGGGGTCACTGTCCCTGCAGGTGTTGAAGAAAAGCCTGGATGAGGCACTTAGTGCCATGGTCTAGTTGACTGTCCAGGGCTGGGTGATAGGTTGGGCTGTATGATCTTGGAGGTCTCTTCCAACCTGGTTGATTTTATGATTCTATGACTAGAAGCACGTCAAAGTCTGGGAATAAGGTTGTTTTCTCTCCTCTTTTAAATGAATCTATTTTATCCATGGGTGTATTCCTGCTATCAAATTGCACACCTGGTTGTTAATAACAAGGTACAAATTAAAATACAAAGTCTATGTGACATAAGAAAAGCCCAGTTACTAGACTTTG
Organism: Pogoniulus pusillus; assembly: GCF_015220805.1. Classification (NCBI taxonomy): domain Eukaryota; kingdom Metazoa; phylum Chordata; class Aves; order Piciformes; family Lybiidae; genus Pogoniulus; species Pogoniulus pusillus. The sequence goes on from NC_087309.1 coordinate 108,448,227, forward strand.
GGGAGGTGCAGGGTTAGCCAGATTAATCTGGGTTGGGAGCTTTGATAAAGTTAAGTTCTGGGCAAGATCAGATGGCACCTGAGACAATTTTATATATTAAAAAAAAAATAAAAATAAAAAAATAAAAAAAAAAAAAAAAACAACCAAAACCAAAAACCTACATTAGAAACAGGGCTTCCTATTTTTGCATTTTGCAAGAAGTTTTAATGACTCCCAAGGCATTAGAACATAACATGTATCTTGTTGAGAGAACACAAACCCAGTGTTACTACAAAATAATTGTTTGATTAGACTGTGGGGATGGATGAAGAGAGGAAAAGGGGATTAATATTCATTTTGCATTGTCTGAATAGCCTAAGGGAAACATAATTTAATGAGGTCTGTGTATATTTTTAGGAGATGCCGTGTTCATAGCTAAAGAAGAAAATGTCTGCCTTTTCAAGCAGCTAAGCAAGAGGAGTGCTGACCCTCCCAGTGCTTTCAACAAAATAAAATAAGTAGGGACTGGTTTCCTAAAGGCAGTTGAGATCAGGCTGAATTAGTTACATGGTGACTACAGTGGCAAATGCTTAATGAGAAGACAATATCCTGGAGTTAAAGGATGCACAGACAATGGGCACAGGAAAATTGATTGCTCTGACTCAAACACATCAATGTAATACTGAGAAGTGAGAATTCTACTAGAAATTATGCAACATGATGTTGGATTTATTTGTATGTGTTCATGTAATCATCAAACTGGCACTGAGGCCCTGCTACAGGAGTCAGCTAACACCAATGGTACTTTCCCTTCATGCTAGTAAAACACCCTGATTGAGATTCCAGGAGAATAATGTTGAGCATGGAGCAGAGCCTCACAAAGATCACAGCCTTGCAGGAAGGCAACCACATCAAATAAAGTGTGAAGGCTCAAGGTTAAGAGTACATGTCCCTTGGGGATGCATCTATGCAAACCAAAGCTGTCACTGCCTTCAGGTGTCTGCCAAGGGACCAATGCAAACACCTTCCTGGACTTTCCAGGTGAGTCACAGACACCCAATATCCTGCAAAGGACTTAACATCTCGACCTGCATCAGGAACAGTGTGGCCAGTAGGACAAGAGAGGTTATTCTTCCCTTGTACTCGGCACTGGTCAGGCCACACCTTGAGTATTGCCTCCAGTTCTGGGCCCCTCAGTTCAAGAGAGATGTTGAGGTGCTGGAACATGTCCAGAGAAGGTCAACAAAGCTGGTGAAAGGGCTGGAACACAAACCCTATGAGGAGAGGCTGAGGGAGCTGGGATTGTTTAGCCTGGAGAAGAGGAGGCTCACAGCAGAGCTCATTGCTGTCTACAACTACCTGAAGGGAGGTTGTAGCCAGGTGAGGGGTGGCCTCTTCTGCCAGGCAACCAGCAATAGAACAAGGGGACACAGTCTCAAGTTGTGCCAGGGAAAGTCTAGGCTGGATGTTAGGAGGAAGTTGTTGGCAGAGAGAGTGATTTCCCATTGGAATGGGCTGCCCAGGGAGGTGCTGGAGTCACTGTCCCTGGAGGTGTTGAAGAAAAGCCTGGCTGAGGCACTTAGTGCCATGGTCTAGTTGACTGGATAGGGCTGGGTGCTAGGTTGGACTAGATGATCTTGGAGGTCTCTTCCAACGAGGAGAGGAGAGGAGAGGAGAGGAGAGGAGAGGAGAGGAGAGGAGAGGAGAGGAGAGGAGAGGAGAGGAGAGGAGAGGAGAGGAGAGGAGAGGAGAGGAGAGGAGAGGAGAGGAGAGGAGAGGAGAGGAGAGGAGAGGAGAGGAGAGGAGAGGAGAGGAGAGGAGAGGAGAGGAGAGGAGAGGAGAGGAGAGGAGAGGAGAGGAGAGGAGAGGAGAGGAGAGGAGAGGAGAGGAGAGGAGAGGAGAGGAGAGGAGAGGAGAGGAGAGGAGAGGAGAGGAGAGGAGAGGAGAGGAGAGGAGAGGAGAGGAGAGGAGAGGAGAGGAGAGGAGAGGAGAGGAGAGGAGAGGAGAGGAGAGGAGAGGAGAGGAGAGGAGAGGAGAGGAGAGGAGAGGAGAGGAGAGGAGAGGAGAGGAGAGGAGAGGAGAGGAGAGGAGAGGAGAGGAGAGGAAGGGAAGGAAAAGAGCTGTGATCATATTACCCTCAGTCGCAGATGGAGGGGAGAGAGAGAGACAGGTGCATGGCCCAGGGATGATCTTCTGTGGAGTTCATCAGGTGTCCTTCGGGTGGTGGTGCAGCTCTGGTGGTCCGGTGGTGGTCCGTCCTTGGTGGTCTGGTGGAAGTGTGCCACTGGTGGTCCAGTGGGAGTGCCACCCTTTGGCAGGCATTTCTCCTGCCTTTTATACAGTTCTCTGCTCAGTGTCCTGCTGCAGCTCCCCAGGGAATCTTCTGTGTATTCTCATGCATCCGCAGGGGTCCGGCGCCTCCGGGGGGAGGGCCTCCGCCTTCCCTTGGGGGTAGCTGAGATAAGATGTAGGCCTCCTGGGCATTCCAGCCAGGCTGAGGTCCAGGAGTTTCCAAGGCGTTGTCTGTTGATTTGCATCCCTGAGCTTTAGGCCAAGCACCGAGTCTGAGTCCCAGAAGTTAACAGAGGCAATCTTTGTCTTTGTTGATTAGGGAGAGACGATGCAAGCTTTATCTTGGTCGATGAACAAGAGAGAGGATTGAGAGAGAGGATTTAGACTCTCACACTTGTACATCATAGTCTTGTCTTTACTCCTAGAGTCTTTGAGCTTCTTTAATATCACATCTGTGGTGTTTCTTGAGCTCATTCAGCCCACCACCATCATCCAAAACCAGATTCTGCTTCCGTCTGTATCACCCAACATACATGGCTGCAAATGCGTCTCCTTGAAAGACACACGTCTCCACTAAAGACCTAACCCAAGTCTTGTAGACATGTGTTGGAATGCCAGAGTGAGGCATCCCGGGACACTTCCCACCTACTGCATTTGTGCACATGTCAATATTCCTAGGCAGAACAGAAAAAAAAGTGTGAACTTTGTCTGGTTTCCTCAGTTACACTGCAACAGCTCCTGAGGAAGAGAAAGCTGTGGTCACAGCTGCTTCTTTGATTTGATGTCAGTTTCTGCTCCAGCTCATGGTGTTTGTTTCAGATAGGACTAGTTCATTATTACCTACTTACACCCTTACAAATGCTATAGTTGCTAATCCTCATCTTTGTGAAAAGAAAAAAAACACTGGAGACTGAAAGTTACTCATCACCCTTCCTGAATTTTGCAGCCTCTGTAAGGCACTCTTAGGGAGTGTTTATCTCAATCCCATTTAAAAAGAGCCTGGTACGTGGTTATTAAGTTCATGGCCTCAACAATGTGCATTGCAAAGTCCTACCTAGCACAAATGCTCTGAAATGTCTCATCAGATGGTCAGAAAATGGACTGCCACCCTTTTGACAGACAGACTCTTTTATTTTTGCCAGCCTTTCTTGTGTTCCTACAGGAGCAGAAGAGACTAGCGTTATGGATAGCTGGATCTTGACAGGACTAACACAAAGCAGGTGTGGTCTGTCAGAAAGGAACTGTGATGCTTCCATGCCTTAGTAGCAATTTGCATTACAGATCCCGACACAGCAGCCTGCTGTCTCTGGATTAGAATTCTATTTGTGGAGGCAGCTTTTGGGGATGAAGTGTGCATATACAGTAGCAGAAGGCAAAAGGAAGAAAATAGAAGGTGAGTGTATGTCAAATCCATGCTGCTTGCAGTGTGCCCAGGTGGCCAAGAGAGTCAATGGCATCCTGGCCTGCATCAGGAACAGTGTGGCCAGCAGGACAAGGGAGGTTATTCTGCCCCTGTACTCAGCACTGGTCAGGCCACACCTTGAGTCCTGTGTCCAGTTCTGGGCCCCTCAATTCAAGAAAGATATTGAGGTGCTGGAACATGTCCAGAGAAGGGCAACAAAGCTGGTGAGGCGCCTGGAGCACAAATCCTATCAGGAGAGGTTGAGGGAGCTGGGCCTGTTTAGCCTGGAGAAGAGAAGGCTCAGGGGTGATCTTATTACTGTCTACAACTACCTGAAGGGGCATTGTAGCCAGGTGGGGGGTGGCCTCTTCTCCCAGGTAACCAGCAATAGAACAAGGGGACACAGTCTCAAGTTGTGCCAGGGTAGGTATAGGCTGGATATTAGGAAGAAGTTCTTCACAGAGAGAGTGATTTCCCATTGGAATGGGCTGCCCAGGGAGGTGGTGGAGGCACCGTCCCTGGGGGTCTTCAAGAAAAGCCTGGATGAGGCACTTAGTGCCATGGTCTAGTTGATTGGCTAGGGCTGGGTGATAGGCTGGACTGGATGATGTTGGAGGTCTCTTCCAACCTGGTTGATTCTATGATTCTATGATTCTATGAATCATAGAATCAACCAGGTTGGAAGAGACCTCCAAGATCATCCAGTCCAATCAACTAGACCATGGCACCAAGTGCCTCATTCAGTCTTTTCTTGAACATCTGCAGGGATGGCAACTCCATCACCTCCCTGGGCAGCCCATTCCAATGCCAATCACTCTCTCTGGGAAGAACTTCCTCCTAACATCCAGCCTGCACCTCCCCCGCCACAACTTGAGACTGTGTCCCCTTGTTCTGTTGCTGGTTGCCTGGGAGAAGAAAACAACCCCACCTGGCTACAGCCTCCCTTCAGGTAGTTATAGACAGCAATGAGGTCACCTCTGAGCCTGGAATGCTGTACTGATCTGCTCGCTATGTTGCTCCAGCTGCATAGAAGATGGCACTTACTTCTCTCTGGCCATGGCCTGCCCCTCAGACTGGGAACCCCTAGATATGGCCAGCTCAGCAGATGTAGCACACATATGCAAACAGCAAATAAGTAGGCAGTTGTTTCAGAAATATAAACATTGGTATCTCCATTTCTCACAAAACTTGGGATGAGTTTTTTGTTGTTGTTGTTGTTGTTATTAATAATAATATTAAATATCTGTTACTACCTCTTTTCATTGATGGATAATGGAAGAGTAGCAGGAGAACCAGGTTAGACTTTGCGGCTCTTGTTACAAACTTTCTCCCTGTAGGCAGCTAAAGAAACCCCCAAGAGCCCTCCCTCCATGTTGGCAGAGCAGAAGCTGTCATCTTGATTTCTCCTGGATGTGCAAATCAAAATGCTCAGCAAAATGCATGGCTTCTCTGTAGCAGCACCTCCTACTCACCAGTCCTCACCACTGCATAGAAATTACTGATACACTTCCTAGTGATGATGGCTTAGTAACCGAGAGATAGATTGATCACAGCATCATGCATACCTCTGAGATAGAGGCCCAAATAAATCCAGTGAAATTCTTTGCAGGGTGGCAGAAGAGAAGCAACTCTCTGAGGGATGCTAAATCCTGCCACATCCACTACTGTTCAGATTTTCCATATGCAAAAGAAGGCAGCAGCACAATTCTGTAGCAGACAGAAGTGGACTTTAGAACAACTCCTTAGACAGCTCCTTAGTAGAACTCACCATTGCTTCTTCCTCTACTAATACCCCAGTTGCTTCCTCTTGACTAGCTCTCACACAGCAGTTACCTAGGAAAAGCCAGCAAGCCAGCCCCAGCAACTGACCCACTAAAGGTAAACCAAGATCTCTCAGTGTTTTGAGTCTAAACACACAGAGGATCAAACACACATGAGTTTCATAATTCAGGGCTTCAGGCAGCTGCCAAGGGAGGTGTTTCTCATAGTCATTCACTGTCTAATCCTCGGCTGTGGCTGAGATCTTCTTCCAAAGACACACACAATCCCCATCACAGGCAAAAGACAGTTAGAAGAGAAGAAACCTTGCAGTCTGTGGGATATGCATCACATGGGAATAGCTGCATTCCATGTGCACACAACATGCACCTTCCTCCACAAGACAGGTTCCTCTATAAAGTACCAGCACATTTGTCTTCAGGTTACCCTGGGAAAACATGTATTTCTAAATAAATTGGATGCTGTATTACATCAGTTTTCTACTAGGGAAGAGATGGAGACAATAAATTCAGAAACAAACCAAAAGTGACCTAGAACACAAATGAAAATTAAATCATAAGTAGAGGAAAGAAGGCTTATTAAAAAAAAAAAAAAAAAAAGTATATCCTTCTGAACCCATCTTCACACAGAAATCTTTCCCTCCAGCTGCAGCCATGCTGCAGACCTTTATTAAAATAGCATTTCTGCAGAGGAATTACTTAGAAGAAAGAAGCAATAGATATTTCAGAACTAAAGGAGGGAAAAACAAACAAAACAAAACAAAACAAAACAAAACAACAAACAAACAAAAAAAACCCTAGAACTAAAGATGTGTTTCTCTTCCCAGACAGCAGTTCTTTAATTCCTTCTTATTCTTCTTTCTCTCTTCACAGTGGTCTGTGATAGTGGTCTTGGGAATGCACCAACCAGTGTCAAGGGTGACGGCTGGGCTGGCCACTCACCAAGTAACAGACTATCTCTAAGAACCCCTCTCCCAACCCAAGAGAGAGAAGACAAAGACAATAAAGAGGAGGGACTGATGGGTTGGATAGAAAACTAAAGCTATTTTAATGACAACACTAACAATAAAATTAATTAGATACAAAACCAATACTGAAAACAACTGTCCAGTTATGTTGTTGTCACCACGGCTGCTGGGCACAGGCACTGGGGAAGTCCAAGACTGGATTCAGCAGCAGATGGGAACTGGATCTGGAGCTGGATTCTGGAACTGGATTCAAGACACATGGTTCAGGATCAAAGGCAGATCAGTGGACAGAGTCCCGCTCTGACACCAACCATTGAAGAGCAGGCTTGATCCTGATGGTGACTTAGCTTCATACAGAATATGACATACACAGAATAGATCCTTTGCTGGTCAGTTTAGAGTCACCTGTCCTATCTGTTCCACCCCACAGATGCAGCTCCTTACTTACTGCACCCCAATATGACACACAAGATTTAGCCATAATTTTTTTGTCACATAGGAGCAAGCATAGGCAAGAGCCTTTCTACACAGCAGTACTGGGTAGCTAAAAGCAGTGAGCAAGCACTGAGCACCATCACATCTAAAAGCAGGCACTCTCTGCAAAAATACGCCATTAAATTCAGAAAGTGCAGTAAAATCCAGAGGCTGAGCTAAAATAAATTTGTGACCAGAATTAGTTCTGTTCTAACTGAGACCAGCATATCCCATTTCTTATTTCATGCCATTTGTGTCATACTCATCACTGGTTTATGAACTATCTCTCTACAGAAAATATTTTAAAGTTCATTCAGTTCATGGCTGTGAATTCCCGTCAGCCACAGCAATCCATCAGGGCAGGGAAGCTGGTGTGAAATTTGCTGCAGTTCACATCCAAGGATCCCAGGTTGTCTTCAGGAGTTTACTGGGTGCTGCTCAATGAAGCTAGTTGATGTCATCACCACTGTGTTATCCTGAAAGACACTTACTGAGCAAGGTTAGTATCATGCAGCAATTAACATCATACAGCTTTAAATCGATTGTTCTCACCTGGAGTTAAATTCCCACTTTGCACTTTAGCATCCTTCATCATCACCCACCAAGTGCCCCCAGGCCAGTGAGAAAAAGCAATCCCAGGCATGGGTTTGCTTTTGCCCAAGGCAGGAGATACCCACACAGACTTTTCCAAACGATTCATTTCGTAAACCGCAGGGGCTTTAACTCCTTCCACTGTATGTGAAGAGTCTTACTGAGTAGGACCAGCTCAATTGATGGATTCCCTGGTATGAACTAACCCAGCATCTTGTAAAACATGCTTGTCACAGTTTTTAAAAATCCCACCCCCACCACTGTTTTCAGAGTCCATTGATAGTCCATTGATAGTCCATTGATAGTCCATTGCATCACTGAGTTTTCCAGAGGCTGCTTCATGATAGGAGACAATGTATATCCATGCAACACCCTGTTCTTTGGCTCAATTGTCTGTATGATTGTTTTGGAAATTAATCCCACTGACCAACTGAACTCTTTCTGGGGAACCATGTCACCACAAGACATGCTTTTTACAGCCCAGAACTGTGTGCTGGTGCTGGTGCACAGCTTGAATTTTCATTCATCCATCGCTTCTTTCTACTAATGCTGTCTTGAAATGCTTTGTCAAAGTATTTATCTCTTGCCAGGGATCCCACCAGGTTGGTTTCTTTATCATTAAGCTTGATGTGATCAGCCTTATTACCCAACATTTGGAACATCAAAGAGGTAATTGGCTCAGTTTTTTTTACATCTAAACTGCTTTGTCTCAAATCTGCAGCTCTTCCTAGATGCAGGCTTGACAACAGCCTCTGCATCGAATGAGTTCCCACCTGATGGGTTTGCTTTAGAACAAGCTGCTCCCTGATCATCAGACCCTTGGACATCTCTCTTGCTCAGGTGGCTTTCTCGGGTCGCAGGGATGTTGGAATTCCCATCTGGTTCTGAGCACTGCTTAGATGGTCCCACTTGAGAAAGACCCACTCCCTCATCCATCGCTGTGACAGAAAGGTTACATTTTTTATGTGATCGTTTTCTGTGCTTCTTTCTCTTCAAAGGGACATCTCGACGCTGTGTGGCTTGAGTGGGAGTTGCCACAGCGGTCTTCAGGCTAGCTGCAGTGTTCCTTCTCTGAGCTGGAACAGCACCACAGCTCGTTGTGGGAGTAGCAGAGCTTGCTGAAGGAGCTGCGGCAGCAGAGTTTATCGGAGGAGATGCAGCAGAGCCAGAGCTTGCTGTGAGAGTTGGAGCAGACCCAGACCTCGTTAGGGGGGCTCTTGGGCTGTGAATAGTTGCAGCACCTGCTGTGAACGTCCTCAGTCCTTGCAGGCTCTGCATAGCTGCAGATCCTATCGTTAAAGCAGCACCCACTTGAGTAGCTGGGGTGGCTGCCTGGCACATACACTTGCACTGATGGTTAATCTGAAACCCCACAATAACAATAATCAGGACAATCAGAAAGAGATTCAGTGAAAACGATAACAACAATGTCAGAAAAACCATGGTACTTAGATTGCCATGTCCGTATTCAAAATCCTGATGGCTCAGTGATGTCCCAGAATCCAGTGGACTCATGTCAGCAAACCCAAAAGGATTATAACCTCCCAACATATAGCCAAAAATAAACTCATTGAGAAAGCCCACTGTTTGACACATACAGTTCATGGATGAAGCCCATGCCCACTTCACCATGATGTACAACAGTACTGAATACCCCAAGAAGGTGACATGCTTCCTCCAGTGCCTGACACTGAGAGCTTTCAGATAAACAGTGAGAACAAGCAAGGAGTGACACAGCACGTGTGGCAGCTGAAGTGACAGTACAGCACTTAACAGTGAAACAAACTCTAAGAAGACATGATATAACAACCTTCTCAGCAACATCACAATGCGCAAGTGAGCCATGTTGATTTCCAACCCTTAATGACTCTCAGCAAAAAAGATCTGATGCTCTCTCAGCTGGCAGAGCTGAAATTAAAATTGTTTGAGCAACAGGTCAAAGCTACAGTCCAGCCACACACTGTGCACCAATTAATTTCTCAAAGGTGAGGACTAGGCTGGCCACTCAGCAATTGGCAGAGGCTGTGAACCCCTCTACCTTCCCAAAGGAGAAGAGAAAGGGAATAAGGGAGAGAGATTGGACAGAGCCTGATGAGATGGAAATGAGAAGTAAAATAGATTTAACAAAACCAATAGCAATAACAATAAAATAGATATAAACAGATACAAAATCAATACTGAACTCAATCCCCCTGATGGCAGTTACATCACCAGCACCACTGGGCAGACACTGTAGAAGTCCCAGACTTGACTCGGCAGCAGATGGGAACCACACGCAGAAGCTGGATTCTGGAGCTAGATTCGGCACACAGAGATCAAAATCAAAGGCAGATGAACGGACAGAGTCCTCCTCAGACAGCAGCCATTGGAGAAGAGGCTTGGCCCTTGTGATCCTTCAGCTTTATGGCAAATATGATGTGTATGAGATGGGAAACTTCATTGGTCAGCCTAGGGTCACCTGTCCTGTCTGCTCCTCCCTGCAAGCGTGGCCTTTTACTTTCTGCACCTGCACTGTGGGGCACAGGATCTAGCAGTGACCTTGGTCTGCATACCAACTCTCTGGTAGTAACTCCAAACATCACTGTTATCACTTTTAGAAGCAGCTGCTGCCTGAGAAAACATGCCCTGAACTCCAGAAAGTGCAATTACTGAGAACGGGCCTGAGTTGAAAAGTGAACTGACTGAGCAGAATTAGTTCTGCTCTAACCCAAACCAGGAAAGATAGTCAACGAAGTAGTTCAGCAGCTAAAGGGGCTGCTGCTAATTCTCAGACACATTGAACTAAGAGGCAACAAATATTCTTTTTGAAGTGGTTAATAGGGCTGTGCTGAATAAGTGTTTCTCAGATAATTTTGTGTTCTTGGCTTTGGGCAGCATTTCAGCAAGTTGAACAGGAGGAGGAGTGGGAGGAGGCATGGTCTCTGCAGGCAGTTTGCTGTCGGTGGGAATACAGCAGAGCAGATGCAACCCTTGTATGCAGCCGAACGCATTTCCTGGTGTGCTGGGATATTTATTTGCAGATTTATGGATCTTCCTAGGTGTTTGGTTGGGTTTGTTGTGGTTTTGGGTTGTTTGGTTGGTTTGAGGTTTTTTTTTTTTTTTTGTTTTTTTTTTTTTTAATTTGAAGTGTCAATTCTGGAGACAGTTGGGATTTTTTACTGGGTTTTTTTTGTGTAAACTATGTAACTGGCAAGAAGAAGTTGATGCAATTATATAGCACAACCTTGGGAATACTACCTCTGCTTCCATTCAGTGGAAATTATAGGTAGTAGCTATAGGGTAACAGCTGTAGGTTTCCTTGCTGTGTGAGGCTGTGCATGAAGCAGTTTCACCTGTTTTCTCCAATGATGAAAAGTTCTGTCAGGTGTTGACTTTGACTCTCCACAAACTAAACACCTTCAAGACCTCTAAGAGCAATGAGAGAATCTAAGCAAAAGCAAAAGTGGACCTAATTCATTGCCTCTCAGTCTTCATGGACCTTCAAACAAAAAAGGTTGTTTCATTCAGCAATGAGCACTTTCCTCTGAGTCTGTTTGCCAGGCATCAAGACTAACTGCCTTTCTCAAGATTGAAGCAAAGTCCTAACCCCTACAATGGTAGCATCAATAAACCTACATCCTTTGAAGCTGAGTACATTCCTGTATACTATGTGACCTCTGAGAGACATCTCAGCCAGCCAGAAGCAGTCTACTGATGGTAGCAGTAAGGTAATAAGCTTTCACAGTTTAAAAACACATTACCAGTTGTAGTGATGCATTTGGTCAAAAATTTATTGATGGAGTTTTTCTTCCCTAAAGTCTCTGTCCAAAAGCAGTGTGAATAACACAAAAAAAAAAAAGCAGGTTTTTAATGCTCAGGTATGTAGGGAGAAAAGCTCTGGCTGAAGTCTGGAGCTCTGTCATAGTGGGGTCAGCACTGTTGCTGTGTGCTGATCCGTGACCCCTCGTGGCTGTGACAGGGAAGTATAAAACACACCAGGGATATAAAACACACCAGAGATTTCCTATCCACCAAAATTTACAGAGTGATCTGCAGGTAATCTGAGATAATTTTCATTCCATTAAAGCCATTATGGACCATTAGAGAATATGAGGTGGGCTGAGCCCACAGGACACACTACTTAGCAGGTCTGTGGGAGCACTTCGAAAAACTTTTTGCACCATTTCTTGGGAGTGTGAAGAGTGGTCCTCAAGTGAGACCCCAGTCCTTGACATGCTTGTGCCACATGTACAACCTGGGGCGTGGGAATGAACTTATGAATGAAGAAGATACAAAATGAGAAAGCAATTTAGTAAGGCAGCTCAGAGTTTTGTTTAGTGTGGTTCAGAATTGCTTGGCTGCATCAGAGACATCAGCCTTAACCTTCCCTAAGGGTGAAAACAGACTTGTTTTGCTCAGAAGCCTAGATTCAGAGAGGTCCCATAGGTTGATAAGGAAGTCTTCTATCTGAAGAACACAGCAAAAATATCCCAGGCAAAAGAGCTTCTCACAAGATCAAAGAATTAAAACAAAAACAATGAAAGAGCCAAACAAAAAAAACCTCCACAGAGCAGAGTGGTGGTTCAAGGTGAATAGCAGAAGCATTAAAAACTGAATGTTCAGTGGAACACCCATTACTGTGAACATATTTGTTTTTCTGCTGAGATACTGCACCTTTGAAAGGAAATCTCTGCTGGAGTTTCTGGCATTCTGCAAGAGCTTCTTCTAAAAAGGTAGTTCATTCCAACATCCTTTGGAAAAAGATTAAGGGCTCAGAGAGCAAAACCATCACAACCTCTGTAACATTATACCTAAATCCCTTTAGCCTAAATAACAAGCTTTCTATACTAAGCCTGGATTGTTTGACTTCTGCTCCTGAAAGCTCGAATCTTGAGCTACTTTAAATCTTGTAAGCAGAAGAAAGCATATTATTCTTATATTTTCCCTTTATTTAATGCCTCCAGACAATCTCTGGTACAACACTGCACTGCATCACGACTCTGGCTTCAGGCAGTTTAACCAGGCAATTACCCCTTTTCCTGCAGTTCTCTGGCTGACAGTAGTCATTGAAGGTGGAAAATAAATGCTTCATCGGGATAGGAAAAGGGGGAGAAGAGGAAAGGAAGAAAGAAAATAGATATTTTTTCCAGATGTGCTTAATTTCTCCCATTTAACTTTCTATGTCTTCCTCTGCTACTTGTTTTCCTGTGCCACCAACACCTGCAGCAAGCTGGAAATAAGGCACTATGGGAATACATGGACACTGAGAAAAATTCTGGCTCCAAAGCTGAATGAATTAATGAATGAATCTGCTTCCTTCGTAATAATCCATAGGAGGGTTGAGACCTGTTGCAGACACAGCTGCTCCTGAGCAGCCATGGCAGGACTGTAACAACATGTAACTGCACTTACATCTCTCTTCTATCTGTATACACCCCTAGTAAGGCTATTTGTTTATGGGCCATGAAAAATGCCACTTCTCACCTCCACCAAAACAAGCACTCTGAGTTGAGATGAAGATAAACAAGCCCAAAAGTAAAGTCAAGGCAAACCAAATTCCGCTCTTTGCCTGCGCAAAACAGACCAGCTCAACACATCCTTTTTGCCTTGACAAGATTTGACTAGCTACAATAGAGTTAATCCTTCCTTACAAGAACCTTAAGTGATAATGATCCCCAGAGTTTCCATAAAAGCTAGCAATTTGAATTCTGCACATTTTCCTAGTACACAGCTGCAGCACTCCCAACTGCATTATATCCCAGCCTTTTTACTCCACAGAAGATGTCTCTGACAGTCTAAAATTGCTACGAATTGCCAAGATATCCATTAATTTGCTGAGAACAGGGTTTCTTTATTAAATACACAGAATATAGAAATAACAAAATATTCTTGTGTTAAAAAGAAAAATCCATAAGCCTGTACAAACATATTTAAAATTAAACTAATAAGGCTGAGAACGTACTCTAGTAAATACATTAGCTACTAAATAACTGTGGAAGATAGAGAATTGCTTAAAGGATCAACAGCTTAGACATAGCTTTGTCCTGTCCTCATATCTGCAATCTACTTGTCCCTCATATAGGGTCATTCTATGATCACAGAATCATAAAATCATAGAATCAGTCAGGGTTGGAAGGGACCACAAGGATCATCTAGTTCCAACTCCCCTGCCATGGGCAGGGACACCCTACCTTAGAGCAGGCTGGGCAGAGCCCCATCCAGCCTAGCCTTAAACACCTCCAGGGGTGGGGCCTCAACCACCTCCCTGGGCAACCCATTCCAGGCTCTCACCACTCTCATGCTGAACAACTTCCTCCTCACCTCCAGCCTGAACCTACCCATCTCCAGCTTTGCTCCATTCCCCCTAGTCCTGTCACTCCCTGATATCCTGAAAAGTCCTTCCCCAGTTTTTTTGTAGGTCCCCTTCAGATACTGAAAGGCCACAAGAAGGTCACCTGGGAGCCTCCTTTTCTCCAGCCTGCACAGCCCCAACTCTTCCAGTCTGTCCTCATAGCAGAGGTGCTCCAGCCCTCTGATCATCTCTGTGGCCCTTCTCTGGACACGCTCCAGCACATACACATCCTTCTTGTAATGGGGGCTCCAGAACTGGATGCAGAATCATAGAATTATAGAATGTCAGGGGCTGGAGGGGACCTCAAGAGATCATCTGGTCCAGCTCACCTGCCAGAGCAGGAGCCCCTAGAGCAGGTCACACAAGAACACAACCAGGCAGGTCTTGAATACCTCCGGAGAGGGAGATTCCACAACCATCCCAGGCAGCCTGTTCCAGTGCTCTGTCACTCTCACAGTGAAAAAAAATCCTACTCAGGTTCACATGGAACTTCCTATGCCTCAGCTTCCACCCATTGCCCCTTGTCCTGTCACTGAACATCACCCAGCAGAGCCTGGCTCCAGCCTCCTGCCACTCACCCTGCACGTATTTATGAACATGAATGAGATCACCTCTTAGTTGTCTCTTCTCCTAGCTAAAAAACCTCAGCTCCCTCAGCCTCTCCTGTTCTATGAGAATCATAGAATCATTAGGTTGGAAAAGCCCTTTAAGATCAAGTTCTGCTATCAACCCAACACCGCCATACACACTAAATCATGTTCCAAAGTGCCACATCTACATGCTTTATGAACACCTCCAGGGATGGTGACTCCATAACTTCCACAGACAGCTTGTTTCAATCCCTGACCACCTTTTCAGGGAAGAAATCTTCCTAATCTCCAAACTAAACCTCCCCTGGTGCAAAATGAGGCTGTTTCCTCTCATCCTACTACTAGTCACTTAGGAGAAGAGACTGACCCCACCTCACCCCAACTTTCTTGTAGAGAGCAATGAAGTTTCTTCTCAGCCTCTTCTTCTCCAGATTGAACAATCTCAGTTCCCTCAGCTGTTTCTTACAAGACCTGTTCTCCAGACTCTTCACCAGCTATTTCTGGACATGCTCCAGCACCTTAATGTCTTTTTTGGAGGGAGTGTCCCAAAACTGAACACAGTATTCAGAGTGTGGCCTTACCAGTGCCATGTACAGGGGGACAAACAGCTCTCTACTCCTGTTGGCCGAAACATAGTTGACCACACCATAGCTGAGTCATGCCAGGGTGCTGTTTGCCTTTGTGGCCACCCCGGAACACTGCTGGCTTATGTTCAGCTTGCTGTCAACCAACACCCCCAGGTCCTTTTCTGCTGGGCATCTTTCCAGCCACTCTGCCCCAAGCCTGCAGCGTTGTCTGGGCACCCAAGTGCAGGACCCAGAACTTTCCCTTGTTAAAACTCATACCACTGACCTCGGCCCACCTGTCCCATGCACATTCCTCTGCTAAGCCTTCCTATATTCAAGCAGATCAACGCTCCCAAACAATTTGATGTCACCTGCAGACTGACCGAGAGAGCACTCAATCCTCTCATGCAGGTACTGCTGGCCACACTGTTGCTGATCCAGGCCAGGTTGCTGTTGGCCACCTTGGTCACCTGAGCACATTGCTGGCTCACATTCCACTGGCTATCAACCAACACCCCCAGGTCTTTCTCTACTGGACAACTATCCAGCCACTCTGCCCTAAGCCTGTAGCATAGCTTGGGATTGTTGTGTTCCCAGAGCAGCATCCTGCATCTGCCTTTGTTAAACCTCATACAACTGGCCTTAGACCACTGATCCAGCTTGTCCAGATCCTTTTGCAGAGCCTTCCTACCCTCAAGCAGATCAACACTCCTACCCAATTCATCATCATCTGCAAACTTACTGAAGCATCACTCAATCCTCTCATCTAGACCATTGATAAAGATATTAAACAAGGCTGGTCACAAAGCTGTGGGGGGTCTTAGTTAGTGACCAGCTGCCACCTGGGTTTAACTCCATTCACAGCCATTCTCTGGGCTTAGCCATCCATCCAGTTTTTACCCAGTGAAGGGCACACAGCCATGAGCCACCAGCTTCTCAAAGAGGATGCTGTGAGAGACAATGTCAAAGGCTTTACCAAAGTCCAGGTAAACAGCATACAGAGTCATTCCCTCATTCACTAAGTGAATTCACCCCATTCACGGAAGGAGATCAGGCTGGTCAAGCAGACCTGTCTTCTGTGAACCCATGCTGACTGGGCCTGATCCTCTGGTTGTCCTGCACATGCCATGTGAGTGCACTGATCATGAGCTGGTCCATACTCTTCTGTTACCAAGGTCAGGCTGACAGGCCTTTAGCTCCCTGGGTCCTCCTTCCAGCCCTTCTTGTAAATAGGCATCACATTGGAGAGCCTCCAATCAGAAGATACAACCTGTAGAGCAAACCACCTTGTACCAGGCTTGACCTTTACATCTCAGGCTATGTCTAAAACTGTAATTACCCACATGTATGTAAATATGTGTGCATGTATGTGTGCAAACAAATGGCATAATGACCACAGAAAACCGCAGAAGAACAGCCTGGCTATCAAACACTTGCAGGTAGTGCCACCCTTGAAAACTACGTGACTTGCTTCAGTAGTTTCACCACTGTGTGACTTTACCTCCCCATGGTGCTCATCCCCAAATGAAGTGGGAATGCCTATCACTTCCCACTACATAAAAAGATTCAAAGGTTTAATAAACACTGAAAAGTTCATTAAGCTAAAGGACAAATAGTAAATGCAGCACACATCACACACCCACATCCTCCCACCATCTTACCCACCAGCTGGACACCAGTCTATTCCAGCAGATACTCATTTTGAAGTCTACACAAATCTGACAGTCAGCTCCTTGTTCATCACATTGTCTCTCTTACAGAAACAACTTCAATCTCCCCCAAATTCCACACACCTTTAGGATTTCTTGAGGTCTGAAGAGACGAAAGAGGTCCACAACCCAGCAGAATCAGTGTGGTGAGTAGAAGGATTGCCCATCCCTAGGTCCCACCAGTACAGAATTATGCCAAAGCAGCATCCACACTGCTCTACACAGAGAAAATCCTATGCAAGGGGGAATCTTGGAAGACTTAAGCTCCTCATTTCCGTCAACTACAGTTAGTGCTACCAATTTTCTATAGGGCTCTTTTAATTTTGTATAAAAAAAGGCTTTTTCATTCCTTAGAATCTCCGATTCTTCAGTTATCAAAAGTTCTGGAATATATAGAATGTAATTTCACCTTTTTTGTTTATTTGAGTTGCTCTTTTTAACTTTTCTTCTCAGTATAAGCACTGGGGAGGTATCTGCTGGCCTCAAGACACTTCTGGTTTCCTGATCCTGGGGGAGAAATTAGGCACAGCAGGGACCCCCAAAGAATGAGTGGGTAAAGCCCATAAACAGTTGTACAGCATGGCAAATTCTTACTGAAAAGTAAGAAGATGAGCTGTGAACCTCTGGCATCACAGGCAGTGCTCTGAGTACTTCATGTTTACATTCCCTATAAGAACAGCAGTGATTGTTTAACATCCTCCACAGCCTTCTGCCAAGTAAACACCTTAAATCTGTAAAGCAATTTTGTGGGACCTTTCCAGGCTGGAACTCCCTATGAAAGGGAGCCATAGTTATAGGCAGCTTTTTATCTGCTGACTCTTTTTCTCCTACTCCCTGGTGGGGCCACTTTACTCCTCTGGTGAAAGGTACCTCTGAAGCTTGCTTTTCGAATGGAGAGAAGTTGCAGAGGGGTTGCAAACAATCATCCCCATTTCAAGGCTCTCTTCCTGCAACTACAACAGGAGAGAGAGGTGTTACAGCTGCCTCAGCTCCCTTTCCCAGCTCCCAGTCCTTGGTGAAGTGCTTTGAACTCATACCCAACAGCATTGCAGGAGAGGGTCCACTGATGCTGGACCAAACAAACACATGTGTGAGCTGGCCACCCAACCCAGACACCTTTCAGCCTCCTCCTGTGACTGCCACACATTCTGCCTGCAGAGAAGATTATGCAAAGAAGCCTGAGAGAAGACACAGGAGTGATTTTCACATTAATTATAGCAAGCACTTTGTTAAATAGCCTAAATCCAAAAAGAGGAAGAGAAGGGGGGAATGAGTGGATATTGAGGGGTTTTCATCATCTGTCTGTTTACCTGTTTGTTTGATATACCAACTGAAAGTCAAAATCTCTCACACACTTGTCTAGGAGCTGAACTTGGTTTGTGTTTGACATGCATAATTTGGTTGTTGATTTCCAACTCTTGTTGTGGGAGGCCTGTAGATAGATGGTTCAAGAACAAATATTTCCTTTGGTGTTGCTCCTGATGTGTGAAAATCTGTAATTCCACACAAGACACTGCAAGACAACATCTAACACCCAGAACCTTAGTGGTATGTAGGTACTTCCACTGACTTCTTTTGAGAACAGGTCTTTAAAGCTTTGAGAGATTGGTTCTCAGGGTGCAGACAAGGCCATGTGCAAGGCACTACACACAATCCCAAGCACAAATACAGACTTGGTGAGGAGTTGCATGCAAATATCCTTGAGAAGAAAGCCCAGAAAGGCAACTTTGTGCCTTGTTGAACTTCACACAATTAGCCTTGACCTGTTTAGATCTCACAATAAAGCTTCCCTAACCTCTAGCAGATCGACACAGCCACCCAGCTTGGTGGCATCTGCAAGCTTACTGAGGGTGCACTCAATCCCCTCTTCCAGATCATTGATAAAGATGTCAAACAGGACAGGCCCCAGTATTGAACCCTGGGGGACACCACCAGTAACCGGGCACCATCCTTATTTAACTCCGTTCACTACCACCCCTTGGGCCATGTCATCCATCCATTTCTGTATCCAGTGCAGTGTGCACTTATCCAAGCCTTGTGCTGTGAGTTTCTGAGGGAGAATGCTGTGGCTACAGTGCCAAAGGCTTTGCTAAAGTCCAAGTAGACAATATGCACAGCCCAGCCCTTCCTTCATCCATGAGGCAGGACACCTTGTTGTAGAAGATGAGATCAGTAAGACAAGACTTGCCTTTCACAAACCCATGCTGATTGTGCCTGATCACATGGCTGTCCTGTAAGTGCAGTGTGATGGCACTCAGGCTGATCTGCTCCATGACCTTTTCTGGTGCCAAGGTTGGACTGACAAGCCTGTAGATCCCTAGATTGTCCTTTCAGTCCTTCTTGCAGATGTGAGTCACATTAGATAGCCTCCAGATACCAATATGCAAGGATGCATACCCAGGCTGATATCAGAAATTCTGTCTTCCTCTAGAGAGAAAAAAATATTTCCCTCTTTGGGAAGAGGGCTGTGTGATAAGGTGGTCCTTTCTGTCACTAATAAAGACCAAAGCTGCACTTTCACTGGATCTTATGTAACCTGAAGCACTTCTGGAAAATTTGCAGGTGTAAAGTAATATTTTATTTGCTTCTTTGGAACAGCTTTTTCACATAAAACCATCATTTTCATGTATGCATCTGTGTGTATGTGTATATATATATCTGTGTATATATATATCTCTCTATATATATATACATATATATATATATATATATATATATATATATATATATATATGTATATTGTTGACTGTTATATTCACCTGTAGGTTTCTTCTGGGAACTGAATAGATTCTGGATCCAATGCTCCAAACCACTGCCTCATTCTCCACCCACCTTCCCTTTCTCAGACAGACATCCACACTAAGACACCTGCTCCACAAAAACTGTTGGATAGCAACTGGCTCATCATAATCTGCAGTCATCATCACACTGTTGGGGTCTTCAGGCTCTGCCAGACCACAGCATCAAAGCAGCAGTGACAATAAAACTTGAAAACTGAAAAGCTACCCACCCTCTGGAGCTCATGCTCCTCTTGGGAGACCCTGAGCCAAGTGACTTAATTTAAAGGTATGCAGTGTCCAGGTATTCAATACTGAAAGACATTCAATGGTGAAAAATAGTAAGTCAGTAGTCCAAACCCTTCTGCAGTGCCAGTGTTAGACCAGCCCTGTGATCCAGTGGGTGTTTGACAACCAGGCAGATGTACATTGGTGCTCCCAAGGCACAAGCCAACACTCATAATGAAGGAAAGAAGTGACAATGTTTAGTTTTCTTGCTGTGCAGGATGCCACATCAGAGCAGACATTTGCTTACCATCTACACAGCTGTGCCCCATATTTAAAAAGAACAAAAAAAATTCCTGAAGCAATCCAGTTGGGGGGGGGGGGGGGGTAGGTGGTTTTTTTTGGGGGGTGTTTTTTTTTTTTCCCTGATGCTTGAAAGAGTCTGTGTGATTCAGAGCAAGAATGACACTGCCTCTGTTCTCCTTTGTCATGGGATCATGAAGACGTGGGTTCTCTGCAGGGAGAAGTGATGGCAATGTATTATTGAAGAGAAAAGCTTAGTGCTTTGGCTCAGATGTTGATTCCCATTACAAGGCAACGTTGTGACAATGTTCTGCTAATACAATGCATGTTGGCAGTGCTTTGCTTCATTGCTCTTTTTAATAAAATAGGGAGAGAAAAAAAAGTAAAAACAGTGAAAATAAAACTGCTTAGTAGATTAACTTGGGTGACAGTCCTGTTTCCTACACCTATGACATGGAAGAGCCCTCTTGACCAACATATCTTGCATCTGCTCCTACCTTATGCCTTTTTCTGTTCCCTGAAAGAGAGTTTCATCTGCATTGCAGATGATCCTTTAATCCTCAGGTCCTGCTGGAGCATAGCACTGCTTACAGCTGGCTTGACAGAGCCAAAGCCATTCAGCATGATTTGAGGCTGTGAGCACACATTATCTTCTGGCTGCTGCTATGCCTGCAGGTTCCTGCCCCTCTGCCACTGCTGCCCTGTGTCACTACCTTCTTGGAATATGCTGTCTAAATTATTTTGTTGACACTTTCTATTTTAAACAAAATGAGCAAAGATCTAATGCTTACACTTGATAAATCTGTTTTACTGAATTGCAAGAGTTGGGAGGGTCTCTGAAAGAGGCAAAGAAAGCAGAGATGGGGGAAAAGTCACCTCCTTCAGGGAGGACCCAGGAGAGGTGGGCCTCATTCCCCATCAGCACCCACCAACTCATCACAGACAGGTCTGTGGCCCCTCTGTTGTCTATCTCAGAGTTATTCAGACATAAAAGCCAGCCTGCTCAACAAACACAGCAAGAGTTTTGTAGTGTCACAGAATAATGAGATGGAAGTGACCTCTGAGGATCATCTACTTCAACCTTCCTGCTAAAGCAATGTCAGCTGACAGTACTGCAATGTCCAAGTGGGTTTTGAGGATGTCCAGAAAAGGAGGCTCCATAACTTCTCTGGACAGCCTGCTCCAGTACCCTCAAAAAGGTTTTTCCTTAAGTTCATGTGAAGCCTCCTGTCTTCTAATTTGTACCAGCTATCCCCTGTCCTATCACTGGGCACCACTGAAAAGAGCCCAGCCCCATTCTCATGACCTCCACCCTTCAGCATTGAACAGATTCTATCTTCTCTTCCTCAAGCTAAAGAGCCCCATGTCTCTCAGCTTCTGCTTTCAGGAGAGATGTTTCAGTCCCTTCATCATCTTCATGGCCCTCCATTCCTCCATTGGACTCTCTCCAGTAGCTCCTGGAACTGGTGAGACCAAAATCCTGGACACAATACACCAGGTACTGCCTCACCAGGACAAGGTGGAGAGGAGGGAGAACCTCCCATGACCTGCTGACCACATCTTCTTCACGCACCCCAGGAGACTACTGGCCTTCTTGGTCATGAGGGCACATTGTTGGATCACGGGCAAATTGTTGTATTTCACAGAGCTGCTTTGCAGCAGCTCAACCCCTCACCTGCACTGGAACACAGCAGTATTCCTCCCCAGCTGCAGGACTCTACATTTGCTGTTGTTGTACTTCATGAAGTTCTCCTCTGCCCAACTCTCCATCCCATCCAGGTCCCACTGCATGCTAACACAGCGTAACAGGCTATCAGCCACTCTGCCCACTTTGGTATCAGCAGCAAACTGACTGGCAGTACATTCCATCCCTTCATCCAGGTCATTGGTGAATGCATCAAACAAGACTGGACCTGGTTCTGACCTTTGGAGAACACCTCTAGCCACAGGCCTCCAACTAGACCTTGCAGCACTGATCACAAGCCCCTGAGTTCTCTCATTCACACAAAACCCCAGAATTACAGGGATTGGAAGTCATCTCCAGAGATCATTGATCCCAACTCCTTGCCAAAGCAGGGTCACCTAGGGGATGCCTCACAAGAATGCATTCAGGCAAGTTTTGAAAGTCTCTGGAGAAGGAGAATCCACAACCTTTCTGGGAAGCCTCTCACAATGCATTGTCACACTTACAATAAAGTTCCTCCCCACGTTGAGGTGGAACCTCCTGTGTTCTAGCTCATACTCGTTGTTTCTTGTCTATCACTGGGCACCACTGAAAAGAACCTGGCACCTTTATCTTAACAGCCACCCCGCAGGTATTTATAGGTACTGATAAAATCCCCTCTCAGCCTTCTCTTCTCCAGACTAAACAGCTACAAGTCTCTTGGTCTTTCCTCATAGGATAGATGTTCAAGTCTCACAACTCTACTCATAGCTCTCTGTTGGACTATACCTAGTTCTCACTTCACCATCCACTAATCTAACTCGCACTTCCTAAGCTTACCTGTGAGGATGTTATGAGAGAGTCAAAAGCCTCTGAAGGAGAATACTAGATTATTGGCGGATTTCATCATCTGCTTTTTTTGCCTCAGACCCATTCATGAAATCATTCATTGAGTGAATTCTCTCCCCTGACTCATTACTTGCCCCTGGTACAGACTTTTCTAAAAGTCAGGGCATGGATAGAGTCATAGAATGGCCTAGGTTGGGAGGGTTCTCTGAAGGTCATCTAGGCCAACCCCCTCTGCAACAACTAGATTAGGCTCCCCAGAGCCCTTCTGAGCAACCTGCTATACAAATTCAGCATCCATTTACCAATCAGCTGTCCCTCTAGAAAGAGAAAATAAGACTCAGACTCTCCTCACAGTTTTATCGTCTTGCTTTTTCTGCTGAAACTGAGCTGAGGACAACAAAAAGGTTGCTGAGTCAATATTTTGGTTTTCCTTTGTCCTGTATTAATCCTGTTTTGCCTCTAGGCTCTCACTCTCCTGCCTTCATTGTCCACTAACTGGAGATTTGGCAGTGTAAATTACTTCTTTCCCAGTCTTGAAAGAAGTACAGAAGAATTTCTTGTGCTTTTAGAAAATAATCTTGCATTTGAGCAAAACCCATCTTCTAACTACCTGGCTCCCTTGTTTGTGGTTGAAAGAGAAGGAAAATCAGCACTGAGATTTTGTGTGGGTCACTTAGCAACCAAGTACTGAGCTCAGAATCAATTTCCATCCAGCACCAAAGACCAGGTGTTGGAGAAAGAACATGGAGAGAAAAATCATTTCAAAGCTGGGGCAGTCTGGATTAAAATTGTTGCAGCGTGTTCCTGAGATGAAAGAGGAGGAAAGGGTACTTTTCCCACTTCTTTTTCTTTAATCTTGTGTTAGATTCTGAAATTACTCCCAGCAGGAAGAACAAAACACACATCTGAGAAAGAGAGAAGTTTTTATAATAACATGGGATTTCTGATGGCTGTGGTGGCTGAAGAGAGAGTGGGCTGCTTCTGAGAGTCCCAGCATCTTTTCTTAATCTTGGCATTTTGGACTCAGAAGTGCAGCCTTCACTAGGAGAAAATAGATTCCAAATAATAATAATAATAATAATAATAATAACAATAATAATAATAATAATAATAATAAACTTACTTCTAAAAAATACATGGAATAAGAATTGGGTAGTGAGATGGATAACAGAGAACAATAAAAGAAGAACTTTGTGAGCCCAGGGTATATTCACAAGGCAAGAGGTCTCTCAGAGGAATACCTGTAAGCTTGAGAAGAATCAGAGATCCATCCCTGCCTCTCTGCACCCTCAGAATCACAGTCAGTGAATGGTAGGAATTGGAAGGGATTTCTGCAGATCACCTAATCCAGACACCCAGCTAAAGCAGGTTTGCCTAGACTGGGTTGCATAAGAACATGTCCAGGTAGGTTTTCAAAGTTTCCAGAGACTGAGACTTCACAATTTTCCTCTGGGCAGTTTTCCCTTGTGTTTAAGTGAAAACTCCTATGTTCTAGTTTGTACTATCAAGCCTTGTCCTATCTCTGGCCACCACTAAAAGGAATCTAGCCCCATTATCTTGGCCTCAACCCTTTAGATATTGATCCACATTTATAAGATCCCCTCTCTGTCTACTCTTCTCCAGTCTAAACAGCCCCAGGTCTTGTCATGGTGGATTTGTTTTCCAACAACATTCCCAGGTCCTTCTTCACAAAATTGGTTTCCAGCAGGTCAGTCCCTAATTGTCCTTGTGCAGGGGGTTGTTGCTCCTCAAGTGAAGGACTATACACTTGCCCATGTATAAATTCACGAGGTTCAGCTCTGCCCAACTTTCCAGCTCACTAATATCCCTCCCTACTGAACTCTCTGCATTAGAAATTCACACAATATGAAGTGGATCATGTTTGTGGCACTGCACCGAAGAAGGGTGGAATATCAGAAGCTGATCAGTTATGCTGAGAGGTTACCTAAAAGTGCTGCCCATCTGCACTTTTTGAACTGCCTTCACATGGTTGCAGTTGACTCTGGCACTAAATCTGTGATACTCAGAACAAATCAAACTTCTGAAGAAAAAGCAAGAGATGACATTTGCTTCACAGTGACACTTTAAGTCACCAGGCCCCTGGAAGAAAACTGATGTGCGTGCTCTGATTCAAACGTCCACCAACATTTTTGAAGAGCCATGTATCTCTGACTCTATGTTTGACTTGTGAAACAAGAGGATGGACACCAAAAGTTACCTTTAATTCAGTTCTGCCAAAGTAACTTAATAGCCTTTTTTTAAGCAGCTCGTTGAGTAATTCCTTTCCTTTCAGAATCCAAAAGGTCATTTTAATTCATTCCCCCCTTAACATTATTAACAGATTTTTTTCCCCTGAGGAAAAGCCTTCCCTCTCCCTCACACATCACTCATTCTAAAACTAATAGACCTCTTTATACCAAAATTTTATTTTGTCTTTGACATTGCTCTGGTACTGCATTCAACTATACTCTCCATCCCTAACACCCTTAATTAAGCATTTCTGCATTTAATAATATATTTATTTTAGTACTTACTTTAGTACTTCCCAAAATTAAAAGAAAAAGAGGAAGGGGAGGGCGGAGGGGGAGAAAGAAAATATTCAGATAAATAAATGTTAGGGAAAAGCATGTCATTATTATTTTTCAACTTTAATGATACAAAGCCATTTGAAATTCAGTTAACAACAGTGAATTATTTCTGCCCCACATCATGATCTCTGAGCATAACTTCTCTAATTGTGGCAATATCCTGCCAACAAATGTATTCCACTTCTGTAAATATGGGCAAAACTTTACAGACTGTTGTGAGTTATAAAACCTGAAAGCACTGGCAGGACTGCTTACAGCTTACTAGGTTTGTACCACTTCTCACTTCAAGAGGAGGGTCAGGAGTGATTTCATTGCTGTCTATGACTACCTGAAGGGACGTTGTAGTCAGGTGGGAAGAACTGTGAAGAACTTCCTCCTAACATCCAGCCTATACTTCCCCTGGCACAACCTGATACTCTGCCCCCTTTTTCTGTTGCTGGTTGCCTGGCAGAAGAGACCAACCCCCACCTGGCTACAACCTCCCTTCAGGTAGTTGTAGACAGCAATGAGCTCTGCCATGAGCCTCCTCTCCTCCAGGCTAAACAACCCCAGCTCCCTCAGCCTCTCCTCATAGGGTTTGTGTTCCAGGCCCCTCACCAGCTTTGTAATCCTTCTCTGGACACCTTCCAGCATCTCAACATTTCTCTTGAATTGAGGAGCCCAAAACTGGACACAGTACTCAAGGTGAAGGCCTGACCAGTGTTGAGTACAGGACACATGGTTCAGCTAACCTTAGCCACTTACTCTGAGCAAACTCCAGCTAGAGTGTTTTCTGTTAAAAATAGATTGATACTGAGTTCAGTGTCTCATAGGATCAGACATTAAATCAAAATAAATACTTGGTAGGGAAGCAAGAAGCAGAACAGAAGACATTTGCGGTCTACAACTACCTGAAGAGAGGTTGTAGCCAGGTTGGGGTTGGTCTCTTCTCCCAGGCAATCAGCAATAGAACAAGGGGACACAGTCTCAAGCTGTGCCGGAGGAGGTATAGTATGGATGTTGGGAGGAAGTTCTTCTCAGAGAGAGTGATTGGCATTGGAATGGGCTGCCCAGGGAGGTGGTGGAGTTGACATCCCTGGAGGTGTTCAAGAAAGGACTTGATGGGGAACTTAGTGCCATGATCTGGTTGACTGGATAGTGCTGGGGGATAGGTTGGACTGGATGATCTTGGAGGTCTCTTCCAACCTGGTTGATTCTATGATTCAGCAATAGAACAATTCTTCATTCATTTGGCAGAGGTATGATTGAAGGGTCTGAGGCCAGGTTGGACAGCCAGGCTCTCGTGGTGGCCAATTGACCTCCTTGTGTAGCCACAACTCCTTTGTTTCAATTTCACAGACTCTGAAGCAGAAGCATACTTACTCCATCAACCTTACAGGTCTGCCCTGAGATTAATCAATACTAGTAAAGTCCTTGAAATATCAAAAGAGCTATGTGAAAACTAAAGGTTGGGATGAAAAACAGATCTTTTCAATACAGCATTGCAGCTGGAGGTGTCCTTGCCAGACCTCGTGTCATTTGTACTTTTTCTCCCCAAACTCCTTTCAAGGAGCCCAAAAATTATTACCTTATAACAATGGCGCCAAGATCAACAGTACTACAGCGAAGAAGAGCTTGGCCTGATGTGTAAATTCTTGGATAAGTCCTTTGAAACAAGACCAAAATCCTATTCTATCAATGTTATCTTTGCCTCACAGGCACAGCCTTAAACTTTAAATTTTTCTGAGCTTGTGGTTTAAGATCTCTCCCTGTCTGGCTTTAAAGCAGTAATTTATGCAGCCTTTTCCTCCACAGTATGCACCTTCCCTAGCTGGGGCTGACAGCATGGCTCATCACACACTGCCCCATCACCTAACAGGATCCCAGATGTGTAAATTGCCAGTCAGTAGTGCAGGGGAAGTTGCAAGGCAACTGACAGGTCATCAGCTGAAACCTTATGAAATGTTATACCAGCAAATAGCCATCAAGGAGCTCTGCCTGCTTATTCCACATTTCATTGCCAATAAAGACCAGCACTAGGTGAGAACTCTCTGTTGAGCTGGACATTATGATTGAAAGCTAAATGAGTAAGGTCTAAAATGAAGACAACTCCCTGAAAGCATTTCTGGATGGATTCTTCAAGCATAGTGAAGATCTACCTGTGCACCTTACTCCTGTGGTTCATTGCTGCTAATCACCCTCCCAGCTGTGTTCCAAGGAACAATAAGACTACCTGAAGGGAGGTTGTAGCCAGATGGGATTGGTCTCTTCTGTCAGGCAACCAGCAACAGAACAAGGGGACACAGTCTCAAGTTGTGCTGGGGGAAGTGCAGGCTGGATGTTAGGAGGAAGTTCTTGCCATAGAGAGTGATTGGCATTGGAATAGGCTGCCCAGGGAGGTGGTGGAGGCACCGTCCCTGGAGGTGTTCAAGAAAAGCCTGGATGAGGCATTTAGTGCCATGGTCTGGTTGACTGGCTAGGGCTGGGTGCTAGGTTGGACTGGATGATCTTGGAGGTCTCTTCCAACCTGGTTGATTCTATGATTCTATGATTCTAAGAGGAAATGACCTCAAGTTGTGCAGGGATTTTTTCAGGCTGAACGTTTGAAAAAATATTTTCTCCTGAAAAAGTGGTCAGGCATTGGAATAGACTGCCCAGGGAAGTGGTGAAGTCACCATCTCTGGAGGTGTTAAAAATTGTGTAGACATGGAGGTACCCTGGGACATGTTTTAGTGGGCTTGGTGGTAGTGGACTGATGGTTGGACTTAATGATCTTAGCAGTCTTTTCACAGAATCACAGAATGTTAGGGGATGGAAGGGACCTCTAAAGATCAACCATTCCAACTCTCCTGTCAGAGCAGGATCGCCTATACCAGATCACACAAGAATGCATCCAGGTGAGTTTTGAATATCTTCAGAGAGAGAGACTCCACAACCCCCCCTGGGCAGCCTGTTCCAATCTTCTGTCACCCTCACATGGGAAAAAAAAAATTCTCATGATTCCATCAAACTTCCTATGCCTCAATTTCCACCTATTGCCTCTTGTCCTGTCCTTGGGCATCAACAAGCAGAGCCTGGCTC